>NW_012110319.1:12066-23040 GCF_000951045.1 Mandrillus leucophaeus | reverse complement strand
GCATTTGTTTGTTTGTTTGTTTTGTCTTTTTGATAACAGGTATTGTAACTGTGTGAGATGATAACTCGTTGTGGTTTTACTATTATTTCTTTTCTTTTCTGGAGACAGGGTCTCACTATGTCGCCCAGGCTGGTCTTGAACTCCTGGCCTCAACTGATTCTCCCACTTCAGCCTTCGAGAAGCTGGGATTACAGGAGTAAGCCATTGTGCCCAGCCTAAATATGGGATTTTAGGCATTAAGCAGGGACAGGTGTTTGGGTGAGCGTAGCTAAGGAGCTGGGTTCTTCAGTCAGAGAGCATCCCACCAGGCACTGATTAAACCCGGACTGTGTTCAGAGTGCTGGAGGAAATGCTGGAGATGCGACACTGGAGTCCTGTGGTCCTGTGGGAGTGCACACTCTGAGGTCTCCTAGGTGTTTGTTGCAGGGAACATTGTGCCCAAGGCCTCTGTGTTCCCTGTCTTGGTCCCCTCAACTGTTTCTGTGTCCGCATCTCAGGATGTGCGCACTATGGTTTTGTGGGCTTCTGGGTCCAGGGTGTGAGGTCCGTGAGGTAATCGGATTTCTACATCACAGGTTCTAAAGTTGCTCACATGCACGTGGGTCTGAATTTTAGAATCTGACGTCTCTGAGCAGGTTGAGTGTCTGTGTCCTCCTTCACTGAGTTCTCGGAGGGGTCTGAGTTCTGCGAACTGTTCAGTGTTGTGTGTCCAGGGTTGAGGTCTCTGAGCTGCTCGATCCTGGGTTGTTATCTGGGTTTTCTATGTCGTTGGGGTCTCTTGGGCTTTGTGACCCACCCTGTGAGGTCCCTGGGTATCTGAGTGTGTCCAGGGTAGGATGTTTCAGAGCTGGTAGGAGATGTATGTTTTGGAGGGAGGCCTGGTCTGTCTTTGGTTCTGTGTTCCAGGGATTGAAACGGCTAAGCTGTTTGGGAGATCATCTCCAGCATGAGAGACACTGTCACACAGCAAAGTTCAGACATGAGATGTTCGTGGCCTTCTCCTGATATTTGGGTCTCACCCTGTACAGTCAGTGAGAGGTTGTCTCGAGTTGACTTTCTCAGACTCGTCCACTCCAGCCTGCCACAGCCAGGCTTACTTATCTAGACCCCTGAGTTTACACGGCCAGCTTCCTTCACAGCCACCCCTGGGGTTGGAGTCATGCGACCGCTTTGAGAGTCACAGGTCCCCATCAGCACCACTTGTGGAGATCTCACTGTGGGGAGGAGTTTCTTCTGTGTCTCTGACAAAAGACACAGAGCAGAGACCCTCTCTCTCGGGGATGAACAGGACCTGCCCATGTGTTCCTGGGTCATGTAGTCTGTCTCCTGCTAGATGTCACTGACACCCAGAAAATAACCTGGACACAATGTCCCTCTTGCAGCTCTCCAGAACACACGCGTCAAACCCGAGATCCGCTGTGCCCTGGTGGGATTGCAAGAGCCTCTAGCTGTTTGGATCGTTTTTCCAGAGCTTAACTTCACCTTTACATGATGAGGATCTACAGAGTGGCATCTCAGCCCTTTCCTGCAAACACACAGAGCTTCTGAATGCAGAATTCGGGGCTAGGGAAGGGAGGGGATGCTGGTAGAGGCCATCTGTGGCCAGGAGGAGGCATGGGCCTGAGACCGTCTCAGCTGGAATGTAGGAGTAATGGGCACAGACCATTCAAGAGAAATGTGTGTTGTGCTGAAGAAAGTAGAAACTACCCCCAGAATGTCCCCTCTGTCTCTAAGACATGCATGGTTTAATTCTGTTATTTTGTGAGGCTCTTTGCACCATGACGCAAGGATGCATAGAGGGCTCCGTCACACGGGGGAGAATGAGACCCTGAATGGTCTCACAGTCTAGTGGGGGAGGCAGATGTGTTCCTTCAGGCAATAAATATGTAAGAAGGTTTTCTACGTGCCAGGCACTTCTTGAGGTGTGGGGATACCTCAGGGAATCAAATCAACAGAAATCCCTGCCCTGGATCTGACATTCCCCAAAGAAGACGTAGTAGGTGGCAGACAGCAAACCCACCACAAGGGAATCTAGGAAATGTTACAAGTTATGAACCAAAATGTACCCAAGACAGGTCTCAATCAATTTAGAAGTTTATTTTGCTAAGGTTAAGGACATGCCCCTGACACAACCTCAGGAGGTCCTGATGAAACATCCCCAAGGTCGTCAGGGTACAGCTTCGGTTTATACACTTTAGGGAGACATAAGACATCAATCAATGCATGTACGACGTACACTGGTTCATTCTGAAAAGGCGGGACAACTACAAGTTGGTGGGCGTGAGGGGGTGGGGTCTTACAGGTCATAAGTGGATTCAAAGATTTTCTGATTGGCAATTGCTTGAGTTTATCTAAAGACCTCCAATCCATAGGAGGGAGTGTCTGGGTTAAGATCAGGGGTTTTGGAGACCAAGGTTCTTATTATGCCAATGAAGTCCCGAGGTAGCAGGCTTCAGAGGGAATAGACTGTAAATATTTCTTATCAGACCTTAAAAGTTGCTGGACTCTTAGCTAATTCTCTCCTAGACCAGGAAAATGACTTGGAAAGGGAAAGGGATTCTCTACAGAATGTAGACTTCCTCACAAGAGATGGTTTTGTAGGCCTATTTCAAAATGTGTCGAAGAAATATATTGTTGGGTGAAATACTTTGACTTCTTTCAGGGCCTATTTGTCATGTGATGCTATACTAGTCAGGCTGGAACTTGGTGTCTTATTGCCACAGTCTTAAGATCTCTGCCTTAACATAAATGCTGGTCAGTTGTGCCTGAATTCCATAGGGAGAAGCGTGTAATGACGCATGTCTGACCCACCCTTCCCATCATAGCCTGAACTACTTTTTCAGGCTAGCTTTGGAGTAGCTTTGGCTGAGAGGGTCCATTGAGATGATTGGGGAGTGGCCTTAGAATTTTATTTTTAGTTTACAAAAGTGACGGGGGCTGTGTTAAAAGGAAAAAAATATACAGATCATGGAACAGGGACTGGGAATAGGGGAAGGAACTGGGTGGGCTGTAGGTTAATTATAACACAGAGTGACCACGGTAGGCTGGGTTGAGAAGGTGACAGTTTGACAAAGATGTGAAGGGGGAGGAGTCAGTCAAGTAGATATCTGTGGTGAAGGCCTTCCAGACAGAAGGAACAGTTGGAAAAAAGTCAGAGGCTGAATCGGTCTGACACGGCACAGATGCCACAAGGACACCTGCGCACCGGCAGGAAGCTGAACAGAAGGCTGGAGGTGCCACGGTGACAGGGACTTGATCCTGTTGGGCCAGGTATGCTTCTGCTCTGCCAGTGACACGGAAAGGGACAACGAAGGGCCACAGATGCCAACAGCATATCTGTGCAGCCTGTAGAGTTCAGGCGACAGAGGGACCCAGGCAGGAGCAGTCAGAACCAGGATGACTTGGGCAATGAGCTAGGACAGGCAAGGGGGCTGGCGCAACCCACCCCGACTTGACCTGCTAATCTGGGTGTTCATGTCCTTGTTGCCGTGGACATCTGTGTTGTAGCAACAGAACCACATCCTCGATTAGGAGGCTTGAACCCAGTCAACAATCCTCTTTCCCTACAGACCCTGGGGGAGGCCCACATGCACTTGCCCTAGGGTACTCTGAGAGTTTGGTGAACCCATCGCTGCTGTCCCACTGGGAGGCCATAACTGAGCCTGATGGAGTAACATACTGGCCGAGACATATTTAAAAATTCTGGCAGGGTGCAGTGGCTCACGCCTGCAATCCCAGCAGTTTGGGAGGGTGAGGCAGGCAGATCACTTGAGGTCAGCAGTTCGAGAACAGCCTGACCAACATGGTGAAACACTGTCTCTACAAAAAATACAAAAAAATTTTCCGGGTGCAGTGGCGTGCTCCTGTAATCCCAGCTACTTGGGTGGCTGAGGCAGGAGAATCGCTTGAACCCAGGAGGCGGAGATTGCACTGAGCTGAGATTGTGCCACTGCACTCCAGCCTGGGCAATAGAGTGAGTCTCTGTCTCAAATAAATAAATAAATAAATAATTTTGTAGCCTCTTTTATTAGGAGTTCTGGAATTAGGGAAGAGCCATGATCAGGGCACTGCACTCCAGCCTGGGCAATAGAGTGAGTCTCTGTCTCAAATAAATAAATAAATAAATAATTTTGTAGCCTCTTTTATTAGGAGTTCTGGAATTAGGGAAGAGAGGAAAGTTATAACCCTCCTCCCTGACTCCAGGGGAAGAGAATCTCATTGCACAGATGTCCTCTGTTCACTCAATTCTCCTGAAGCATTTCTAACGCACACAGAGCTGCTACAATCATAACCATTACTGACCAAGTACTCTGGGTGAAATTCCTTTATTAACCGAATAAACTTGTTCTGAGTGCTGACCGGACACTCTGGGGACAGGGGGATGCTTTCCACTGTATCCTTGCTGGCAGATGACCCCCACACTGGGGTGGGGATGGTAAGGAGAGTCATGGCAGAATTCAACCCACAGTCTCCTAGGAGCACACCTGTGTGCTACCCTCACCTGAGGGATGTGTGTGCGCAAGGGTTGGGTCAGGACAGACTCTTCAGAAGAGGGGAGGTTTTGCGGCAGGCACTTTGATTCTGCACAGCTTACAGTCCAGAGAGCCGAAGAACAGGAAGAACCAGATTCCCATTCTCAGCCTGTTGATTTCCACACCACATTTGGAGTCTGATCAACTCCACAGCTGTGCTGCAGCCACTAACGCTGCCTCTGCTCTGTTTGCCTCTAGATTCTTCTTATCTGTTAATTAAAGTGAGGCTGACGGAGACGTAATTTAGGGCAGGGGTGGATTGCAAGTGTCTCTGTGATAGGGCAAAGCGCCTCCTGGGGGAGAGCTAGAAGCTAAACTCGACTGGTAGCTGTGAGGCAAGGGACTCCAGGGCAGGTCCTGTGGACTGTGTTAGAACTTTTCAGGGTGGCTTTGCCCTGCCAGGGGCCTGGATCTCACAGGTGGACATGGTGTTGGGACCAGGCTGACTGTCCCATCACGGAATAATATCTGCAGCTCAGCAAGGGGAGCATAAGCAAAGTACATTGTCGTGAGTTTAAAGATGCCTGGCTTTGGAGTCTGACAGAGCCCGCATGTGAGTCCCAGATCCAGCCTTTTCTGCCTCAGTGCCCTGACCTCTTTCAGCTTGGTTCCTTATCTGTAGATGGGAGTTTAATACTTACCTCTCTGGGTCTTTGGGAAATCAACACTGTACGTGAGTAGCACACAGTAGGTCCTCAACAGCCAGGCTCCAGGAAGAACCATTCACACTGTGCCATGTTAGGGGTACATCAGTGTGCAGGCCAGCGTGCTGGGACAGTGGGAGTCCAGTCTACCCTCCAGCCAGGCTTGGGGCTTGGGCTGATAGTGGCAGGACCAGTGCCATTTCCATCTTTTCTCTTTCATTGTCCACATGTCCAAAGCAGACACTTCTGTTCATATTCAGGTGTGCAATGCTAGGAGCTGAAATAACAGGCTGTAGTGAATGAAGCTAAGCCTCACAGTTCACTCTATGGCTGGAAGAACTAGCTGTGAGGCAGGTCCTCAGCCCACATCACTTCATGGTACTGAACCTGGGACTACAATTCCAAACTCCACATTCACACATGATGAGTCTATAAGAATGAAGGAGAGATCTATGTTGTGTATCTTTATTATTTTTTGTTTTTATTGTATATATACAATGTATTTATATGTGTATTTATTAACATGTTGTTATACACACACAGTGAAATAACTGCTATAGTCAGGCAAATGAACCTGTCACCTTCCTCAGTTATCTTCCTGCATCCTAGTCTTTGCAAGTAAACTTTTCCCAAAAACCCTACTCTCAGGTGACATTCTAACTGGTTGGCCCGTTGGGGGAATTTTCATGAATCCCCATCATGTGCTATTGAGTAAAAATATCAAACCCACTAAGCATGCCTTTTGATTACGTGCTCCTTAGGCAAAATATAATTTGCTCTCCTTCACTTGAGAGCTGAAGGTAAGGAGGAATCAGGCAGTGGGTGATGGAGCAAGTGCAGGCCAGACAGAGGGAAGGGCGGGTGTGAGGCGGCGGACATGAGAGAGAGACAGCGAGAAAGTGAGCATGCATGCTAGAAAGAGAGAGGCCTGGTGGTAGCCGGGGCCTGATATCCCTAATCCAGGAGGCTGGACTTTATCCTAAGGGCAGCAGGCAGCCCTAATAGAATTTGAAAAGGTTTGACATGACCAGATAGCAGTTAAGAAAGTTGCCCCACTCACTGGGACAGAGAATGGGTGGGAAGGGGTCAAGACTGGCAGCAAGATGAGCTATGAATTGTTGGTGGTCCTCAAGGAGGGAGATGAGGGTGACTGAACTAGGGAACTTACTGTGGTGATGGAGAGGAGTCAGTGTCAAGATCTCACTTAGAAAAACTCGGGAGGTCAAACTGGCTAGGCTTGGTCAACTGTGGGGGTGGTGAGAGGCAGCAATCAAAGATGGCTTTCAAGGTCTTTGGCCCAAGTTGCTGGGTAGAGGGTGGTGCCTGTCACTGAGTCAGGCAGCACAGGAGAGTGGGGATGGGTGGGTTCACTTTGGGACATGCTGAGTAGTACTTGCTATGGGACTCAACGACTTATGACTTGAATGACTTCGCAGAGCTGACCTAACCTCCCTGTGCTTACCGTGCCTCATCTGTAATAGGAGAATAAGAATAACTAGAAAAAAATGACTAATTTGTTTCATTTGTTGAGTCTAGGAGACGGTTCTCCTTTCATACTGCAGAGTGGTATTTTCTTGTCAGGTCTTCCCAAGTAAAATGGGAACGTCTCGACTTGCCCATACAGTGGCTGCTTGATCTTACCTGTCTGCTTTGGGCATCATCACCATTCAGCATGTATTGCCAATACTAAAAAAAAGTAAATACATAAATTCAAAGTAACAGGTGTCTATTATCACGTGTGTGCTGTAATAGCCCATCAGCCTGTCCCTCAGACAAATAAACTCTCCCTTCAAATCTTCTAAACTTCCTCTTGAAGCCCACCTCTCCCTCCAGGGGCTGGGTAGAGCCTTTGGGACCCAGGATCTCTAACACTCTCTTCTCTGGGGAGCCATCTCCAACTGCTGAGGATACTGGATGGGAGGAGGTGAGTCCAACGGGCCTGTGGGGTTGTCAGTTGGCGGAAGAAATCTGTAGATTCAGGGAGAGAATCGAGCCACACGTGCGGATTTGGAAATGACAGTGTATGGCTGCACAGCACGAAGACGATGAAGTCACAGACACCTGGATTTAAATCGAGACTCCACCATTTATTTCTTGTACGACTTTGGGGAGGTTGCTTAACCTCTTTGTGGCTCAGTTACTTCATCTGTAAAATGAAATAATATTCTGGGATAATGATTCATGTTTCCTTCCTTCATAAACAGCTGTTCACGAGGTGGCTTCTTCCAGGGTCAAAAAGGAATCTACTATCCATGTATCTGCTAGGATAGACACTGTTGCGTGTCACTTGACTCCTGAAGTACGCCACGGTAAAGAAATCTCTGTACACTTTCGTGTTCTGGGAAGTCATTGACCACACAGGACCAATTATTCTCCATAAGACTTAGATAAGGGATGCTGTCTGTCCACTCTGTGCCATGACTCTCAGACAGCAGACCCCACCAGTCCTTGTTCTTTTGTCTCATGAATAATTCACTTGGAGAGGAAGTCTGTCCTCCTAGAAGTAGCTAGGCACAGAGAGAAACATTCCCTGTTAAGCTGGCTGAGACTTCCGCTGATTACAACAAAAACCCTGCCCCATAAATATTCCCACTAAAACAGGTCTACTCCTTCCTATGAAAGTAAAAGACATCCCCCCGCCCCCCGGTTACCCCGACAGTGTGACTTCCACTTCTGGGGCGCTCTCCCTAAGGCAGTAGCCTGAATAATTTCAATGTCTTGTACTGTTTGGTTTCTGTCTTTACCAAGGTGCATGTATCATTCATGCAAAAACAGAAAAAAAAAAAAAGAAAAAAAAAGAAAAGAAAAGAAACAGCAGGTGTCGGTTCTCAGGGGCTCGCCCTAGCTCAAAACTCCCAGCCAATCACAGGAGAAGTCGGCCTCCTCCCAACCCTCCAGCCCAGTTCCCACGTTCCTCGCCCTTGAAGTCACGTCCGCTACAGGGAGTCTCTTCCCATGGCCTCCGGAAGCATTCGGCCCGTCCACGAGCCACGCTTCAGAGAGGGCCGCTCCGGGAACGCCGCCGCCCACCTCCGGAAGGGATGACCTATTCCCGCCTTCTCCCCTGCAGCCCACCCGAGCGGCGTGGGTGGCAAGAAGCCACCCAACCGCTCTCGCGCAGACACCCACTCGCTCCCTCTCCCGGCTCCCCGGCGGTCCGCGACAGCCAATCAAAGATCCAGTTTCTCAGCGGCGTCGCATCCTTGTGACGTTAGCACATCCTCTCCAACGCCCCCTTCCGCGTTGCGGCACCTCTAGCCCGCCGGAGGGCGGCTCCTCTCGATGGTCTTAACCCTTCAATTACTAGCGGGCGGCGCTGCGTTTCCAGGGCGGAGGAAACGAGGCGCCGCGCTGGCGCCTGGACGGCGGGAAGCGGCTCCGGAGCGAGAACGCGCGTGAGAGAGCCCGAGAGAGACAGAGAGCGAGCGAGCGCGCGGGAGAGACTGAGGGCGCGGGGTGGGAGAGAGACTTCCAGAGAGAGCGAGAGGCCGAGACTGAGACTGTCCCTAGCACAGGCCAGGATGTCTTGGGATTCGAATCCCTGGGTTGGGCCGGCCGGGAGCGGGGATTTCGAAGGAAGCGGGTGATTTTCCCCGTCGTCCATATCTCCCCGGTGTGGGAATGGCGGTCGTGCACTCTGGGGGTGGCGTCGTTCTCTTTCCCAGCTTCGGGGTGGCCTTTTTCAGCGGAGAAAGAGGATGCCGCGGGCATTCATAGCCGGCGGGACTACATTTGGGCTAGGATCAGTGTTCAGCGGGTTCAGAAATCACCGTGTCCTTGGCATCACCTCCCTCCCCACCTCCTCTCCCACCGCACAGCAGGAGACGGAGACTGGAGGGTTTTCAAGGAGGACTGTATTGCCCCTATTGAAACACACCGTCCGACAAACCCTTTCTCCGACGTGTGACAGAGGGACGGTTGTAACGTGAAATATGACTAGACATGCGTTTAATGGGCGCTGTGATTGCTGCATTCGTGCGCAATGAATGGTCCAGGCCATTTGTGTCCAGTAGCCGCACGAGCTGCAGGGTCTCATGTTTGGAGAAGGAGGGCCTCTCCACCGTCCACCTTGCTGGAGTACAGGCGACCCTGGGCGGTAACCCTCTGCGCCATCAGAAATGTGGTGCTCTGAGTAGCCACAGATTTCCATCTGCATCTCCAATACCATTTCCCTCTGCTGACGCATCCCTGTTGGGTGCGTTGGATTTGTGCGTGGGTGTGAGGGTAGTTTGGTGTGTTTGCTCGCAAAAGGAAAAGCGAATGGCCTTGCTGGCTGAGCTTATCAGGGCGCTAGCAGTGGAGAGGGAAAGGACTACTGTATTCTTAGGAGCAGAATCTCAACAACTCCCTGTAAAACGGGCAGTGTGTCTTAACCTGGAATGCTTTGGCATTTAATAAAATTTCCCGTGAATACTTTTCATAGGGAAGCACTGTTTTTACTGTTTCTAGTTGGACAGTGGTTACATTTCAAATCGTAGTTCAGAATTTGTGAAATACCCAAATTAAATCTCTACATGGCAGTAATCCATTTCCTTTCCTTAGTGTGTGGTTGGAAGATTAATTTGAGATAAGTGTTCAGTTCTGGGCTGGGCAATCATGCTGGGCACAGAAAATTTAGATTCTTTAAGGGAGGGGCCTGATGTGCTAAAATGAAATCTATACCGTGTTTAGCCGCTTATGAGAATATGAAACTAAGGAGAGCCGCAGGTAAGTAGATGTCAGTTAATGCGAATTAAAATGGGTGACAATATAAAGAGAGATTGGTGTCACAAATAGTGAAGTGACTTGTATTTCAGCAGACCTCAGTGAGAAATGGTTACCACCACTCCCTAGGTGTGTGACCTTGAGTGAATTGCTTAACCTCTCTGATCCTGTTACCTCATCTGCAACTGGGGATGATAATATATATCATAGCATGCCCTGGGAGAAGCTGTTCCTGACCACCTGGGCTATGGTGGTTTTGACTTCCTCTGTGTCAGAAGTACCCCTGTCTCATGCCTGCCATAGTTTTCTTTTTGTTTTGTTTTGTGATTTCAGATTGTCTTACTCTGTCACCCTGGCTGGACTGCATTGGCCTCAACCTCCTGAGTTCAAGTGATCGTCCCACCTCAGCCTTCCTAGTAGCTGGCACCATAGGTGTGCAGCATCATGCCTGGCTAATTTTTAGAATACTTTTGTGGAGATGGTGGTCTCGCCCTGTTGCTCAGGCTGACCTCAAACTCCTGGGCTGAAGCAGTCCTCCCACCTGAGCCTCCCAAAGTGCTTGGATTAGAGGCATGAGCCACCATTCCTGGCTCCTTGAACAATATTTTATTCCTCAGATTGAGATGTGTCCTTGGGATGGGGCTGCATTTGATAATTCACTGAAGGCACCACTGAATGGAGTGGACCCTCAGTAAATACCTGGAGGAATGTGACCTGGCCAGTGAGGTTATTTTCTTTTGTAGGTGAAAGGTGTAACAGTCACTCGGCCTACACCCACAGTATCGACCTTGTGAACCCAGTGACCTGACTGCCTTGGGTGAGTCTAGGTAAGCTCCATTCTCGCCAGAGCCACCTTGCTCCTTGTCTTCTCTTGCTGTTCTGGCCACTCCTCTTGGTCCCTCCCCTGTGCCCATCCCTGGACTCCCTGTTGTACTCCCGCTGCTTTTCTGTGTACTCAGCTGCTGGGAGACCCCTGATGCCAGCACCACGCTTCACTGCTGTCTTCATTTTCTTCTTTGTTTCTTAAAAATGGGCATTGCTGGCTTTACTGACTACCTGTTCTTTTGTTATAAAGCTGCTAAAAATTGTATCTC
>NW_012110319.1:8421-11362 GCF_000951045.1 Mandrillus leucophaeus | reverse complement strand
CTAGTGGGGTGTTGATTTTCTTATTGTGGAGTTTTGAAAATGCGCCATGTATTTTGGATATAAGATCTGTCAGGTGGGTGATTCTCAAACATTTCCTCCTAGTGGTGCAACTTCGATTTTCATTCTCTGAACACACTGGCTCTTACACAGCCAAAGTTGTGTTGTGTTGTGTTGTGTTGTGTTGTGTTGTGTTGTGTTGTGTTGTGTTCTATTCTATTCTATTCTATTCTATTCTATTCTATTCCATTCCATTTATCTAGAGACAGGGGCTCGCTATGTCGCCCAGACTGGAGGGCAGTGGCTCGATCTCGGCTCACTGCAAACTCTGCCTCCTGGGTCGAGCAATTCTCCTGCCTCAGCCTCCCCAGTAGCTGGGGACTACAGGCATGTGCCACCACGCCAGCTAATTTTTGTATTTTTTGGTAGAGACGGGGTTTCACCATGTTGGCCAGGCTGGCCTCAAACAACTGAACTCAAGTGACCTGCCCACCTTGGCGTCCCGAAGTGTTGGGATTACAGGCGGGAGCCACCGCGCCCGGCCAGAGCCAGAGTTTTAAATTTTGCCCAACTCCTATTCATCCATCTTTCCTTTGCATGGATCATGCATCTCAGGTCATGTCCTAGCCTCCCCTCACAAAGATGTCTTCCTACGGTTTCTCCCAAAAGTCTTAGTGTTGAACTTCGGTTTGTAGGTCTCTGAACCCTTTTTCCTTAATTGCATGTAAAGGTTGAGGTTGAGGTGCTTCTTTTTGCATAAGGATAGGCCACCTCATGCATTGAAAAGCTTATCCCTTCTCCATTGGATTCCCTCTCACACCCATGTCAAAACTTATGGGACACATTTCTATGGATGGATTGATTCATGGACTCTATTTTATTCCATGGATCTACTCGTCTACCCCTGTAAGCCAGCAATCTCGATTATTACAGCTTTAGAGCAAATCTGAAAATCTGATAATATGATCTCTCTAAATCCCTTGTGCTTTTTGAAACATCAAATATTCTACGTGAATTGTAGAATCTGCTTGTTTATACATGCAAATGTCCCTCAAGGATTCTGATAGGCAGGGACTGCATTCATTCTCCAGATCAAATTGGGAACAATGGACTTTTAACCTTTTGGGGTCTTTAAATATGGGAACACATTGTTTCTCTCCATTTAACTAAATCTTCTTTGATTTCTTCATTACCATATAATAGTTTTGGGCATGCAGACCCCTTCCATGTATTTTCGCTCTATACATAGCCATTTCATTGTGTTTGTAGCTTTTGTAAAACAGTATTATTTCTTAAATTTAGGTTTCCAGTTACTCATAGGATTGTTTTCTGTGTGTTGAGTTTCTCTCCTGTATCGCTGCTAAGCTCTCATTAATGAGCACTAAGCTCTTATTAGCTCTGAGAGTCTGGAGGAGATTCATCGGTTGTTTCATGTAGACGATCACAGGATATATGAAAAGGAGTACTTTGGTTTCTTGCTTTCTCCGACGTGTGCCATGACTCTTCTGGCATTATAGCACTGACTAGGCCTCCAGCGTGACGTTGAATAACTGTGGTGAGGGTGGACGTCCTTGCCTGGTTCGCATCCTTAGGCAGAAAGCATCCAGTCGTTGACCATTAAGTGGCTTGTTAGTTGTAGGTTTGACTGTACACGCCCTTTTTCAGGTTGAAGAAGTTGTCTTGTGTTCCTAGTGTGCTACAGCTTTTATATCACCAGTGGACTTGGAATCTTATTGAATGGTTTTTCTGCGTAGCTTGATGTGATCCTGTCATTTTTGTTCTTCATCTGATCTCTCAATCTGTGGATTACACTGATTGATTTTCAGGTGTGGGAAGAACAACCCTTGCATTCCTGCTATAAAACCCACTTGATGGTGGCTTATTATTCTTCTCACATACTGCTGAATTCCAATTACTAAGTTTTGTTGAATACTTTGGTGCCTGTATTAGGAAAGAATACTGGTCTGTCCTTTTCTCGGTATCCCTGCGGTGCTGGCCTCATAAAATCAGCGGGGCACATTGCCTCTGCTTTGTTTCCTAGAAGAAGTTGGGTAAGTTGGTGATATTTGTTCATTAAACGTTTGGTAGAATTGGCCAGTGAAACTGTTGCGGCCCAGAGATCTTTTTGCAAATGTGTTTGCCTGTGAATTCGACTTCTTTAAAACATACAGGACTGTGACACAGTTCAGTGTTTGAAATCCATCCTGTGTGAGTTTCCATAGTTTGTGGTTTTCAAGTATGTGCGACATTGCCTCTGACCTGTGGAATATGAATCTGTAGAGTCGTGTGTGTTCTTACCATATTGACCCTTTTATGTTTTCTGGGTCTGGAATGCAGTCTCTTCTTGCATTCCTGATAACTGGTAACTTGTTTCTTTGCCCTCTTTTTTCCCAGCCCGTCCTGCCACGGGTGTATCAATTTCATTGATCACTTCAAAGAACCAGCTTTTGGATTAATTGAATTCATCTATGTGTTTTTCTCTTTGAAGTCTCCTGGGGGTTTTTGCTTCTGTTATTTGGTAAAATAAATTCTTATCCACACTCGGAATTTGGAAACGATTTCCATAGGCATGAGCAGCCCTTTGGACTAGATGCAAACCCAGTGGTCGGGAAGGTGAACATACAAAAGGGTGTGTCCCCATGGTGCAAACGCTTACAGTTGAGTAAAAGTCTCCCTTGTGAATGGATGAAAAATGAACGCTCATGGGCAGAGCATCTGTGAGTCACGCCTTGATTATTCTACAAATGATGCTTGGGAAGGGGTTGGAAAGTGTCAGCAGGGAATTGACATCATCGAACTGCATCGCAGCCTTTTGCACTCCGTGTCACGTGGATGCATTAGTTGGTATCATTTCTAAATCCTTTATTAGATGGCATTAATATTCTAAGCTGGTGACATGTATGATCTCACGTCATCCTCAGAAGAAGCCTAGGACAGGGTCTCT
>NW_012110319.1:3908-6540 GCF_000951045.1 Mandrillus leucophaeus | reverse complement strand
CCCCACCTTGCGGAGAGTTTGTGCAGGTCCTAAGGTGGTGGCCAGAGATGCATGCATTTGTCTGACTCCCCAGCCACTCAGATGCTCTCTGCGGACCTTCTCAGTCAGCCCAGTAAGCACACCAGGTCCGTGCTGCCAGTGACAGTCATCATTTCAGCAATCATCAGGGTTTCCATTTTCTCACCTTGCCTCTCTCCCTTCTGGGCTACGTCGACTGTCGTGGTGGGGAGGTGAGGAGGAGTTGCAGAGGTAGCCCTGCTCCGGGGGATTGAGCGATTCATCAGGGAGAGAGAGCTGACCCCATCTTAGTCTGTGTCCTTCCGCTATATCATGAAATACAACGGGCTGGGTGCTCTGGATTGGATATGGTGTGTTTATCCCCACCAAGAGTCAGGTTGAAGTTGAATCCCCAGTGCTGCAGTGTTGGGAGGTGGGTCCTAGTGGGAGGTGTTTGGGTCATGGCAGGAATCCCTCATGAATGATTCAGTGTCCTGTGATGCCATCCTGCTGGGCTGAGTTCTTACTCTCACAGGTATGAATTAGTTCGCAGGAGAGTGGATTGTTCACAAGATTCTGGCCTCCCTGGATTCTCTCTCCCTTCCTTCTTTCCAAGTGATCTCGTTGCACACGCCAGCTCCTCTTCCACTTTCCACCATGAGTTGAAGCAGCCCGAGGCCCTCACCAGATGCAGTTGCCCAACAATGAATGTTTCAGCCAGCAGAATTGTGAGCCAGATAAACCAATTGTTTCTTTTAATTTAAAAGGTGTATTTATATGAATTGTTTTTAGAGACAGGGTGATGCTCTGTTGCCGACGAGAGTGGAGTGGCACGATCATGGCTCACTACAGCCTTGAACTCAGGTGGGATGCTCCCACCTGAGCCTCCCAAGTAGCTCAAGGATGTACTGCCATGCCAGGCTAATCTTTAAATGTTCTGTAGAGATAGTGTCTGGCCGTGTTGCCCAGGCAGATCTCGAACTTCAGGCCTGAAGTGATCCTCCCACCTTGGCCTCTCAGAGTCCTGGGATTAACAGGCACGAGCCACCGTGCCTGGCTTCCAGTTTTCTTTAGAAATGAGCCAGTCTCAGGTATTCTGTTATAGCAAAGCAAAATGAACCAAGACAGCTGGCAATTTGTAATAGAAACAAATTTATTTCTCATGACCCTGGATGCTGGGAAGTCCAAAACGAAGGTACCGGTATCTGGTATCTGGTGAGAGTCTTCTTGGTATTTCCTCACGTGGCAAAAGGTGGAAGGACAAGCCGGGAAGAATGTTATGTCCTCACATAGCAGACAAGGAAAAGAGAGAGCAAGCCGACTTCTGCAAGCTCTTTTCATAGCAGCATTCGTTCACTCACGAGGGCTCTGCCGTGATGGCCTGAACACCTGCTGTTATTCCACACCTCCCAACACTGTTGCAGTGGGGATTAATTTCACTGTGAGTTTTGGAGGGAACACAAATATTGAAACGCTAGCAGGCACGCATTGTTGTGTCAGAGAACGGGTGTTTGATCCTGTGCGGTCCCAGTCCCAGGAGATGAAAGGAGTGAGAAGGATCTGAGTGGGAAAAACCAGACATCAGGGGCTTGCTCAGGGAGGTCACAGATGCACAGTGCCACAGGGTCTCCAGGAACAGGCATGGAAAATGGGTGGGTGGCGGTAACTGAGGCACTCGGCACACCCTCCACATCCTCACTTCCAGGTCTTTGTCCCTGTACCTGCGTGTTGGGGGTGGATGGGACTTGGGGGTCATGTCTGAGACACCATACTATCCCAAGTTACAGACTAGGATCTGCAGTCCTGTGATGTCCACAGGTGTCCAGCATGCGACATTTCAGAGTAGAGACCAAACCAAAAGCACCAGCAGGCGAGAAAGATTGGGACAGGGAAAGGTGCAAATGCAGTGATCACGTGGGACATCGGAGTAGACCCAGAGAATGTAAGGAAATAGAAAGACTACATTAAAAATTTTCCCACTAGGGACAGTCTAGGCTCCAGTGTCTCGTTGGTGAAGTCTATCCAACATTTACAAAATACATAATACCAGCCCTTCACAGATTCTTTCAGAATGTAGAGGAGGAGGGAACATTTCCCAGCTCATCCTCTGAAAATTGTATTACCCTGCAACTAAAGGCAGACAGAGGCTGGGCGTGGTGGCTCACGCATGTAACCCCAAGATGTTGGGAATCCGAGGCGGGCGGACCACCTGAGGTCAGGAGTTTGTGACCAGCCTGGCCAACATGGTGAAACCCCGACTCTACTAAAAATACAAAAATTAGCCGAGTATAGTGGTGGGCACCTGTATTCCCAGCTACTCGGGAGGCAGAGGCAGAGGCAGAGGCAGAGGCAGGAGAATTGCTTGAACCTGGGAGGCACAGGTTGCAGTGAGCCCAGATCGCACCACTGCACTCCAGCTTGGGCAACAGGCGAGATTTCTCTCAAAAGCAATAATAATAATAATAATAATAATAGCAATGCCAGACAGAGACAGCAGAAGAATACTATAAACCAATATCCATCATGAATATGCATGCGAAAATCCCCAAGAAAATATTAGCAAACCCCAATCCAGCGACACATACAGTGGGTTACACAACATGACCAAGTGACATTTATTCTAGGAATGCATTCA
>NW_012110319.1:0-3858 GCF_000951045.1 Mandrillus leucophaeus | reverse complement strand
CTTTATTCATCCATCAATGAACACTTAGGTTGTTTTTATATCCTGGTTATTATGAATAGTGCTGCAAAGAACATGGGGGAGTATCTGGACTATAAATACCCAGAGTGAGATTACTAGATCATATGGTAGTTATTTTCAAGGTGAGTAAAACACTGCATAGATACGTTCACGAGACGTTGCACAATCATTCCTTGAATCTAGAGATGGCTCAGATTTGTATTAGCTGATGTGGATGGATCAGCTCCCAGGCTTGCTTATTAAGTGTGTTGAGATGCATTTTCACATTTTATTATAATTAGTGATATCAGATGAATCCTTCTGCTTAAAGGGCCATATAGGACTAGGAGATGTACGATGAAAAATACAATTCAGCAGTCCCTTGTTTCATGTGCACCCGTGGAGACCCACCTCCGCAAACTTCTGGTTTTTTTCTTCAGCTATTTCTTCTGAATATTAACCTCTGTGTCTCTAAATGATGGGCTCCTACTGCTATGTCTCGATTTAGGGATTTGGAGGTTATCTGTTGAGTTCTCAGAGGAAATGAGCATTTCGGTCTCTGAGATACCTTACAGGGCCTGGGTCTGCTCTTTGGCCTTCCCTGTGGGGGCCACCCAAGCCCGGGCCTGGGCCTCCACTCGGATGCCTGTAGAGAGTCTCTGCCAATAAGAAGCCTTCATGGGAGACTCTTTGCTCATCTGTGGCAATGTGGAGGTCCTGGTTGGCTTTTTCCAGAGCCTTGCAGCAGAGTCACAGGGTGATCCTCAGCCAACCTGGCATTATTCCTAGGTTCTGGGGTTCAGGAACCGAGTGGATGGTGGTGCCAACCCGTGAGACACGGGACACAGTTGGGGGTTCACCCGCTGATTTGTTGGGCTTGTGGGATATCTGAGTGGACATGCTCCTTAAACCATGCCCTGTGGGGGCTCTGGGGCTCAGCTGGGGTTTTCCTGGTGGAGTTCGTGATGCAGGAATCCATCAGCACACAAGCGGAGAAGGACGGAACCAAGTCTGGGTGGCCACGTGGGCACCCAGGGTCACCTACAGAATGAGGAGTGTCCAGGGCAAAGGTCGCAAGCCAGGAAATAACATTTTTGAGATGCTCGAAGTAAAAGGACCAACGAGGAGACTCAGAAGTAATGGTCTCGGGGTAGGAGGAAAGCCAGGGGCGGCTTCACAGAATCTGAGAAGCAGAGTGTATTGGAAAAAGGAACGTGAACTGTGGCCAGGACAGCACTGGGTGCTTTGATTTAGCGTTGCAGAACTAGTTGGAGATTTCAGCTGGGGAACGTTGCGTGGCTGTGGGGCTCACTGAGGAGGAAGCAGGAAGAGGTAACCAGTAACTCTGCTGCTGTGGTCGACGGGTTCAAGAAGCTTGGCTTGAAAAGATTCAGTGACCCGGGCTAGGAGAAGCAGAGGGCTGAGGACTTGCCAGGGTGTGCTATCTTCTCCTTCCCAAACACGTGAGAGGAAAATCGTGAGGTGCAGGTGCCAGAAATCCGTGACGAGAGTCTCGAGGCCCGGTAATAGATGGCCCAGGCAGACAGAGGTATATGAGCCTCGTGGTGTTTCTCTGAAGTTGAGGATAGAGGAGCAGCGGTTTCAAAGCAGCGGTGGGGTTGCAGGAAGGCTTCCACCACCACTCTCCTTCCTCTTTCTTATCGCCGTGACCCATGGTGGTATGGCCCGTGAGATACCTCATCTTCCATGAAAACGGCCTAAATGGACGGTGTCCACAGAGATTGTAAGAGTACTTAAGTCGGTAGAGTGTGCAATCGGGCGGGCAGGTGTTGGGAATATGTGAAAGGTGGCATCAGAGGGAGGAGGAGTCCCGCTGGGGGAACACAGAGCAGTCTTGCGATGAGAGTGGTGGACCTATGGGGCTTGGAGTTGGGGTGATGGAAGGGGCTGGGTACATGGGGGCACTTGGTCTGGAGATTCACACCAAATGCCTGGTGTGAGGAGGTTTCTTTGCTTGGGACCATAGAAGCATGAGGAGCCATCAGAAGCCAGAAGACGTTGTTTGTGTCTGTGGCCCTGGCTAGGATGGATTTCCAGCATCTGTAAACCTAAGCCCTATCGTGAGAGTGGCTTCAAAGTGTTATGCCTCGTGGTGAGGAGGCTGTGCTTTTGGGCCCTTCCAGGGAGGATCAGAGAGACTTAGCCACAGGGTGACACAACAGAACTCCCCTGGGAGTTCTCCATGGGAACTGCGAGGGGCCCCGTGTTCCGGGATTTTTTGCAAACGCAAGGAGAGCCCCGAGTCTGGAGGTTTAGGTATCTCGCAGCGAGCTACCTGTACCAGGCCGCCATAAATAATGGTGGGGTATGTTCCCCAGTGAAGGAGCAGTGTGCAATCCAAGAAAGATTCCAGCCATCGCTACCTGGCCACAGCCTAGGTGCCATCGAGAACTGAAGATCTTTGTCAAGGACACCCGTCATTGCTCCCTAAACTCTCTTTGGGTGGTGGTGGGGTTTCCAGGTGTCTACCTGGGTGGTACCCCCATAAGAAAAGGGGACCACATGGGGCGTGAATGTGACAAGAGGAGAAGCAAGCCCTTCCTCCAAATTGACCCCTTTAGAGATCCCAGGATGAGACACAAGGGCCCTGGGAGCCTCTCTGGGTCTGGTTCCTGGTGTGCATTTGCCAGACTCTTCGGCCTCAGAGCGCTGCTGGGGCGTGAAGAAGAAGTGCTGTAGAACTCACGATTTTCTTAGCGTCAAGAGCCCAGTCAGGATCTGGAAGTGGTGGCGTGGCCTCGGAGTTCCAGGTACTTGAGAGGCTGAGGTGGGAGGATGGCTTGAGCCGAGGAGTTCAAGGCTGTAGTGATCTGTGTTTGCATCACTGCACTCCAGCCTGGGTGACAGAGCAAGACCTTATCTCGAAAAAACAAAAAGAACCGAATCAGGCAATGCGTATATAAATGTTTTGTAAATATTACAGCTCCATGTGAAGTAAGAGTGCTATTACTGATTTTGTTTTTGCTGCCTAACTGTGGTGGCTGCTTCTATTAGTAACCGAGTTCTGTTATTAAATGAAAACACTCAAAGGGGCCCAAGACAGCTGACTCACCCCGGGGTGGAGAAGCGAGACCTGCCGAAAGGGCCGTGCCAGTGCACGAGGGTGCGTGGCGTCTGTGAAAACTCAGGAGGTTCCGCCTTGGAGAATGAGTTTCTGCCAGGATACAACGATAGGAGGCAATTCTTGGTCTGTCAGGAGCCACTGAAATTCTCCCCTGTACCTGTCAACTCTTGGGAGGAAACTGGCATCATGTACATTTGAAAGAAATAAGAAGGAAAAAAGCCCTCCTCCTTTTAATAAGGAATTTTGGCTTGCCACATCTCCTCCAGACGTCATTCTCTGGCTGTAGAAACATTTTTTCACTCCACCCTCCAGGGCTCAGGCCCTGGGAAGTGGGGTCTATCTTAATAAAGAACACTGGAGCCCGACATGGCTGGGGATGTCAGTGATGGCCCCCAAGGAGGTCCTGCTCACCTCGGTGACACTCTCATTGGCTGTTCCACTGTATGTGTCTGTCTGGTTTTCTCCTCTTTCTGTACTGTGTTTGGGGAGGGTCTATTTATGGGGAGTTAATATCATCCCAGATGATTAAAGAAGAGGTGGCAGCCATGCACACTGGTGCACACCTGTAATCCCAATCATTTGGGAGGCTGAGGCTGGAGGATGCTTGAGCCCAGCAGTTTGAGACCAGCCTGGGCAACATAATGAGACCTCATCTCTACAAAGAATAAACACGTTAGCCGGCTATGGTCGTGCAAGGTTGTACTCGCAGCTACTGGGGTGGTTGAGGTGGGAGGATCTCTTGAGCCCAGGAGTTTGAAGCTTCAGTGAGCTACTGT
>NW_012110318.1:0-1195 GCF_000951045.1 Mandrillus leucophaeus | reverse complement strand
GAATTAGAAGCAGAAAGTGCTGGCTATAACACGGGAAAACTGTAACACAAATAATAAAGATGTTTGTTCTTTTTTTCTTTTTTTTTTTTTTGAGACAGAGTCTTGCACTGTCACCCAGGCTGGAGTGCAGTGGTGCGATCTCAGCTCACTGCAACCTCTGCCTCCCAGGTTCAAGTGATTCTCCTGCCTCAGCCTCCCAAGTAGCTGGACTACAGGAGCCTGCCACCATGCCCGGCTAATTTTTTTGTATTTTTAGTAGAGACTGGGTTTCACTGTGTTAGCCACGATGGTCTCTATCTCCTGACCTCGTGATTCACCTGCCTCGGCTTCCCAAGGTGCTGGGATTACAGGCGTGAGCTACCGCGATAGGGCACAGTATTAAATGTAATAAGATGCATAGACTCATGAGTATTTACATGCAGGACAGGCCCACCCTCAGTCTTAAAATTTTCTACTTAATACCATCACTTGTGATATGCTGCAAACTTGATAATTCCTAATTAGAAAAAGGAATATTTGGAAATTGGAGGTCATTTGGCAAAGTGGTCTCTTCCCAGGACATAGCTCCCTGAAGCCTGATGGCTAGGCTCAGGTCAGTCACATGTGGGACTGGCACCAGCAGTATCCTTGTGTAAGATCAGGAAGCTGCATTTGCATCTGTCAGACCACCCTTGGACAAATCTAGCCTGTGCCTGTGTATCTTCCTCCTTCAGAACTCCACTATGTATAAAGACAGACACACGTTTGGCTCCTAACGATAGGCTTTTCTATTCTGTAATATTTGTTTCATGCGTTTGTTTATATCTCTGACTTAACAGTTAATCCCTCAGGTGCAAGACCCACATTTTGTGTTTCTTTTTGTATTTCACTTTGAGGAGAGGGTCCTGAACACCGTAAGGGTTTACTAATCTTTGCTGATAGATTTCCTTCTTAGGAAGGAGACCGTCTGTCTCTTCAATTTTCAGCATCCCTGCGTATGTGTGTGTGTACATGTGCATGAATGTATATAAGAGAGAGAGGGAGACAGAGAGAGAGAGAGAGAGATCTGAGATTCAATAAATAATAAACTTGAGGAATGGAGTTTGGAGGCAGAAGAACTACAGAAACAAGTCAGCCTTATGTGGGTAGTCGCCCCTTAGTTTGTCGTGTATCAACTGGAGTTTATAACAATACTTTTTTTTTTTTTTTTTTTTTT
>NW_012110317.1:0-1111 GCF_000951045.1 Mandrillus leucophaeus | reverse complement strand
GACAGGTCAAGGTGACCAGCCCACACCCAAGATGAGGCCCATGACCTGGAGAAGGGTAGGGAAGGTGGGAAGGGTAAGAATGAGTTTGGGGGAGACGGCAAGGGAAGGTCATTTTTTTCTTTTCTTTTTTTTTTATTTTTTTGAGACAGAGTCTCGCTCTGTTGCCCAGGCTGGAGTGCGGTGGCATGATCTCAGCTCACTGCAAGCTCTGCCTCCCAGGTTCACGCCATTCTCCTACCTCAGCCTCCTGAGTAGCTGGGAATACAAGCACCTGCCATCACGCCCGGCTAATTTTTTGTATTTTTAGTAGAGATAGGGTTTCACCAAGTTAGCCAGAATGGTCTCGATCTCCTGACCTCGTGATCCAACCTCCTCGGCCTCCCAAAGTGCTGGGATTACAGGCGTGAGCCACCGCGCCTGGCAAGGGAAGGTCATTTTTAAAGGATCAGTGTGGTGTGGATAGATGGATGGATGGATGGATGGATGGGTGGATGGATGGATGGATAGATGGATGGGTGGATAGATGGATGGGTGGATGGATGGGTGGACGGACAGATGGATGCATGGGTGGGTGGACAGATGGATGGATGAATGGATGGATGGGTGGATATGTATATGAATGGATTTCCATAGATTCCCTTGCACTGACCACAGGTGTGAGTATCCGTAGCTTATAGGTTGATAAAATACGTCCAATGTCCCAACTGAGTTTCCAAATATATCTCAAATCAGCTCCCTCGGGGGTCTCAGACAAGCTCATTCCTTAGTGAAGGAGATTGATATAGAGAAATTTTATTCCAAACTTCAACAAGGAAAGTAGGTCTTCTTCCCAAGGAAACCGTATGGAGAAGGCCACCAGATGTGGCCTGAGAATGTCAAGAAGAAATTTCTTGCCTTTAATGTCTAACTAGGCCAACTCCCAACTCCCAAAGAACAGATTGGCACACCACCATCACCCCACCACTACTACCTGGAATCCCCCAGGCAGGACCACCAGCAATACAAGACTGTTTCTAAAGTCCTTGGGCAAGAAAATCTGGTTTCTCCAGGCCCAGCACGGTGGTTCATGCCTGTAATCCCAGCACTTTGGGAGGCCGAGGCAGGCAGATCA
>NW_012110316.1:0-1287 GCF_000951045.1 Mandrillus leucophaeus | reverse complement strand
TGGCCTCTCAAAGTGCTGGGATTACAGGAGTGAGCCACCGTGCTTGGCCTACAAGCTAATTTTAACAGGCAAAGTATCACCTGTGAATCCATTTATCAGCTCAAAAATGCAGCTTTAAATTATTTAAATTCCATGATCATGAATAATTGGAAAGACTTATATAAAAAATAATCTGCTAATAAATTGCCATGTTAAAATGAAGTAAAAGGGTTTGTTATATCTAAATAGTTGGAGAA
The DNA here is from genome assembly GCF_000951045.1 of Mandrillus leucophaeus. Lineage (NCBI taxonomy): Eukaryota > Metazoa > Chordata > Mammalia > Primates > Cercopithecidae > Mandrillus > Mandrillus leucophaeus. Next base: position 1,051 of record NW_012110316.1, on the reverse strand, counting down.
TAACCTTAAATATTTTGCACTTAAAGATTTTGTAAAAATCTACACTTTCCTGAGAATGATGGTTCAAAGCATATAAAAATGCTTAGAAAACCAAACACTGCATGTTCTCACTCGTAAGTGGGAGTTGAACAATGAGAACACATGGACATGGGAGGGGAACATCACACACTGGGGCCTGTCAGGGGGTGAGGAGCTAGGGCAAGGATAGCATTAGGAGAAATACCTAATGCAGACGATGGGTTGATGGGTGCAGCAAACCACCATGGCACATGGCACGTATACCTATGTAACAAACCTGCATGTTCTGCACATATATCCCAGAACTTGAAGTATAGTAAAAAAAAAAAAAAAAAAAAAAAAAAAAAAGCTTACTTAGATAAATTAGTCAATATTCATGGTACAGTGGGGATTGGAGTTTTTACACTTAAATTTTAAGAACTTAAATTTGAACTGGAGTTCCCTTTGCAACTTCCATCTATTCAAAAAATACCATTTGGGATTGTGATTTTGTTTGTAAAATAGTACAAAGCAAAACAAAATAATTCCAAGAAAAGTTTTACACTTGTCCAGGAAAGTTATTCACCAAAATTTGTTCTTAAGACAAAACACAGAATAAAGTTGAGAATATTTAGCCATATTAAGGTTTATGTTAATCAAAAATTTATTGAATACCCATTGGTTATGTTAACCTGAGATTTACTAATGACTTTGAAATTATAAAAACTTAAATATTTTAGCCAAATAAAAAAATGAAGAAGTTGGAATACAAAAGGACTGGCAGTGAGCATTGAAACCAGTTAAACAAATTTACATGTTGCTATCAACATGTTTATAAAACAGCACAAACATAATTTTTATTTTTTTTATTTATTTTTATTTTTATTTTTATTTTTAATTTTTTTGAGACAGAGTCTGGCTCTGTCACCCAGGCTGGAGTGCAGTGGCCGGATCTCAGCTCACTGCAAGCTCCGCCCCCCGGGTTTACGCCATTCTCCTGCCTCAGCCTCCTGAGTAGCTGGGACTACAGGCGCCCGCCGCCTCGCCCGGCTAG
>NW_012110315.1:0-1464 GCF_000951045.1 Mandrillus leucophaeus | reverse complement strand
AAAAAAAAAAAAAAAAAGCAACTAGAAGCTCAGTCTGTGGGCTCCAGAGGGAGAGCTTACTTTCCAAAAAAGGTTTTAATTATGTTTTGAGTATTAATATAGAGGAGTAACCTTTTAATCTCTGGCTTCCAACAGTTGTTCCTATTTCTACATTCATAATAGTTAAGCTTCCTTATTTAAGATTTTTTTCTCTGATTGCCATATGTATGAAATTCACTGTGCAATTCCTTCTGCCCTCATTTGTATTCATGTGTAAATTTCAAAGACATTTCAAAATGTCTTATTATTTATTTGCATTTCTTGATAACTTTTGGTCTGTATGGATGACTAAGTTTTTGTTTACTAGGGAGAAGTGGATACCAAAAAATGTGGTTCTGCTTTGGTTTCCAGTCTTGCCATGGGCTTGAAACCAAGATATCATTTTGCTGCTTTGGAAAAGGCCTATTATGAGAGGCTTCCATATCGGTGAGTAGCATTTCATTCTCTTTGGCTTTTTGAAGAATTTGCCATGGATCTTCTATATGAACTTCTCTTGTTCGTTTTTAACCATATATAACGTCTTGGTTCCATTTGGTTACTCAGACAGTAAAATAAGTGACTCTCAAGTCATTCATCTTCTCTGAGTTTGTTCCCTAAGTTGAAATCACTTTGGAATTCCTTCAGTTTCAGAATCAAGAACTTGTATCAGTTTTTTCCTTTTCAGGGCCAGGCATGGTGGTGTGTGCCTATAATTCCAGCTACTTGGAAGGCTGAGGCAGGAGGCTTGCTTGAGCCCAGGAGTTTTAGGCTATAGTGTGCAATGACTACGCCTGTAAATAGCCACTGCACTCTAGCCTGGGCAACATAGGGAGCCCCATTTCTTTAAAAATTTTTTTACCACAAATAAATATGAGATAATGCATATGTTAATTAGCTTGATTTAGCCATCCCACAATATATACACATTTCAAAACAGCATGTTGTATACCATAAATATATACAATTTTTAGTTGTTAATTAAAAGTAAATGAGAAGGAAAAATAACAAAAAAATTTTTTTTTTGCCTTTTTTTTTTTTTGAGACAGAGTCTTACTCTGTTGCCTGGCTGGAGTGCAGTGGCATGATCTCGGCTCACTGAAACCTCCGCCTCCTGGGTTCAAGCGATTCTCCTGCCTCAGCCTCCTGAGTAACTGGGATTACAGGTGCGTGCCACCACATCCAGCTAATTTTTTTTTGTATTTTTATTAGAGATGGAGTTTCACCATGTCATTCAGGCTGGTCTTGAACTCTTGACCTCCTGATCCGCCCACCTCAGCCTCCCAAAGTGCTGGGATTACAGGCATGAGCCACTGCGCCCAGCCAAGAAAGTATTTTTTTTTCTTTTTTTTATTTAGCACTCAGAGGTGGAGTTTTAATTTTTTTAATTTTTGTGGGTACATAGTAGGTATATAGAGGTCAAGTTAATTCTTTAAAAAAGAATATATT
>NW_012110314.1:0-1097 GCF_000951045.1 Mandrillus leucophaeus | reverse complement strand
TTTATTATTATTATACTTTAAGTTGTAGGGTACATATGCATAACGTGCAGCTTTGTTACATATGTATACTTGTGCCATGTTGGTGTGCTGCACCCATCAACTCGTCATTTACATCAGGTATAACTCCCAATGCAATCCCTCCCCCCCCCCCCTCCCCATGATAGGCCCCGGTGTGTGATGTTCCCCTTCCCGAGTCCAAGTGATCTCATTGTTCAGTTCCCACCTATGAGTGAGAACATGCCGTGTTTGGTTTTCTGTTCTTGTGATAGTTTGCTAAGAATGATGGTTTCCAGCTGCATCCATGTCCCTACATTCTTATTTTACAAAAGCTTACTCAGAAAATTGGGGGGTATAGGGTGGATAACCCTTGTCATTCTATAAGGTTTAGTATGTTCTTGCTACCAAACTGGACAAGGACAGTATAAAACAGTAAAATCAGACTTCTAAGTGTATTAATAGAGATACGAAAATCTTAAAGAAAATAGTCGCAAATCCTCTGCAGCAGTACACAAAATATAATTGTGTCCAAATAGTGCTTATTCCAGAAATGTGAAGGTAGCTCAAAATTAGGAAATACGTTGACCTAATTCAACATATTAGCAGATTAAGGAGAAAAATTATATGACCATGTCAAAAGATACACCAAAAGCACTCAATAACATTTACCACATTCATGACTTTTTAAAAGAGGGAAGAAAACTCTTAGCAAAATACAAATAGAATGTCATTTCCACAACCTAATAAAGCATACATACATACCAAAAATATCCAGTAAACATTATAGTTAATAATAAAAATTTAGGCTGCTTCCCCTTTAAATCAGGAACAAGACAAGGGTGTCTGCTATCGACAGCACTATTTCAAATTGTACTGGAAGTCCAGCTAGTGTGCTAGAGAGTAAGGACTGGAAAGATTGCACAGGATCTGGATTTTATAAAAATTAATTAATTAAAATTTCAACTTCAAAAAGAACTGGAAAGAAAGCTATTAAATACAAATGTATCCTTCTTTTCAAATGATATGCTCATCTGCATTAAAAATACTTAATAGGGCCGGGCGCAGTGGCTCACGCCTGCAATCCCAGCACTTTGGGAGGC
>NW_012110313.1:0-1075 GCF_000951045.1 Mandrillus leucophaeus | reverse complement strand
AGGCCAGCCTGGCCAACATGACCAAACCCTGTGTCTACTAAAATACAAAAAATTAGCCAGGTGTGGTAGTGGGTGCCTGTAGTCTCAGCTACTTGGGAAGCTGAGGCAGGAGAATTGCTTGAATCCAGGAGGCAGAGGCTGCAGTGAGCCAAGATCACGCCGTTGCACTCTAGCCTCGGCAACAAGAGCGAACTCAGCTGGCACCCTGATTGCCATCTTCTGAGACTCTGAGCAGAGGACTCAGTTAAACCATCCCAATTCCTGATTCATAGGAGCTGAGATAATAAATGTGTGCTCTTTGAAGCCCAATTTGAGGTAATTTGTTATGCATCAACAGAAAGTATGCTTTCTTTCAATAAGTTCAGAAGACATAAACAGAAAATAAGAATATATAAAGATTTCAACAACTATCAACCAAATTGACTTAACTGAGGTTTATATAACACTCTACCTGACAATACCAGAATATGTCTTTTTTTTTTTTTTTTTTCTGAGATAGAATCTTGCCCTGGCATCCAGGCTGGAGTGCAGTGGCGCAATCTCGGCTCACTGCAACCTCTGCCTCCTGGGTTCACGCCATTCTCCTGCCTCAGCCTCCCGAGTAGCTAGGACTTCAGGTGCCCGCCGCCACACTCAGCTAATTTTTTGTATTTTTAGTACAGGCGGGGTTTCACCATGTTAGCCAGGAAGGTCTCGATCTCCTGACCTTGTGATCCGCCCGCCTCAGCCTCCTAAAATGCTGGGATGACAGGCGTGAGCCACTGCGCCCGGCCCAAAATGCGTCTTTTTTTAAGTGTTCATGGAACGTTTACCAACATAGACTATATTTTAGGCCATAATAACAAATCTCAGTAAATTTTAAAAGATTCAAGTCAAACAAAATATTTCCTGACTACAATGGAATTAAATAAAAAATCAGTAACAGAAGATCCTTAGAAAAATCTCCAACTATTAGGAAACTAAGAAACATACTTCTGGCCAGGCACAGTGGCTCACACCTGTAATCCCAGCACTTTGGGAGGCTGAGACGGGCAGATCACGAGGTCAGGAGATGGAGACCATCCTGGCTAACATG
>NW_012110312.1:0-1429 GCF_000951045.1 Mandrillus leucophaeus | reverse complement strand
AGCCACTGCGCCCAACCTGGAATATTTTAAAATATGTAGATTATTAACCCCTGACACGCTTGAAAGTCCTTTATAACCAACTTCCTCCTCAATATAAAATATTAATGTAATTTGGCCGGGCGGGGTGACTCACGCCTGTAATTCTAGCACGTTGGGAGGCCGAGGCGGGTGGATTGCCTGAGCTCAGGAGTTAGAGACCAGCCTGGGCAACACGGCGAAACTCCGTCTCTACTAAAATAAAAATTAGCCAGGAGTGGTGGCTCGCCTGTAATCCCAGTGAGCCGATCGCGCCACTGCACTCCAGCCTGGGGACAGGGTGAGACTCCGTTTCTAAAAAAGAGAAAAAAATTAATGTAATTTTTAATTTTTTTCCACCCTCGCTGTCCTGCTCCTAACAATTTTTTTTTTTTTTTTTTTTTTTTTTTTTTTTTTTTGAGACGGAGTCTTTCTCTGTCGCCCAGGCTACAGGGCAGTGGCGCGATCTCGGCTCACTGCAAGCTCCGCCTACCGGGTTCACGCCATTCTCCTGCCTCAGCCCGAGTAGCTGGGGCTACAGGCGCCCGCCACCCCGCCTGGCTATTTTGTATTTTTAGTACAGACGGGGTTTCACCGTGTTAGCCAGGATGGTCTCGATCTCCTGGCCTCGTGATCCGCCCACCTTGGCCTCCCAAAGTGCTGGGATTACAGACGTGAGCCACCGCGCCCAGCCAACATTAATTTTTAAAACTCGATTTAGACACCGTTTGGAGAGGGCCAGGTGCTGAATACCTGCTGATGTAATGCGGTGTATTTTTGTTTGAGAGCCACAGGAAGACGCCTTGTGGCTGTTGTACTGGTATTCCCTCTTCATAGGAGGGATGGTGCCTCTGGACATCTTCCGACAGCAGGGTCCCTGGGTGAGGTTAGCAGCGCCAGCCCGGGTTAGCTGAAGCAGCCTTCAGGTCGCCTAAGAAAGCAGGTTTGTCAGCATGCGCCGCGGATTTTCTGTTAGGGAAGCCGATGGGGGGCGGCTCCTTGGAGCATGCGCACACAAACTTTCCGCTAGGCATCAAGCGAGCATGCGCACACAGATGTTAAGGTTTGGGCGCGCTATTTGGAACGTGAGCGGTCAGGTCCGAGGACATGTTGACGTCGTCCGAGAGTCTGTTAAGAACCTGCTCTGGCCGGATTCCACACTCGAGGGGGAAAGGCATGGTATGTTCGTTTTATAACAGGAGTTTTAGCGTCGTCTTTTTTCCTTGGATAAGTTTTTCCAAATATAAATATATTAAATATTCATTTTAAAATATCTGAGAATTAACAGGCAGCAGTGCATTAGACAAATAGGCAAAGGACTGGGGTACAAAGTTCACAGAAAAATAATAGTTCAAAATAGACTTTAAATATGTGAAAAGATGCTTAGCTGCATGTTTTTGTGTTTTTTAAAAAT
>NW_012110311.1:0-2087 GCF_000951045.1 Mandrillus leucophaeus | reverse complement strand
CACTACATTTTCTTTCTCTTTCTTTCACCTGCTATGTCACCATGGGAAAGCCACATAATTATTCATTTTCTCATCTGTAACTTGGGTCAATAAAATCTTTCCTTCCTACCTCACAGAGAATGAAAAAATACAAGAGATAGTACTCTGTAAACTTTCAGTTGAAACATATGAACAATAACAGTTGGATTCAGCAATTTTTTTGTTTCTTTGTTTAGACAGAGTCTCTCTCTGTTGCCTAGGCTAGAGTGCAATGGTGCGATATCGGATCACTGCAACCTCTGCCTCCCAGCAATTCTCATGTCTCAGCCTCCTGAGTAGCCAGGATTACAGGTGTGTACCACCATGGCTGGCTAATTTTTGTATTTTTAGTACAGACAGAGTTTCACCATGTTGGCCAGGCTGGTCTCGAACTCCTGGCTTCAAGTGATCCACCTGCCTCGGCCTCCCAGAGTGTTGGGATTACAGGCACGAGCCACTGTATCTGGCCTCATTCAACAATTATTGAGTACCTACTGTGAGCAAGACACTACTTAGGCTTGTGGGAAACACACTAAAAAAACACACACACAAAAAATGCCTGCTCTTGTGGGACCTGTGTTCATTCTTTTGAAAATGACAGTCTGGTCACCCTTTGTCTCTTCTATACCTGCCCATCTCTGTTGGCAATTCCTATACCATGGAAAATTGTTCTGATTATACTTAATTGTAATGATATTCTATTGAAGTTATTATATGCTAAATTCAATGGACCCTGCTCTGACACAAGGGTTTTTCTTCTAGTCACCAACTCTGAGGAAGTGAAATTACTATAAATTATCATTAACATTAGAGAGGGGAACCAGGCAGTCATCTTATCCATGGTAAGAATCAATTTAATTTGTCCAGATTTGTTTAAAGTTTTTAGTCATGGAGAATGTAAAGATTCTTTCCTAAATGCAGACAATTTTAATTTATCTTCACCAATATCAGATAGTAACGCATTCTAAAAACTCAGATGGACTCTTTGGAAGTGATCCCCAAAATCATAAGATTATGATGCAAAATGACAAGTTATTTAAACAGTCATATGGAAGTATTTTAATAAAATTTACACTTGAAAGATCACTTCTGCAAAAAAACCCACTTTTAGATGTACTTCAAATTCTTAATTTGAAAAATATTTTCTATTGTATTTACTTTCCTGATTTGTTTATATATGAAAGTTTATCTCATTTTATAGTGCAGGATGGACACGAAGGTAGAAATTTATCTTAAAAAACATATATTTTTCTCTAATAAATTGAGATCTAGAGTGTGTTAACTTTGAATAGTGATTGTGATGTTTATGAAAGCGTATCTGGGAGGCAGCTGTGTCTGTTGGTCTGGTGCTAAGGAACAAGGTCTGAGCCACAGAGAGAGGTGGACTTGAGAATACAGACGTGGACGAGCATAGCACATCCAGGGAGAGCAGGCAGGAAAAGGAGGAAAGCTAGGTTGGAGCCCTGAGTCTGATATTTAGGGGAAGGAAAGGGGAGAATATTCTGGAAAGTGGACTGAAAAGAAGCTGAGAGGTAGGAGGACAGCCAGAAAAATGAAGCGTTACAGAAATCAAGAGAAGAGAATGTTCGAAGAGAAGCTAGTGGCCTAAAAAGTCGTCTAGCTGAAACCTGAAGTAGGGTCAGGCCTTAGAAATGTTCTCTGGGTTAGCAATAATGAGTCCGTGGGAGATCTTCCAAACAGCATTCTCAGTGGTATGTTGGGTGCAGCAGCCAGAGTGTGATGAGTGGGAAGTGAGGAAGTGGATGACTATTCAACAAATGGCGTTAGAAAAAGATCTTTTCAAAGGGAGAAGCAAGAGACGCTCACTAAATGTCTATTATATGGCAAGAATGTGAAATAAAAACAAACAAGAAATATGTTCAAGTGCTTGCCCTCGAGGAAAACATAAGAGAAGGATGTATTTGAATGTAGCCTAAAGTTCACTGCCATTTTCAGAAATAGAAATGTGAAGAGAAAATTAAAAATACTGGAAAGGGCACTAGTAGAGGTGTAAGAATAGAAGATGAGGACACACACTGGGGAGCTGTAAGAGATAGTCCGGGGTGTCT
>NW_012110310.1:0-1186 GCF_000951045.1 Mandrillus leucophaeus | reverse complement strand
AAAAAAAAAAAAAAGAGAGAAAAAAAAGAAAAGACACCATAAATGGGTGAAATGTTTCAACAGGTGCCCTCACAAAAAAAAAAAAAAATCCGAATAGCCAACAAGCACGTCGAAAAGTACTCAAATTCATAACACATCAGGTAAATGCATACTCTCTGCTGGATGACTACAATCAGAAAGTGCTGGACAAGTGTGTGAAACAACTAGAACTTTCATGCATTGTTTGGGGGATTATTGGTGGAATCAATATTTTTTGGAAACTGGAATACCTACCAAAACTAAACTTAAAGTCTACCCTATGATTCAGAAAATTCATTCCTGCGCATATAGCACTTACCAAGATAAATAAGCCCACACCTCTATCAAAAGAACAATTAAAAGTCAAACTACACGTTATGTTGAGCAAAAGAAGCCAAAACACATAACTGTACATACTGTATTTTCACATTTAGATGAAAATCAGGAACAAGCACACCAAGTCAGTTATAGTAAGAGTCAAAATTGTGGTTGCCTTGTGGAGTAATGAATCACTGAGAAAGAGGATGAAGGAACTTCCTAAAGTCTTGGAAATGTTCTCTGTTTACCAGGACATATACATACATGAAATTTCATTAAGCTGTACATTGAAGATTGGCATACTTCATGCATGTTAGTGTATGTGTAACAAAATAAAAAGTGATTAAGGGGAAATAGTAGAGTTACACTTTTAAAGGGAAAATAGGAGGGAAAATATCATAGTAGTAGAGTTATACTTTTAAAGGGACAATATAATACTGTAGCTAAAGGTACCTGAAACAGTTCATCTTCTTACATTAAAAAAAAACAAAAAAAAAGCAGTAAAATCTTTCCTGTTTAAAGGTTTGAAGTATAAATCTTTCTCCATTTAAACAGGGTGACACCCTGTGGATGCTTACCTCAATTACCAAGGGTAACTTCCCTCACTCTCCACAGCTCTTGCTTTTTTTTCTTTTTTTTTTTTGAGACATAGTCTTGCTCCGTCGCCCAGGCTGGAGTGCAGTGGCGTGATCTCGGCTCACTGCAAGCTCTGCCTCCCGGGTTCACGCCATTCTCCTGCCTCAGCTTCCCGAGCAACTGGGACTACAGGCGCCCGTCACCACGCCCGGCTAATTTTTTGTATTTTTAGTAGAGATGGGGTTTCACTGTGTTAGGATGATCTCGATCTCCT
>NW_012110309.1:0-804 GCF_000951045.1 Mandrillus leucophaeus | reverse complement strand
GTGCAGGATCCACTGGGTGAAGTCAGCTGGGTTCCTGAGCCGGATGGGGACTTGGAGAACTTTTATCTAGCTAGAGGATCGTAAATACACCAATCAGCACTCTGTGTCTAGCTCAAGGTTTGTAAATACACCAATCAGTACTCTGTATCTAGCTAACTCTGTGTCTAGCTAACCTAGTGGAGACTTGGAGAACTTTCTGTCTAGCACTGTGTCTAGCTCAAGGATTGTAAACACACCAATCAGCGCTCTGTCAAAACGGACCAATCAGCTCTCTGTAAAATGGACTAATCAGCAGGATGTGGGTGGGGTCAGATAAGGGAATAAAAGCAGGCTGTTTCCCCCCCAACCCAGTCAACAACAGCAACCTACTTGGGTGTTTTTCCTGCACTGTGGAAGTTTTGTTCTTTGGTTCTTTGCAGTAAATCTTGTTGCTGCTCACTCTCTGGGTTCACACTGTCTTAATGAGCTGTAACACTCACCTCAACGGTCTGCAGCTTCACTCCCGAAGCTGAGGAGACCACAAACCCACCAGGAGCAATGAACAACTCCAGATGCGCTGCTTTTAAGAGCTGTACCACTCACCCCGAAGGTCTGCAGCTTCACTCCTGACAGCGAGACTGCAAACTCACCAGAAGGAAGAAGCTCCAGACACACCATCTCTCTTTTTTTTTTTTTTTTTTTTGACGGAGTCTCGCTCTGTCGCCCAGCCTGGAGTGCAGTGGCCAGATCTCGGCTCACTGCAAGCTCCGCCTCCCGGGTTTAGCCATTCTCCTGCCTTAGCCTCCCGAGTAGCTGGGACTACAG
>NW_012110308.1:861105-861496 GCF_000951045.1 Mandrillus leucophaeus | reverse complement strand
ATAGATTCAATGCCATCCCCATCAAGCTACCAATGACTTTCTTCACAGAATTGGAAAAAACTTCTTTAAAGTTCATATGGAACCAAAAAAGAGCCCACATTGCCAAGACAATCCTACGTCAAAAGAACAAAACTGGAGGCATCACGCTACCTGACTTCAAACTATACTCCAAGGCTACAGTAACCAAAACAGCATGATACTGCTACCAAAATAGAGATATAGACCAATGGAACAGAACAGAGTCCTCAGAAATAATACCACACATCTACAGCCATCTGATCTTTGACAAATCTGACAAAATCAAGAAATGGGGAAAGGATTCCCTATTTAATAAATGGTGCTGGGAAAATTGGCTAGCCATAAGTAGAAAGCTGAAACTGGATCCTTTCCT
>NW_012110308.1:833606-858380 GCF_000951045.1 Mandrillus leucophaeus | reverse complement strand
TGGCACAAGTATACATATGTAACAAACCTGCACGTTATGCACATGTACCCTAGAACTTAAAGTGTAATAAAAAAATTATTAAAAAAATTAATTGTATACGATAGGGAGAATTGAAAGTAATTTACATGCCTATTTTTAGGAGTTTGCCTAAAAGCAAATTCCATTAGGATTAGGACTAACACTGACCAACACTATGTTCACTGAACTCTCATTGTCTACTTTATTGTAAGTATTTAATATTTGTTGATTGAATGAATAAATATACATATACATTTCAGTCCTGAAGTAAAATGCAGCCATTCAAAAAGTTGTCTTCCATTAGCAAACAAAACAAAACAAGCAAACAACAAAAAACTGTGGCTCCAAACTGCTGATTCAAAAGAAAAGTTGAACTCTGTGAGATGACTGCATACATCACAAAGCAATTTCTCAGAAAGTTTCTTTCTAGTTTTCATCTGGGGGTATATACTTTTTTACTATAGGCTTCAATGTGCTTCTAAATACCCTTTTGCATATTCTACAAAAACAGTGTTTACAAAGAGCTGAATAAAAAGAAATGCTAAACTATGTGAGATGAAAATACACATAACAAGGTAGTTTATCAGATAGATTCTTATGAATTTTTATCTGGGGACATTTTCTTTTTCACCTTTGGCATCAATGAGCTCCCAAAAATCACTTTGCAGATTCTACAAAACCATGTTTCCAAACTGTGGAATCAAAAGTAAGATTTAAATCTGTGAGATGAATCCACACATCACAAAGCAGTTTAAGAGACATCTTCTTTCTACTTTTTATCTGGGTAAATTTCTTTTTTCACCACATACCTCAACTCGCTTTCAAAAGTCCTTTGGCAGATTTTTCAAAACCAATGTTTCCAAACTACTGAATCAAAAGAAAGGTTTAACTCTTTCAGATGAATGCACACATCACAAAGCAGTTTCCTAGATCGCTTCTTTCTAGTTTTTTTTTTGGATATTTGCTTTTTCACCTTGGGTCTCAGTGCACTCCCAAATGTATTTTCTATGATTGTACAAAAGCAGTGTTTCCAAGATTCTTTCTAGTTTTTATTAGGGTATATTTCCTTCTTTACCATAGGCCTCAATGAGCTCCAAAATATCCCTTCCTAGATTTTACGAAAACCATGTTTCCAAAGGGCTGAATCAAAAGAAATGTTTAACTCTGCAAGATTAATCCACACATCACAAAGCAGTTTAACAGATAGCTTCTTTGTACTTATCTTGGGATATTCTTTTTGTCACCATAGGCGTCAATGCACTTTCAAAAGTCCTTTTCCAGATTCTAAAAAACAGTGTTTCCAAACTGTTTAATCAAAGGAAAGGTTTAACTATGTGAGATGAATGCATACAACAGAAAGCAGTTTCTCAGATAGCTACTTTCTAGTTTTTATCTGAGGATATTCGCTTTTTCACCATTGACCTCAAAGAGCTCCCAAATGTCCCTTCACAGATTCTTCAAAAACAATGCTTCCAAACTGCGGAATCAAAAGAAAGGTTTAACTCGGTGAGATGAGCACACACATATCAAAGCAGTTACCCTGACAGCTTCCTTCAAGTTTTTCATCTGGGGATATTTGCTTTTCCAAGATAGGCCTCAATGAGCTCCCAAATATATTTTCTAGAATTCTACAAAATAGTGTTCCCAAGCTGCTGAATCAAAATAAAGGTTTAACTCTGTAAGATGAATGCATACCTCAGAAAGCAGTTTCTCAGATAGCTTCTTTCTAGTTTTTATCTAGGGATACTCGCTTTTTCATCATTGACTTCAATTAGCTCCCAATTGTCCTTTCACAGATTCTACAAAAACAGTGTTTCTAGAATGCTGATTCAAAAGAACAATGTAACTGTTTGAAATGAATGCACACATCACAAAGCAGTATCTCACAGAGCGTCTTTGCAGTTTTTGTCTGGGGATATTCGGATCTTCACCATTGACCTCAATGAGCTCACAAATGTCCCGTCGCAGATTGTACAAAAAGTGTTTTGAAGCTGCTGAATCAAAAGGAGGTTTTACTCTGTGTGATGAATGCACACATCACAAAGCAATTTTTTAGTTTTGGGATATTTTTCTTTTGGGATATTCACTATTTCACTTTAGGCCTGAATGTGCTCCGAAATGTATTTTTTTGATTCTACAAATACAGTGTTTCCAAACAGCTGAATCAAAAGTAAGGTTTAACTCTGTGAGATGAATGCACACATCAGGAAGTGGTTTCTCAGGTAGCTGTTTGACTTTTTATTTGGGGTATTTGATTTTCACCACTGGCCTCAAAGAGTTCCAAAATGTCCCTTAGCATATTGTACAAAAATCGTATTTCCAGACTACTAAATCAAAAGAAAGGTTTAAATCTGTGAGATGAATTCACACATCACAAAGCAGTTCCTCAGATAGCTTCTTTCTAGTTTTTATATGGGGATATTTGCTTTTTCCCCATTGACCTCAATGAGCTCCCAAATGTCCCTTCACAGATTTTAACAAAAAAGTGTTTCCAAACTAGTAAATGAAAAGATAGTTTTAACTATGTCAGATGATTCCACACATCACAAAGAAGTTTCACAGAGTGATTCTTTCTAGTTTTTGTCTTGGGATGTTTGCTTCTTTACCACAGGCCTCAATAAGCTCCCAAATATTTCATCAGAAATTCTACAAAAACCTTGTTTCCAAGCTACTGAATCAAAAGAAAGGTTTAAATCTGTGAGATGAATCCACACATCACAAAGCAGTTTAACAGATAGCTTCTTTCTACTTTTAATCTGAGGATATTTCTTTTCTCACCACAGACCTCAATGAGCTTTCAAAAGTCCTGTCACAGATTCTACAAAAACGATGTTTCCAAACTGCTGAATCAAAAGAGCATTTTAACTCTGGGAGATGAACGCACACATCAAAAAGAAGTTTCTCAGATAGTTTCCTTCTAGTTTTTGTCTTGGGATATTTGCTTTTTCTCCATTGGGCTCAATGAATTCCCAAATGTCCATTCACAGAATGAACAACAACAGTGTTTCCAAACTGCTCATTCAAAAGAAAGGTTTAACTCTGTGAGATGAGTGCACAGATCACAAAGTGGTTTCACAGATAGCAACCTTCTTGTTTTTATCTTGGGATACTTGCTTTTTCACCATTGGCCTCAATGAGCTCCCAAATGTTCATTCGCAGAACATACAAAAACAGTGTTGTTGAACTGCTGAATGAAAAGAAAGGTTTAACTCTGTGAGATGAATGCACACATCATAAAGCAATTTCTCATAAATCTTCTTTTTAGTTTTTATCAGAAGATATTTTCTTCTTCACCATAGGCCTCAATGCACTCCAAAATTTTCCACTGCAAATTCTACAAAAACAGTGCTTCCAAATTTCTGAATCACAAGAATGGTTTAACTCTGTGAGATGAATGCACAGATCACAAACCGGTTTCTCAGAAAGCCTTCTTTTAGTTTTTATCTTGGGATATTCACTTTTTCACCATTGGCCTCTATGAGTTCTCAAATAGCCATTCACAGAATGGAAAAAATGGTGTTTCCAAATGACTGAATCAAAAGAAAGGTTTCACTCCATGAGATGAATGTGCACATCACAACGCAGTTTCTTAGATAGCTTCCTTCTAGTTTTATCTTGGGATATTCGCTTTTTCACCTTTGGCCAAAATGAGCTCCTAAATGTTCATTGGCAGAATGTACAAAAATAGTGTTTCCAAACTGCTGTATCAAGAGAAAGTTTTAACTCTCTGAGATGAATGCCCACATCACAAAACAGTTTTTCAGAAAACTTCTTTCTAGTTTTTATCTGAAGATATTTCCTTTTTCACCATAGACCTCAATGCAGTTGCAAATGTCCTTTTGCAGATTCTACAAAAACCGTGTTTCCAAACTGCTGAATCAAGAGAAAGGTTTAACTCAATGAGATGAAGGCAGACATCACAAAGTGGTTTATCAGATAGCTTCCTTCTTATTTTTATCTTGGGGTATTCCCTTTTTCACCACTGGCCTCAATGAGCTCCCAAATGTCCACTCGCAGAATGCACAAAAGCAGTGTTTCCAAACACCTGAATCAGAATTGTTTAACTACATGAGGTGAATGCACATATCTCAAAGCTGTTTCTCAGAAAGTTTCTTTCCAGTTTTGATCTGAAGATATTTTGTATATCACCATAGACCTCAATGTGCTCCCAAACGTCCTTGAGCAGATTCAAGAAAAACAGTATTTGCAAACTGCTGAATCAAAAGAAAGGTTTAACTGTGGGATTAATGCACACTTCACAAATAAGTCCCTCAGATAGCATCCTTCCAGTTTTTATCTTGGGATATTCGATTTTTCACCATTGGCCTCAATGAGCTTCCAAATGTTCATTCGCAGAATGTACAAAAACAGTTTTCCAAAATTCTGAATAAAAGAAAGGTTTAACTCAGTGATGTACAAAAACAGTGATTGCAAACTGTTGATTTAAAAGAAAGGTTTAACTTTGTGAGATGAATGCAAACATCACACAGCGGGTTTTCAGATAGCTTTCTTGTAATTTTTTTCTTGGAATATTCACTTTTTCACCATTGGCCTCAGTGAGCTCCCAAATGACAACTTGTAGAATGTACAAAAACAGTGTTTCCCAGATTCTGAATCAAAAGAAAGGGTTATCTCTGTGAGATGAATGCACACATCTCAAAGCAGTTTCTCAGAAAGCTTATTTCTAATTTTTATCTAAAGATGTTTTCTTTTTCAACACAGGCCTCAATGCCCTCCCAAATGTCCTTTTGCAGATTCTACAAAAACGATGTTTCTAAATGACTGAATCAAAAGAAAGGTTTAACTCTCTGAGATAAATGATCACATCACAAAGTGGTTTCTCAGATAGTTTCCTTCCAATTTCTATCTTGGTATATTTGCTTTTTGACCATTGACCTCAGTGAGCTCTGAAATGTCCGTTCACAGAATGAACAAAAACAGTGTTTCCAAACTGAAGAATCAAAAGAAAGGTTAAATTCTGTGAGATGAATGTATACATCACAAAGCAGTTTCTCTGACAGCTTCCTTGTAGTTTTTATGTGAAGGTATTACATTTTTCACCCTAAAACCAAAGGCACTCCCAAATGTCCTCTGGCAGATTCTACAAGAACAGTGTTTCCAACCTGCTGAATCAAAAGAATGATTTGACTCTGTCACATGATTGCACACATCACAAAGCTGTTTCTCAGATAGCTTCCCTCTTATTTTTATGCTGGTATATTCGCTTTTTTACAATTAGCTTCAATGAGCTTCCAAATATCTGTTATCAGAATGTACAAAGACAGTGTTTCCAAACTGCCGAATCAAAACAAATGTTTAACACTGTGAGATGAATGCAGACACCACAAAGCTGTTTGTCAGAAAGCTTCTTTCTACTTTTTTCTGAAGACATTTTCTTTTTCACCATAGGCCTCCATGTGCTTCCAAATGTCCCTTTGCAGTTTCTACAAAAACACTGTTTCCAAACTGCTGAATCAAAAGAAACATTAAACTTTGTGAGATAAGCAGTTTTTAAGAATGCCTCTTTCTACTTTTTATCTGAAGATATTTTCTTTTTCACCATAGGCCTCAATGAGTTCCCACATATCAATTCACAGAATGTACAAAAACGTGTTTCCAAACTTCTGAATCAAAAGAAGGCTTTAACTCTGTGAGATAAATGGAAACATAAAAAATCACTTTATAAGAATGCTTCTTTCTAGTTTATATCTGAAGATTTTTGTTTTTCACCTTAGGCCTCAGTGCACTTAGAAATGTCCTATCACAGATTCAACAAAAAAGTGTTTCTAAACTGATGAATAAAAATAGACGTTTAACTCTGTGAGTGGATCGCACACATCACAAAGCAGTTTCTCAGATAGCTTTCTTCTAGTTTTTATCTTGGGATATTCACTTTTTCTCCATCAGCCTCAATAAGATCCCAAATGTCCATTCATAGAATGGACAAAAATAATATTTCCAAACTTCTGAATCTAAAGAGAGATTTAACTCTGTGAGTTGAATGCACTCATCAAAAAGCAGTTTGTCAGAATGCTTCTTTCTTGTTTTCATATGAATATATTTCTTTTTTCAAAATAGGCCACAATGCATTCCCAAATGTCCTTTTACAGATTCTAAAAAACAGTGTTTCCAAACTGCAGAATCAAAATAAAGGTTTCACTCTGTGAGATGAATGCACACATCACAAACGGGTTTCTCAGATAGTTTCTCTCTATTTTGTATCTCGGGATATTTGCTATTACTCCATTGACCTCAATGGGCTCCCAAATGTCCATTTGCAGAATGTACAAAAACAGTGTTTCCAAATGGCTTAATCAACAGAAAGGTTTAACTCTGTTAGATGAATGCCTGCATCCAAAGAAGTTTCACAGAAAGATTCTTTCAAGGTTTAGTTGAAGATATTTTCTTTTTCACAGTAAGTCTCAATGCACTCCCAAATGTCCTTTGCACATTCTATAAAAACAGTGCTTCAAAACTACAGAATCAAAAGAAACATTTAATTCTGTAAGATGAATGAACATATCACAAAGCAGTTTGTCAGAAAGCTACTTACTAGTATTTATCTGAAGACTTTTTCTTTTTCACCATAGGCCTCAATGTGCTCCCAAATGTCCTTTCACAGATTCTACAAAAAGGATGTGTCCAAACTGATGAATTGAAAGAAAAGTTTAACTCTGTGAGAGAAATGCACACATCACAAAGTGGTATGTCAGATAGCTTCCTTCTAGTTTTTATCTTGGGATATTTGCTTTTTCTCCATCAGCCTCACTAATCTCCCAAATGTACTTTCATAGAAAGGACAAAAACAGTGTTTCCAAACTTCTGAATCTAAAGAAAGGTTTAACTCTGTAAGTTGAATGAACACATCACAAAGAAATTTGTCAAAATTATTCTTTCCAGTTTTTATTGGAAGATATTTTCTTTTTCACCATAGGCCACAAGGTGCTCCAAAATGACCTTTTGACGATTCTACAAAAAGAGTGTCTCCAAACTGTTGTATCAAAAGAAAGGTTTAACTTTGTGAGTTGAATGCACACATCACAGAGCTGTTTGTCAGAAAGCTTCTTTCTAGTTTTGATCTGAAGATATTTTCTTTTTCACCATAGGCCTCAATGCACTCCAAAATGTCTTTTTACAGATTCTACAAAAACAATGTTTCCAAACTGCTGAATCAAAAGAAAGGTTTAACTCTGTGAGATGAATGCACACATCACAAAGCAGTTTCTCAGAAAGTTTCTTTCTAATTTTTACCTGAATATATTTTCTTTTTCACTGTAGGTCGCAAAGCGCTTCCAAATGCCCTTTTGCACATTCTAAAAAAACAGGGTTTTCAAACTGATGAATCAAAAGAAATGTTTAACTCAGTGAAAGGAATGCAAACATCACCAAGCTGTTTCTCAAATAGCTTCCATCTAGTTTTTATCTAGGGGTATTTCCTTTTTTACCACTGGATTCAATGAGTTCCCAAATGTCCATTCACAGAATGTATCAAAATGGTGCTTCCAAACCGATGAATGAAAAGAAAGATTTAATTCTGTGAGATAAATGTACACATCAGAAAGCAGCTTGTAAGAATGTTTCTTTCTAGTTTTTATCTGAAGATATTTTCTTTTTCCCAATAGGCCACAATGAGCTCCCAAATGTCCATTCACAGAATATACAAAAACATTGTTTCCAAATTGCTGTTTCAAAAGAAAGGTTTCAGTCTGTGAGATGAATGCCAACATCAAAAAGTGGTTTCACAGATAGCTTCCTTCCAGTTTATATCTCGGGATATTTGCTTTTTCACCAATGGCCTCAATGAGCTCCACAACATCCCTTTGGAGATTCTAGAAAAACACTGTTTCCAAACTGCTAAATAAAAAGAATGGTTTAACTCTATCAGATCAATGCACACATCGCAAAGCATTTTTTCAGACAGCTTCCTTCTAGTTTTCAACCCCGGATATTTGATTTTTCGCCATTGGCCTCAATGAACTCCCAAATATCCATTTGCAGAATGGACAAAAACAGTGTTTCCAAAATGCTGAACCAAAAGAAAAGTTTAACTCTGTGAAATGAATGCACATATCACAAAGGAGTTTCTTGGAAAGTTTCTTTCTAGTTTTTATCTGAAGATATTTTCTTTTTTGCCTTAGGCCTCAATTGCTCTGAAACATCCACTCGCAGATACTACAAAAACAGTGTTTCCAAACTGCTGATTCAAAAGAAGGGCTTAACTCTGTGAGATGAATGCACATATCAGAAAGCATTTTCTCAGAAAGCTTCTTTCTAGTTTTTATCTGGAAATATTTTCTTTTTCACCATAGGCCTCAAAGCACCCCCAAATACCTTTTCGCAGATTCTTCAAAAACAGTTTTTCCTAACTGCCGAATGAAAAGAAAGGTTTAACCCTGTGAGATAAATACACACATCACAACGTGGATTCTCAGACATCTTCCATCTAGTTTTTATCCTGGGTTATTTGCTTTTTCACCTTTGACCTCAATGAGCTCCCAAATGTCCATTCACAGAATGGACAAAAACAGTTTTTCAAAACTCCTGAATCAAAAGGAAGGTTTAACTCTGTGACATGAATGCACACATAACAAGAAGTTTCTCAGAAAGCTTCTTTCTAGTTTTTATCTGAAGGTATTTTCCTTTTCACCACAGGACTCAGCACTCCCAAAAGTCCATTCACAAAATGGACAAAAACAGTGTTTCCAAACTGCTGAATCAAAAGAAAGGTTTCACTCTGCAAAACAAATGCACACATCACAAAGCAGTTTTTCACATAGCTTCCTTCTAGTTTATATCTTGGGATATTAGCTTTTTCGTCATTGGCCTCAAAGAGCTCCCAAATGTCCATTGTCAGAATAGACAAGAACAGTGTTTCCAAGTGGCTGAATCAAAAGAAAAATTTCACTCTATGAGATGAATGCATACATCAGTAAGCAGTTTCTGAGAAAGCTTCTTTCTAGTTTTTATCAGAAGACATTTTCTTTCTCACTGTAGGCATCTATGCACTCCCCAATATCCCCTCGAAGATTCTACAAAAGAGTATTTCCAAACTGCTGAGCAAAAAGTAAGGTTTAAATATATGACTTGAATGCACACATTACAAAGCCATTTCTCAGAATGTTTCTTTCTAGTTTTAATCTGAAGATATTTTCTTTTTCACCCTAGGCCTCAATGTGTTCCCAAATATCCCATCGCAGATTCTACAAAAACAGTGTTTCCAAACTACTGAATCAAAGAAAGTTTTAACTCTGTGAGATGAATACACACATCACAAAGCAGTTTCTCAGATAGCTACCTTCTAGTTTTTATCCTGAGATGTTTGCTTTTACACCTTTAGCCTCAAGGGCTTCAAAATGTCCATTCGAAGAATGGACCAAAACAGTGTTTCCAAATTGCTGAATCAAAAGAAAGATTTAGCTCTGTGAGATGAATGCACACATCACAAATCACTTTCTCAGAAAGCTTCTTTCCCCTTTCTATCTGAGGATATTTTCTTTTTCACTGTAGGCCTCAATGCACTCCCAAATATGCCTTCACAGATTCAACAAAAAGAGTGTGTCCAAAATGCTGAATGAAAAGAAAGGTTTCTGCGAGATGAATGCATACATCAGAAGTCAGTTTCTCAGATAGCTTCCTTCCAGTTTTTATCCTGGGATATTTTCTTTTTCACCATAGGCCTCAAAGCGCTGTGAACTGTCCATTAGTAGAATGAACAAAAACAGTGTTTCTCATCTGAAGCTATTTTCTTTTTCCCCATAGGCCTCAATGCATTCCCAAATACCTTTTCACAGATTCTACAAAACAGTATATCCAAACTCCTGAAGAAAAAGGAAGGTTTAACTATGTGAGTTGAATGAACACATCACAAAGTTGTTTCTCAGAATGTTTCTTTCTAGTTTTTATCTGAAGCTATTTTCTATTTAACCATAGGCCTCAATGCGCTTCCAAATATCCCTTCACATATTCTACAAAAACAGTGTTTCCAAAGTGCTGAATGAAGAGAAAGGATTAACTCTGCAAGATGAATGAACATATCACAAAGCAGTTTCTCATATAGCTTACTTCTTTTATCCTGGCATATTCACTTTTTCCCCTTTGGCCTCTTTGAACTCCCAAATGTCTGTTCACAGAATGGACAAAAACAGTGTTTCCAAACTGCTGAAATGAAAGAAAGGTTTAACTCTGGGAGACGACTGCAAACATAACAAAACAGTTTCTCAGAAAGCTTCTTTCTTGTTTTTAATCTGAAGATATTTCCTTTTTCACCAGAGGTCTTAAGGAGATCCCAAATATCCCTTCACACATTCTACAAAAACAGTGTTTCAAAACTGCTGAATGAAAAGAAAGTTTAACTCTGTGAGATGAATGCACACATCACAAAGCAGTTTCTGAGACAGCCTCCTTCTAGTTTTTATCCTGGGATGTTTGCTTTTTCACCATTGTCATCAATGGGCTCCCAAATATCTATTCAGAGATCGTATAAAAACATTGTTTCCAAACTGCTGAATGATAAGAAAGGTTTTCCTCTGCAAGATGAATGCACACATCACAAAGCACTTTCTCAATTAGCTTCTTCGAATTTTTATCCTGGGATATTCACTTTTTTGCCATTGACCTCAATGAACTCCCAAATGCCCATCTGCAGAATGGACAAAAACAGTGTTTCCAAACTGCTGAATCAAAAGAAAGTTTTAACATTGTGAGATGAATGTACACAACACAAAGCAGTTTCTCAGAAGGCTTCTTTCTCTTTTTTATCTGAAGATATGTTCTTTTTCCCTTAGTCCTCAATGCATTCCTAAATATCCCTTTCCAGATTCTACAATATTGTGTTTCCAAACGGCTGATTCAAAAGAATGGTTTAACTCTGTGAGATGAATGCTCACATCACAAAATGGTTCCTCAGATAGATGAATGTACACAACACAAAGCAGTTTCTCAGAAGGCTTCTTTCTCTTTTTTATCTGAAGATATGTTCTTTTTACCATAGACCTGAATGTGCACCCAAATATCCGTTTGCATATTCTACAAAGACAGTGTTTCCAAACTGCTGAATGAAAGGAAAGTTTTAACTTTTCTAGATGAATGCATACATCACAAAGTGGTTATTCTGATAGCTTACTTGTAATTTTTAACGTGGGACACTGGATTTCTCACCTTTGGCATCAATGCGCTCCCAAATATCCCTTTGCAGATTCTACAAAATCAGTGTTTCCAAACTGCTGAATGAAAAGAAAGCTTTAACTCTGTGAGATGAATGCACACATCAGAAAGCGGTTTCTCAGATACCTTCCTTCCAGTATTTATCCTGGGATATTCACTTTTTCACCATTGGCATCAATGAACTCCTAAACATCCATTTGCAGAATGGAGAAAAACTGTGTTTCCAAACTACTGAATCAAAAGAATGATTTAACTATGTGAGATGAATGCGTACATCACAAAGCAGTTTCTCACAAACCTTCTTTCTAGTTTTTATCTGAAGATATTTCCTTTTTCACCAAAGGCCTCAACACGCTCCCAAATATCCCTTTGCAGATACTACAAAAACATGGCTTCCAAACAGCTGAATGAAAATAAAGGTTTAACTCTGTGAGATGAATGCACACATCACAAAGTGGTTTCTCAGATAGCTTCCTTCTAGTTTTTATCCTGGGATATTCTATTTTCCCCATTGGCCTCAATGAGCTCCCAAATGTAAACTCGCAGAATGGACAAAAACTCTGTTTCCAAATTGCTGAGTTAAAAGAAAATTTTAACTCTGTAAGTTGAATGAAAACATCACAAAGCAATTTCTCAGAAAGATTCTTTCTAGTTTTTATCTGATTATATTATCTTTTTCACCATAAGCCTCAAAGCACCCCCAAATATCCCTTCACAGATTCCAGAAAAACAGTGTGTCCAAGCTGCTGAATGAAAAGATAGATTCAACTCTATGAGATAAATGCACACATCACAAAGTGGTTTCTCAGATAACCTCTTTATAGTTTTTATACAGGCATATACATTTTTAGGCATTGGCCTCAATGAGCTCCCAAATGTCCACTTGCAGAATGGCCAAAAGCAGTGTTTTCAAATTTCTGCATCAAAAGAAAAGCTTAACTCTGAGATGAATGCACACATCACAAAGCATTTTCTCAGAAATCTTCTTTCAAGTTTTTATCTGAAGACATTTTCTTCTCCATGAAAGACCTCAATGTGCTTTCATATATCCTTTTACAGATTCTACAAAAACAGTGTTTCCAAGCTACTGAATGAAAAGAAAGGTTTAACTCTGTGAGGTGAATGCACACATCAAAATGCGGTCTCTCAGATAACTTCCTTATACTTTTTATACTGGGATATTCACTTTTGCACCATTGGCTTCAATGAGCTCCCAAAAGTCCATTCACAGAATGGACAAAAACAGTGTTTCCAAACTGCTGTATCAACAGAAAGGTTTAACTATGTGAGATGAATGCACACATCACAAAACAGTTTCTCAGAAAGCTGCTTTCTGGTTTTTATCTGAAATATTATATTTTTCACCATGGGCCTCAATGCACTCCCAAATATCCCTTCACAGATTCTACAAAAACAATGTTTCCAAAGTGCTGAATGAAAAGCAAGGTTTAACTCTGCGAGATGAATGCACACATCACAAAGCAGTTTCTCAGATAGCTTCCTTCTAGTTTGTATCCTGATATATTCGCTTTTTCACCTTTGGCCTCAAAGAGTTCCAAAATGTCCATTTGCAGAATGAGCAAAAATATTTTTTTGAAACTGCTGAATCCAAAAAAAAGTTTAAGTATGTGAGATAAATACACACATCACAAAGCAGTTTCTCAGCAAGCATCTTTCTGGTTTTTATCTGAAGATATTTTCTTTTTCACCATTAGCCTCAATGCTTTCCCAAGTAACACTTCACAGATTCTAAAAAAACTGTGTTTCCAAACTGATTAATGACAAGAAAGGTTTAACTATGTGAGATTAATGCACACATCACAAAGCAGTTTCTCATAAAGCTTCTTTCTAGTTTTTATCTGAAATATTATATATTTCACCATAGGCCTCAATGCACTCCCAAATATCCCTTCACAGATTCTACAAAAACAATGGTTCCAAATTGCAGAGTGCAAAGAAAGGTTTAACTCTGTGAGATGAATGCACACATCACAAAGTGTTTCCTCAGACAGCTTTTTTCTGGTTTTTATCCTGGGATATTTGATTTATTGACACTGGCCTCAATGAGCTCCCAAATGTCCATTGGCAGAATGGAAAAAAACAAGGTTTCCAAACTGCTGAATCAAAAGAAAGGTTTAGCTCTGTGAGATGAATGCAAACATTACAAAACAGTTTATCAGAAAGCTTCTTTCAAGTTTGTATCTGAAGATATTTTCTTTTTCACCATAGGTCTCAATGCACTCCCTTCACAGATTCTACAAAAGCAGTGTTTCCAAAGTGCTGAATGAAAAGAAACATTTAACTCCACGAGATGAATGTACATATCACAAAGTGGTTTCTCATATAGTTTCCTTCTAGTATTTACCTTGGTATACTCAATTTTTCGCCATTGGCCTCAATGAGGTCCCAAATGTCCTTTTGCAGAATGGACAAAAACGATGTTTCCAAACTGTTGAATCAAAATAGAGGTTTAATACTGTCAGATGAATGTGCACATCACAAACCAGTTTCTCAGAAAGCTTCTTTCTAGTTTTTTCTGAAGATATTTTCTTTTTCACCATAGGCCTCAATGTGCTCGCAAATATCCCTTTGAAGATTCTATAAAAACAGTGTTTCTAAACAGCTGAAAGAAAAGAAAAGTTTAACTCTGCGAGATGAATTCAAACATGAAAAAGTGGCTTCTCAGATAGCTTCCTTTCAGATTTTATCCTAGGATATTCAATTTTTTGTCATTGTCATCAATGAGCCCCCAAATGTCCATTTGCACAATGGCCAAAACTGTGCTTTCGAACTACTTAATCAAAGGATAGGTTTACCTCTGTGAGATGAGTGCACACATGACAAAGCAGTTTCTCAGAAAGCTTCTTTCTAGTTTTTATCTGAAGATATTTTCTTTTTCACCATAGGCCTCAATGTGCTCCCAAATATTGCTTTGCAGCTTCTACCAAAACAGTGTTTCCAAAATGCTGAATGAAAAGAAAGGTTTAATTCTGTTAAATGAATGCACACATCACAAAGTGGTCTCTCAAATAGCTTCCTTATAGTTTTTATCCTGGGATATTCACTTTTTTTGCTATTGGACTCAGTGAGTTCCCAAATGTCCATTCGCAGAATGGACCAAAACAGTGTGTCCAAACTGTTGAATCAATAGAAAAGTTTAACTCTGTGAGATGAATGCACACATCACCAGGCAGTTTCGTAGATAACTTCTTTCTAGTTTTTATCAGGGAATTTTCAGGGTTTTTTTTTTTCCCCATAGGTCTCAATGGGCTTTCAAATGTTCCTTTGCAGAGTCTACACAAAGTGTTTCCAACCTGCTGAATTAAAGGAAACCTTTACCTCTGTGAGATGAATCACATATCAACAAGCAGTTTCACAGATAGTTTCTTTTTAGTTTTTGTCTATGGATATTCAGTTTTTTCCTCACAGTCCTCAAGAGGCTCTGAAATGTCCCTTCACAGTTTCTACAAAAAGAGGATTGCTAAACTGTTGAATCAAAAGGTAGCTTTAACTAGGTGGGATGAATCCACTCATCAGAAAGCAGTTTCTCAGATAGCTTTTTTCTAATTTTTATCTGGGGATATTCAGTTTTTTTCCCATTGGCCTCAATGGGTTCCTACATGTACCTTCGCTGATTTTACAAAAAGAGTTTCTCAGACCTGTTGATTAAAAAGAAGAGTTTAACCCTGTGCATTGAATTTACGCATCACAAAGTAGTTCCACAGATAGCTTCTTTCGAGTTTTTATGTGCGATTATTCCATTTTCCC
Source organism: Mandrillus leucophaeus (assembly GCF_000951045.1). Taxonomy (NCBI): domain Eukaryota; kingdom Metazoa; phylum Chordata; class Mammalia; order Primates; family Cercopithecidae; genus Mandrillus; species Mandrillus leucophaeus. Next base: position 843,431 of record NW_012110308.1, on the reverse strand, counting down.
CATAGGCCACAATGGGTTGTAAAATGTCTGATCACAGATTCTACAAAAACAATTTTTCCAACCAGCTGAATCAGAAGAAAAATTTAACTCTGTGAGATGAATCCACACATAACAAAGCAGGTTAACAGATAACTTCTTTCTAGCTTTCATTTGGGGATATTCGGTTTTTTCCCATGTGGCTCAATGGGCTCCCAAATTTTCTTTCACAGGTTCTACAAAAAGAGTGTTTACAAACTGCTGAATCATAGGACAGGTTTAATTCTGTGAGATACATCCACACATCATAACACACTTTCACAGATCACTTCTTTCTGGTTTTTATCTGGGGATAGTTTTTTTTTTTTTCCCACAGACCTCTAAGGGCTCCCAAATATTGCTTTGCACATTCTATAAAGAGTGATTCCTACATACTGAATCTAAAAAAAGGTTTAACTTGTGAGATGAACCCCCATATCACAATGCAGTCTCACAGAAAGATTCTTTCCTGTTTTTATCTGGGGAAATTCGGTTTTTCCACCTAGGATGCAATGGACTCCAAAATGTCCCTTTACAGATTCTTCAAAAAGAATACGTCCAACCTGTTGAATCAAAAGAAATGTTTAACACTGTGAGACGAATCTTCATATCACAAAGCAGTTTCACAGATAGCTCCTTTCTAGTTTTCATTTGGGGATATTTGTCTTTTTCCCATAGTCAATGGGCTCCCAAATGTCCCTTTCCAGAATCTTCAAAAAGAGTGTTTCCAACCTGCTGAATCTAAAGAAAGTTTTAACTCTGTGAGATTAATCCACACATCACAAAGCAGTTGCACAAATAGCTTTTACCTAGTTTTTATCTGGGAATATTCAGTTTTACTCATAGGCAACAATAAGAACCCAAATGTTTCTTTGCAGATTCTACAAAAACACTGTTTACAACTTGCTCAATACACAGAAAGGATTAACTCTGTGAGCTGAATCCACACATCTGAAAGCAACTTCACAGATAGCTTGTTTCAAGGTTTTATCTTAAGATATTCAGGTTTTCCCCATAGGCCACAATATGCTCCCAAATATTCCTTTGCAGATTCTGCAAAAAGATTTTTTCCAACCTGTTGAATCAAACTAAAGGATTAACACTGTGAGAAGAATCCACACATCAGAAAACAGTTCCACAGATAGCTACTTTCTAGTTTTTATCTGCAGATATTCAGTTTTTCCCCATAGACCTCAATATGCTTTCAAATGACCCTTTGCAGACTCTACAAAAAGAGTCTCTACAACCTGCTGAATGAAAATAAAGTTTTAACTCTGTACGATTAATCCATACATCACAGGGTAGTTTCACAGATAACTTATCTCTATTTTTCATCTGGGAATATTTGGTTTTCCCTCACAGGCATAAATGGGCTCCTAAATGTCCCTTTGGAGATTCTACAAAAAGAGTGTTTTCAACCTGCTGAATCAAAAGAAAGCTTTATCACTTTGAGATGTATCCACATATCAGAAAGCAGTTTCACAGATAACTTATTTCTAGTTTTTACCTGGGGATATTCTGTTTGTTTGTTTGTTTGTTTTCATAGACCTCAAAGGGCTCCCAAATGTCCTTTCACAGATTCTACAAAAAAAGTGTTTCCAACCTGCTGTATCAAAAGAAAAGTTTAAGTCTGTCAGATGAATCCACACATCACAAAGCAGTTTTACAGATACCTTCTTTCTAGATTTTATCTGTGGATAATCAGTTTTTCCCCATAGGCCTAAATGGGTTACCAAATGTTGATTTTTTTGAAGATTGTAAAAAAAAGAGTGTTTTCATCCTGCCGAATAAACAGAATGGTTAAAATCTGTAAGGTGAATCCACAGATCACAAAGCAGTTTCATGAAAAGTTTCCTGATAGTTTTTTGGGGGAGATATTCAGTTTTTCCATACAGACCTTGATGGGCTCCCTATCCATTCACTGGTACTACACAGGAGTATTTCCAACCTGCTGAATCAAAAGAAACGTAACCCTGTGAGATGAAATCACATATTTCCATGCAGTTTCACAGATAGCTTCTTTCTAGTTTTTAACTGGGGATATTCAGTTTTTATCCCATAGGCCCCAATGGGCTCTTAAATGCCCCTTTGCAGATTCTACAAAATGAAAGTTTCCAACTTGCTGAATCAAAAGAAACGTGTAACTCTGTCAGATGAATCCACACATCACAAACAGTTTAACAGATAACTTTTTTCTAGTTTTAGTCTGGGGATATTTGTTTTTTCCTGATAGGTTTCAATGTGCTCTGAAATGTCTTTTTGCAATTTCTACAAAAAGAGCGTTTTCAACCTGGTGAATCAAAAGAAAGTTTTAACTCTGTGATATAAATCCACATGTCAGCAAGGAGTTTCACAGATAGCTTCTTTGTAGTTTTCATCTGGGGATATTTTGGTTTTTCCCCATATGCATCAATGAACTCCAAAATGTCCCTTTGCAGAGTTTAAAAAAGAGTGTTTGCAACCTTCTGAATGAAAAGAAAGGTTTAAATCGCTGAGATGAATCCACACATCACAAAGCAGTTTTACAGATAGCACTTTTCTAGTTTTATCTGAGGATATGCTGTTTTTCACCATAGGCCACATTGTGCTCTCAAATGTCCCTTCGTAGATTCTACAAAAACAGTGTTTGAAATCTGCTGAATCAAAAGAAATGTTTATCTCCATGAGATAAATTCACCTATCACAAACTAGTTCCACAGTTAACTTCTTTCTAGTTGATATCTGGGGATGATTGGTTTTTTCCTGTAGGCCACAATGGGATCCCTATGTCCCTGTGCAGATTCTACAAAAAGTGTTTCCAACACACCAAATAAAAAGAGCAGTTTAACTCTGTGAGATGAATCCACACATAAAAAACCAGTTTCACAGATAGCTTTTCTATAGTTTTTATCTGAGGATATTCTGTTTTTCCCCAGAGATGTAAATGGGCTCCCAAATATCCCTTCACAGATTCTTTAAAAAGAGTGTTTCCAACCTGCTGAATTAAAAGGAAGTTTTTACTCTGTGAGATAAATCCACACATCAACAAGCAGTTTCACAGATACCTTCTTTCTAGTTTTTATATTGGGATATGTGGTTTTTCCCCTAGGCCACAATGGGCTACCAAACGTCCCTTCACAGATTCTACAAAAAGAGTTTTTCCAAACTGCTGAATTAAAATAAAAGTTAAATTCTGTGAGGTGAATCCACACGTCCCAAAGCAGTTTTACAGATAGATTTTTTCTTGTTTTTATCTGGCGATATTCTCTTTTGCCCTATAGGACCCAGTGGGCTCCCAAATGTGCCTTCACAGATTCTACAGAAATAGAGCTTCCAACCTGGTGAATCAAAAGAAACGTGTAACTCTGTGAGACAAATCCACACATCACCAAGCAGTTTCATAGATAACATTTTTCTAGTTTTTTTCTGGGTGTATTCAGTTTTTTCCAACAGGCCTCAATGGGCTCCCAATGGTCCTTTGCAGATGTTTCAGAAAAGGTCTCTCCAACCTACTAAATCAAAAGAAAGATTTAACTCTGTGAGATGAAATCACACATCAATAAGTAATTTCACAGATAGCTTCTTACTAGTTTTGATTTGGGGAAATTCAGTTTTTCCCCATAGGCCTCAATGGAATTTCAAATGTTCCTTTGTAGATTCGACAGAAAGAGTATTTACAAGCTGCTGAATCAAAAGAGAGGTTTAATTTCGTGGGATGAATCCACACATCTCAAAGCACTTTTACAGATATCATCTTTCTAGTATTTATCTGGGGATATTCATTTTTCCCCTTAGGCCTCAATTGGCTCCCAAATGTCCCTTCGCAGATTATACAAAAAGAGTCTTTCCAACCTGCTGAGTCAAAAGACAAGTTTAATTCTGTGAGATAAATCCACACATCACCAAGCAGGTTCACAGAATGCTTCTATTTAGTTTTTATCTCAGGATATTTGGTTTTTCCCCATAGGTTTCAATGGGCTCCCAAACGTCCCTTTGTAGATTGTACAAAATCAGTGTTTCCAACCAGCTGAATCAAAAGAAAGGTTTAAAACTGTGAGCTAAATCCACACAAAACAAAACAGTTTCCCACATAGCTTCTTTCTAGTTTTTATCTAAGGCTATTCAGGTTTTCCCAATAAGCCTCAAAGGACTCCAAAAAATTCCTATGCAGATTCTATAAAAAGGGTGTTTCCAACTGGCTTAATCAAGGGAAAGGTTTTACTCTGTGAGATGAATCGACACATCACAAAGCAGTTTAACAGGTAGCTTCTTTCTAGTTTTTATCTGGGGATATTCATTTTCTCTTTATAGGACTCAATGGGTACACAAATATTCTTTTTGCTGATTCTACAAAAAAAGTGTTTCCAACTTGCTCAATGAAAAGAAAGGTTTAACTCTGTGAGATGAACCCACACATCACCATGCAGTTTCACAGATGACTTCTTTCCAGTTTGTACCAGGGGATATTCTGTTTTTCCCCATAGGCCACAATGGGCTCCCAAATGTCCCATCACAGATTCTACAAAAAGAGTGCTTCCAACTTGCTGAATCAAAATAAAGGTTTAACTCCTTGAGATGAATCCACGCATTACACATCAGTTTCACAGATAGCTTCTTTCTAGTTTTTATGTGGGAATATTCGGTTTTCCCCCACAGGCCTCAAAGGGCTCCCAAATGTGCCCTCACATATTGTACAAAAATAGTGTTTCCAACCTGCTGAATCACATAGAGGTTCAACACTGTGAAATGAATCCACACATCACAAATCAGTTTCACAGATAGCTTTTTCTAGTTTTTATCTCAGGAGGTTCGTTTTTCCCATATGTTTCAATGGACTTTGAAAAGTCCCCTTACAGATTCTTAAAAAAGAATGTTTCAACCTGATGAATTAACAGAAAGGTTTAATTCTGTGAGATGAATTAACACATCTTAAAGCTGCTTCACAGATAGCTTGTTTCTAGTTTTTATTTGGGGATATTTAGGTTTTCCATATAGGTTTCAATTAGCTCCCAAATGTACCTTCACAGTTTCTACAAAGTAAGCATCTCCAATCAGTTGAATCAAAAGAAAGATTTACCTCTGTGAGATGAATCCACACCTCACAAAGCAGTTTCAAAGATTGCCTCTTTCTTGTTTTTATCTGGAGACATTCGGTTTTTTCCCACTGGCTTCAGTAAGTTTCCAAATGTCCTTTTACAGAGTCTACAGAAAGAATGTTTCCACCCTGCTGAATTAAAAGAAAAGTTTAACTCTGTGAGACAAATCCACATATCTCAAAACAGTTTCACAGATAGCTGCTTTCTAGTTTTTATCTGGGTATATTCCATGTTTCCTCATAGGCCTCAGTGGGTTTCCAATTGCCCCTATGCAGATACTACAAAAATAGTGTTTACGAGTTGCTGAATCTAAAAATTTTTAACTCTGTGAGATGAATCTACACATCACCAAGCATTTTCACAGATAGCTTCTTTCTAGTTTTTATCCGAAGATATTTGATTTACCCCCTATGATCAATGGGTTCTTAAATGTCCTTTTGCAGATTCTACAAAAAAAAAGTGTTTTCAACCTGTTGAATCAAAAGAAAAGTTTGACTCTGTGAGGGGAATCCACAAATGACCAAGCAGTTTCACAGATAACTTCTTTCTAGTTTTTATCTCAGGATATTCAGTTTTCCCCGTAGGCCCCAATGGGTTTTCAAAGGTTTCTTTGCAGATTATACAAAAAGAGTGTTTTTTTACCTGCCAAATCAAAAGAAAAGTTTGTCTCTGAGAGATGAACCCACACATAACCAAGCAGTTTCACAAATGTCCCTTCACAGATTCTACAAAAACAGTGATTCTGACCTGCTGAATTCAAAGAAAGGTTTAACTCTTTGAAATAAATCCACACATCCCCAAGTAGTTTCACAGATAGCTTCTTTCTAGTTTTTATCTGGGGATATTGTTTTACCTTATAGCCTCAATATGCTCCTAAATGTTCCTTTGCAGATTTTACGGAAAAAATAGTGTTCTAACCTGCTGAATCAAAAGAAAGGCTTAACTCTGTGAGATGAATCCACGCATCACAAAGCAGTTTCACAGATAGCTTCTTTCTAGTTTTTATCAGGGATATTATGTTTTTCCCCATAGACCTCAATAAGCTTCCAAATGTCCCTTCACATATTCTATAAAAAGTATGTTTCCAACCTGCTGATTCAAAAGAAAGTTTAACTCTGTGAGATGAATTCACATGTCACAAAATAGTTTCACAGATAGCTTCTTTTAGTTTTTATCTGAGAATATTTGGTTTTTCCCCATAGGCCTTAATGGGCTCCCAAATGTTTCTTTGCAGAGTCTAGAAAAAATTTTTTTCCAACATGCGGATTCTAAAGAAAGATTTAACTCTGTGAGATGAATCCACACATCACAAAGCAGTTTCAGAGACAAAATGTTTATAGTTTCTATCTGGAGATATTTGGTTTTTCCCTAAGGACTCATTTGTCTCTAAATATCCATTCACAGATTCTATAAAAAGAGTGTTGCCAACCTTCTGAATAAAAAAAAATGTTTAACTCTGTGAGATGAAACCACACATTACAAAACATTTTCACAGATAGATTCTTTCTAGTTTTTATCCGGGGATATTCCCTTGTTCCCCAAAGTCCACAATAGGCTCTCAAATGTCCACTCACAGATTCTACCAAAAGAGTGCTTCCAACCTGCTGAATCAAAAGAAAGGTTTTACATTTTGAAATGAATCCAAACATCACAAAGCAGTTTTGCAGATAACTTCTTTCTGGTTTTTATTTGAGGATATTCAGTTTTATCCCATAGGCCTCAAAGGGCTCCCAAATGTCCTTTTGCAGATTCTGAAAAAGGAGTGTTTTCAACCTGCTGAATCAAAACAAGGGATTAACTCTGTGAGATGAATACATACTTCTCAAAGCAGTTTCACAGATACCTTCTTTCTAGTTTTTATCTGTAGATATTCAGTTTTTCTCCAAAGGCCTCAATGTCCTCCCAAATGTCCTTTTGCAGATTCTACAAAAACAGTATTTCCACCATGCTGAATCAAAATAAATGTTTAATTCTGTGCAATTAATCCACACAACACAATGCAGTTTCAAAGATATCTTCTTTCCAGTATTTATCTGGGGATATTCGATTTTTCCCCATAGGGCTTAATGGGCTCTCAAATATCCCATCGCAGATTCTATGAAAAGAGTTTCCAACCTGGTGAATCAAAAGAGAGTTTTATCTTGGTCAGATAAATCCACACATCACACAGCAGTTTCAACATAGCTTCATTCTAGTTTTTATCTGGGGATATTGTTTTCTCCATAGGCCCCAATGGATTCCCAAAAGTCCCTTCACAAGCTGTACAAAAAGAGTGATTCCAAACTGCTGAATCAAAAGAAGGTTTAACTCTGTAAGAGGAACCACACATCACAAATCGCTTTCACAGATAGCTTCCAGCTAGTTTTTATCTGGGGATATTAGGTTTTCCTTTATATGCCTCAATGTGATCCCAAATGCCCCTTCACAAATTTTACAAAAAGAGAGTTTCCTATCTGTTAAAACAGAAGTAAGTTTTAATTCTGTGAGATGAATCCACACATCACCAAGCAGTTTCACAGACAGCTTCTTTCTAGTTTTTATCCGGAGATATTCAGTTTTTTCCTATAGGCCTCAATTGGCTCTCAAATCTCCCTTTGCACATTTTACAAAAAGAGTGAGTGCTTCCAACCTGTTGAATCAAAAGAGAAGTTTAACTCTGTGAGATGAATTCACACATCACAAAGCGATTTGAGAGATAGCAAGTTTCTAATTTTTATCTGGGGTTATTTTTTTTCCCCATAGGCCTCAATGGGCTCCCAAAGGTCCCCTCCCAAATTCTACAAAAAGAGTATTTCCAACCTGCTGAATCAAAAGAAAGGTTTAACTCTGTGACATTAATCCACACATCACAAACGTTTTCATGGATACCCTCCTTCTACTTTTTATCGGGATATTTGGTTTTATTCCATAGGAATAAATGGGCTACAAAATATGCCTTAGCTGATTCTACAAAAAGGGTGTTTCCAACATGCTCAATCAAAAGAAAGGTTTAACTCTGTGACATGAATCCACACATCACAAACAGTTTCAGATAGGTTCTTTTCAGTTTTTACCTGGGGATATTAGCTTTTTCCCCTAGGCCTGAAATGTCTCCCAAGTGTCCCTTCGCAGATTCTACAAAAAAGAGTGTTTTAAACTTTTAAATGTTAAGAAAGGTTTAACTCTGTGAGATCAATCCAAACTTCAAAAAGCAGTTTTACAGATCACTTCTTTGTAGTTTTTATCTGGAGATATTCGGTTTTTCCCCATAGTCTCAATGGGTTCCAAAGTGTCTCTTAGCAGATTCTACACAGAGTGTTTACAAACTTCTGAATCAAAAGCAAAGTTAAGCTTTTACAGATGAATTCACAGAACCCAAAACTGTTTCCCAGAAATCTCCTTTCTAGTTTTTATCTTGGGATATTCCATTTTTCCCCATTGGCCTAAAAGGGCTCAAAAACATCTCTTTGCGGATTCCAGGAAAAGAGTGTTTCCACCTTGATCAATCAAAAGAAAGGTTTAACTCTGTGAATTTAATCCACACATCACAACGTAGGTTCAAAGATAGCTTGTTTCTAGTTTTTATCTTGGGATATTTGGGTTTTCCCCACAGGCCATAAAGGGCTCCCAAGTGTCCCTTTGCAGATTCGACAGAAAGCATGTTTCCAACCAGCTGAATAAAAAACAAAAAAACACATAACTCTGAAGTGAATCCACACATTTGTGGAGATATTCTGTTTTTCCCCATAGGCCACAGTGGGCTCTCAAATGTAACTTTGCAGATTCTACAAATAGTTTCCAACTTCCAGAATCAAAAGTTTGAATCTGTGAGATGAATCCACACATCACAAAGCAGTTTCACAGAGATTCTTTCTAGTTTTTATCTGGGGATACTCAGTTTTTCCCCATAGGCATCAAATGGCTCCCAAATATACCTCCTCTGACTCTACAAAAAGAGTGTTTCCAACGTGCTGAATCAAAACAAAGGTTTAACATTGTGAGAGAAATTCACACATCACGAAGCAGTTTCAACAATAGCTTTTTTCTAGTTTTTATCTGGGAGTATTTGGGTTTCCCCACAGGTCTCAATGGGTTCCCAAATATCCCTTCACAGATTTTACAAAATAATGTTTCCAAGCAGCTGAATGAAATGACATTCTTCCTCTGTAAGTTGAATCCTCACATCACAAAGTTTCTTTTTTTTTTTTTTCTTTAAGTTCTAGGGTACATGTGCATAACGTGCAGATTTGTTACACATGTATACTTGTGCCATGTTGCTGTGCTGCACCCATCAACTCGTCATTTACATCAGGTATAACTCCCAATGCAATCACACCCCCCTGCCCCCCCATAATAGGCCCCGGTGTGTGATGTCCCCCTTCCTGAGTCCAAGTGATCTCATTGTTCATTCCCACCTATGAGTGAGAACATGCGGTGTTTGGTTTTCTGTTCTTCTGATAGTTTGCTAAGAATGATGGTCTCCAGCTGCATCCATGTCGCTACAAAGGACACAAACTCATCCTTTTTTATGGCTGCATAGTATTCCATGGTGTATATGTGCCACATTTTCTAATCCAGTCTGTCACTCATGGACATTTGGGTTGATTCCAAGTCTTCGCTATTGTGAATAGTGCCACAATTAACATACGTGTGCATGTGTCTGTATAGCAGCATGATTTATAATCCTTTGGGTATATCCCCAATAATGGGATGGCTGGGTCATATGGTACATCTAGTTCTAGATCCTTGAGGAATC
>NW_012110308.1:829885-833556 GCF_000951045.1 Mandrillus leucophaeus | reverse complement strand
TTTGTTTACCTACTTAAGCCTCAGCAATGGCGGGCGCCCCTCCCCCAGCCTCGCTGCTGCCTTGCGGTTAGATCGCAGACTGCTGTGCTAGGAATGAGGGAGGCTCCGTGGGTGTGGGACCCTCCGAGCCAGGTGTGGGATATTATCTCCAGGTGTGCCTGTTTGCTTGAAGAGCAGTATTGGGGTGGGAGTTACCCGATTTTGCAGGTGTTGTGTGTCTCAGTTCCCCTGGCTAGGAAAAGGGATTCCCTTTCCCCTTGTGCTTCCCAGGTGAGGCGATGCCTCGCCCTGCTTCAGCTCTCACTGGTCGTGCTGCAGCAGCTGACCAGCACCGATTGTCCAGCACTCCCTAGTGAGATGAACCCAGTACCTCAGTTGAAAATGCAGAAATCACCGGTCTTCTGTGTCGCTTGCGCTGGGAGTTGGAGACTGGAGCTGTTTCTATTCTGCCATCTTGCTCCGTCCCCTCCAAGACCCATCACAAAATTTCGCAGATACCTTCTTTCTAGTGTATATCTAGGGATATTCAGTTTTTTTCCATAGGCCACAGTTAGCTCCCAAATGTCTTTTTGCAGATTCTACAATAAAAGTGTTTGCAAATTACCAAATGAAAAGAAAGGTTTAACTCTGTGTGATGAATCTACAAAACACGAAACAGTTTCACAGATAGCTTCTTTCCACTTTTTATCTGGGGATATTCAGTTTTTCTTCATAGGAGTCAATGGGCTCCCAAATGTTTCTTCACAGATTTTAGAAAAAGAACTTTTCCAAGCTGCTGACTCAAAAGAAAGGTTTAACTCTGTGAGATGAATTGAAACATCAGAAAGCAGTTTCACAGATGGTTTCTCTCTATTTTTAATCTGCGGATATTCATTTTTTTCCCAGAGGAAATATTCAGGGGTATTTTGTATTTCCCCATATGTCTCGTCCTTTTGCAGATTCTAGAAAAAGAGATTTTTCAACTTGCTGAATCAAAAGAAAGGTTTAAACCTGTGAAATGAATCTACACATCACAAAGCAGTTCCAGTGATAACTTCTTTCTAGTTTTTATCTGGGGATACTTGTTTTTTCCCCATAGGCCTCAATAGACTTTCAAATGTCCCTGTGCAGATACTACCAAAAAAATGTTTCCCCATAGGACTCAATGGGCTTTCAAATTTCCCTGTGCAGATACTAGAAAAAGAATTTTTCCAACATGAGGACTAAAAAGGAAGTTCTAACTCTGTGAGATGAATCCACAGATCACAAAGCAGTTTCACAGATAGCTTCCTTCTAGTTTTTCTGTGGGGATATAAGGTTTTCTCCCACTGGCCCCAAAGTGCTCCCAATTGTCCCTTTGTTGATTCTACAAAAAGAGTGTTTCCAACAAGATGAATCAAACAAAAGTGTTCACTCTGTGAGATAAATTTTCACATCACAAAGCAGTTTCACAGATAGGTTTTTTCTAGTTTTTATCTGCAAATGCTCGGCTTTTCCCTATAGGCTTCAATGGATTCCAAATGTCCCTTCACAGATTCTATAAAAGGAGTTTTCCCAATATGCAGAATCAAAAGAAAGGTTGAACTCTGCGAGTTGAATCCACGCATAACAAAGCAGATTCACAGATAGCTTCTTTCTAGTTTTTAATAGAAGGATAATAGGTTTTTCCCCATTGGTCTCAATGGGCCCCCAAATGTCCCTTCACAGATTCTACAAAAAGAGTGTTTCCAATCTATTGAATCAAAAGAAAGGTTTACCTCTGTGAGAAGAATTCACACATCATCATGCACTTTCACATATAGCTTCTTTCTAGTTTTTATGTTCGGATATTCAGTGTTTCCCCATAGGCTTCAAGTGGCTCCCAAATGTCTCTTGGTAGATTCTACAAAAATGTGCTTTTTACCTGATGAATAAAAAGAAAGATTTACATCTGTGAGATGATTCCACACATTACAAAGCTGTTTCAGAGATAACTTCTTTCTAGTTTTTATCTGGGGATATTTCATTTTTCCCCATAGGCCTCAATGGGCTTCCAAGTTTACCCTCACAGATTCTACAAAGTGCTTCCAAACTGCTGAATCAAAAGAAAAGTTTAACTCTGTGTGATGAATCCACACATCACAAAGCAGTTTCACAGATCACTTCTTTCTACTTTTTGTCTGGGGATATTTTGTTTTTCATCATTGGCCTCAATAGGCTCTCAAATGCCCCTTTGCAGATTCTACGAAAACAGTGTTTCCAACGTGCTGAATCAAAAGAAAGGTTTAACTCTGTGAGATGAATCCACACATCACAAAGCAGTTTCACACGTAGTTTGTTTCCAGTTTTTATCTGGGCATATTCGTTTTTTTTTTCCATTGGCCACAATGGAGTCCCAAATGTCCCTTTGCAGATTCTACAAAAAGCATGTTTACATCCTGCTGAATTAAAAGAAAGGTTTAACTCTATGTGATGAAGCCACACATCACAAAGCAGTTCGTCAGATAGTTTTTTTTCTCCTTTTTCCTGTGGGGATATTTGATTTTTCCCCGTATGCAATGATGGGCTCCCAATGTCCCTTCACACATTCTACAAATAGAGTATTTCCAACCTGCTGATTAAAAAAAAAAAAAGTTTTAACTCTATGAGATGAATCCATACATCACAAAGCAGTATCACAGATAGCATCTTTCTAGTTTTAATCTGGGGATATTCAGTTTTTTCCCCTAGGCCTCAATGTGCTTCCAAATATCCCTTGGTAGGTTCCACAAAAAAAGTGTTTTTAATCTACTGAGTGAAAAAAAATATTTACCTCTGTGGGAGGAATCCCCACATCACAAAGAAGTTTCACGGATAGCTTCTTTGTAGTTTTTATCTGGGAAATTTTTTTTTCCCGTAGGCCTCAACAGGTTTCAAAGTGTCCCTTCGAAGATTATACAAAAAAGAGCTTTTTGAAACTTCTGAATCAAAAGAAAAATTTAACTGTGAAATAAATCAACACATCACCAAGCAGTTTAAAAGATAGCTTCTCTCTACTTTTTATCTGGGGACATTTTGTTTTTCATCATTGACCTCAATGGCCTGCCAAATGTCCCTTCGCAGATTCTACAAAAAGAGTGTTTCCAACATGCTGAATCGAAGGAACAGTTTAACTCCATGAGATGAATCTACACATCACAAGAAGTTTCACAGATAGCTCTTTCTAGTTTTTATCTGGGGATATTCTGTTTTTTTCTACAGGTCACAATGGACTCCCAAATGTCCCTTCACAGATTCTACAAGAACTGTTTCCATCTTGTTGAAGCAAAATAAAGGGCTAACTCTCTGTGATGAATTCACACATTGTAAAGCAGTTTCTCAGATAGCTTTTTTCTAGTTTTTATCTTGGAATATTCAATATTCCCCATAGGCTACAATGGGCTGCAAATGTCCCTTCACACATTCTTTGAAAGAGTATTTCCAAACTGCCAAATCAAAAAAACTTTTTAACTCTGAGTGATGAAAGCACATATCACCACACAGTTTCACTGATAGCTTCTTTCTAGTTTTTATCTGGGGATATTTCGTTATTCTGCATAGCCCTCAATGTCCTCCCAAATGTCCCTAGGTAGATTCTACAAAAAAATGTTTTTAACCTGCTGAATGAAAAGAAAGTTTTACCTCTGTGAGTTCAATTCACACATCACAAAACAGTTTCACAGATAGCATCATTT
>NW_012110308.1:789191-829650 GCF_000951045.1 Mandrillus leucophaeus | reverse complement strand
AAAAAATGTTTTTAACCTGCTGAATGAAAAGAAAGTTTTACCTCTGTGAGTTCAATTCACACATCACAAAACAGTTTCACAGATAGCATCATTTTTGTTTTTATCTGGGGATATTTCGTTTTCCCCTTGGGCCTCAATGGGCTTCAAATTGTCCCTTCCAAGATTCTACAAAAAGAGTTGTTCCAAACTACTGAATCAAAAGAGAAATTTAAATCTGTGAGATAAATCCACACATCACCAAGCCGTGGAAGACTCTCTGGAAAGAATGCTTCCAACGTGGTGAATTGAAATAATGGTTGAACTCTGTGAGATGAATCCATACATCACAAAGCAGTTTCACAGGTAGCTTCTGTCTAGTTTTTATCTGGGGATACTCAGTTTTCCCCCATATGCCACAATGGGCTCCCAAATGTCCCTTCACAGATTCCACAAAAAGAGTGTTTCCATCCTGCTGAATCAAAAGAAAGGTTTACGAATCTGCAATGAATCCACATATCACAAAACAGTTTTTCAGATAGCTTTTTTCTAGTTTTACTGTGGGTATATTCCATTTTTCCCCATAGGCCACAATGGGCTCCCAATGTCCCTTAACACATTCTACAAAAAGAGTGTTTCCAACCTGCTGAATCAAAAGAAAGTTTGAACTCTGTGAGATGAATCCAGACATAACAATGCAGTTTCAATGATAATTTCTTTGTAGTTTTTATCTGGGGATATTCACTTTTTCCTCAAATGCCTCACTAGTCTCCCAAGTGTTCCTTCGCAGATTCTACAAAAGGAGTTTTGCCAAACTGCTGAATCAAAAGAAAGGTTTAACTGTGAGATGAATTCATAGATCACAAAGAGGTTTCACAGATAGCTATTTTCTAGTTTTTATCTGGGGATATTCAGTTATGCCCCTTAGGTGTCAATGGGCTCCTATATGTTTCTTTGCAGATTCTAGAAAAAGAGTTTTTCCAATATGCTGACTCAAAAAAATGATTTAGTTCTGTTAGATAAATTCAGACACCATAAAACAGTTTCACAAACAGCTTCTGTCAAGTTTATAGCTGGGGATATTATGTTTTTTACCGTATGCCCCAATGGGATCCCAAAGATGCCTTTGCAGTTTCTACAAAAAGAGTGCTTTGAAACAACTAAATCAAAAGAAAGTCTTAACTCTGTGAGATGAATCCACATATCACAAAGCAGTATCAGAGATAGCATCTTTCTAGTTTTAATCTGGAGATATTCAATTTTTTCCCATAGGTCTCAATGTGCTCCCAAATGTCCCTTCACAGATTCTACAAAAAGAATTTTTTTAACCTGCTCAATCAAAAAAAAGGTTTAATTGTGTGAGATGAATCCACACATCATGAAGCAGTTTCACAGATAGCTTCTTTGTACGTTTTATCTGGGGATTTTTGTTTTACCCCATAGATCTCAATGAGCTCCCAAATGTTCCTTCACAGTTTCTACAAAAAGAGTGTTTCCAAGCTGTTAAATCAAAAAAAGTTTTAAATCTCTGAGATGAATCCACACATCACCAAACAGTTTCACAGATATCTTCTTTCCAGTTTTTATCTGTGGATTCTGTTTTTCCCATAGGCCTCAAAGTGCTCCCATATGTCTCTTCATAAATACTATGAAAAGAGTCTTTTCAATCTGCTGAATCAAAAGAAAGGTTTACTTCTGTACGATGGATCCACACATCACAAAAGAGTTTCACAGATAGATTATTTCTAGTTTTTATTTGGGGATATTCTGTTTCTCTCCCTTAGGACTCAGTGGGCCGCCAATATCCCTTTGCAGATTATATGAAGAAAGTGTTTCCAACATGTTGAATCAAAATAGAAGTTTAACTCTGGGAGATGAAACCACATATCACAAACCAGTTTCACCGACAGCTTCTTTCCTGTATTTATCTGAGGATATTCTGTTTTTTCCCATAGGACACAATGGGCTCCAAAGATCTTTTTGCAAGTTGTACAAAAAGTGTTTCCAACCAGCTGAATAAAAAGAAAGGCTTAACTCTGTGAGATGAACTACACATTACAAAGCAGTTTCTCATATAATTTCTTTGTAGTTTTTATCTGGAGATATTCTGTTTTTCCCCATAGGTCTCAATGAGCTCCCAAATCTCCCTTCACAGATTCCACAAAAAGGGTGTTTCCAAACTGCTGAATCAAAAGGAAGTTGTAATTCTGTGAGATGAATCCACACCTCACAAAGCAGTTTCACAGATAGCTTCTTTCAGTTTTTATCTGGGGATGTTTTGTTTTTTCCCATAGACAACAACAATTTGCCAAATGTACCTTCACGGATTCCACAAAAAGCGTGTTTACAACCTGCTGAATCGAAAGAATGGTTTAACTCTGTGCAATGAAACCACACATCACAAAGCAGTTTCACAGATAGCTTCTATCTAGTTTTTAATCTGGGGATATTTGGTTTTCTCCTTAGGCCTTAATAGGATTTCAAGTATCCCTTCATAGGTTCTACAAAAAGAGTGTTTCAATTCTGCTGAATCAAAGGAGAATTTTAACTCTGTTAGATGAATCCACACATCACAGAACAGTTTCATGGATAGCTTCTTTCTGGTTTTTATCTTCGGATAATTCATTTTTCTCCAAAGGACACAATGGACTCCCAAATGTCCCTTCACAAATTCTACAAAAAGAATGTTTCCAATGTGATGAATCAAAAGGAAGGTTGAATTCTGTAAGATGAATCCACACATTAGAAAGTGGTTTCTGAGATAGTTTCCTTTTATTTTTTATCTTAGGATATTCACTTTTACTCCATTGGCCTCAATGAGCTCCCAAATGTCCATTTGCAGAATGTACAAAAACAGTGTTTCCAAACTGCTGAATCAAAAGAATCAACTCTGTGAGTTGAATGTGCACATCACAGAACTGTTTGTCAGAAAGCTTCTTCCTAGTTTTGATTTTCTTTTTCACCATAGGCCTCAATGCGCTCCCATATGTCCTTTCACAGATTCTACAAAAACAGTGTTTCCAAACTGATGAATCAAAAGAAAGATTTAGCTCTGTGAGAGGAATGCAACATCACCAGGCAGTTTGACAGATAACTTCTTTCTTGTTTTATCTGGGGACATTCGTTTTTTTCCAACAGACCTAAATGGGCTCTCAAATGTCCTTTTGCAGATTCTATTGAAAAAGTGTTTCCAACCTGGTGAATCAAAAGAGAGAGTTAACTCTGTGAGTTGAATCCATACATCACAAAGCAGTTTCACAGATAGATTCTTCCTAATTTTTATCTGGCAATGTTCTTTTTTTTCCCCATAGTCCCCAACGGGCTGGCAAATGTGCTTTCACAGATTCTACAAAAAGAGCGTTTCAAATAGCTGAATCAAATGAGAGGCTTCACTCTGAGGGAGGAATTCACACATCACAAAGCAGTTTCACAGACACCTTCTTTCAAGATTTTATGTGGAGATATTGGGTTTTTCCCCATTTGCTTCAATGCAATCCTAAATGTGCCTTTACAGATTCTACAAAGAGTGTTCCAAGCAGTTGAATCAAAACCAAACTTTATCTATGTGAGAGGAGTCCAACCATCACCAAGCAGTGTCACAGATAGCTTCATTCTAATTTTTACCTGGGATATTCATTTTTTCCCTATGATCCTCAGTGGGCTCAAAAATGTCCCTTTGCAGATTCTACAAAAGCAGTGTTCCTGTCCAATAAATCAAAACAAAGTTTTAACTCTGAGAGAACAATGCACACATCACAAAGTAGTTTTACAGATGGCTTGTTTCTGGTTTTTATCTGTGGATATTCCATTATTTCCCATAGACCTCAATGGACTCTCAAATGTCCCCTTGTAGATTCTAGAAAAAAAGTTTTTCCAAACCACTGAATCAAAAGAAAGGTTATACTCTGTGAGATGAATCCACAAATCGTGAAGCAGTTTCACAGATAGTTTCTTTCTAGTTTTTATCTGGGGATATTCGGTTTATACCCATAGGCCCCAATGGGCTCCAGAGTGTCCTTTCACATATTCTACAGAAAGTATGTTTCCAACCTGCTGAATCAAAAATAAGGTTTATCTCTCTGTGATGAATCTACACATAACAAAGCAGTTTCTCAGATAGCTTCTTTAGTGTTTTTATGTGGGGATATTCAATTTTCACCCACAGGTCACAATGGGCTTACAAATGTCCCTTTGCAGATTCTATGGAAAAAGTGTTTCCAACCTGGTGAATCAAAAGAGAGGGCTAACTCTGTGAATTGAATCCATACATCACAAGGGACAAATGTCCCCATAGGCCCCAGTGGGGAAATATCCCAAATATCCCTTCACAGATTCTACAAAAACAACTGTTTTCAATCTGCTTAACCAAAAATATGTTTTAACTCTATGAGATGAGTCCACACATCACCAAGCAGTTTCACACACAGATTCTTTTAAGTTTTTTTATCTGGGGATATTCGATTTTCCCCATAGGCTTCCATGTGCTCCCAAATGTCTTTTCGCAGATTCTACAAAGAGAGAGTCTCCAACTTGTTGAATCAAAATAAACGTTTAAATCTGTGAGATGAATCCACACATCACCAAGCAGTTAGACAGATGGCTTATTTCTAGTTTTTTACTGGGGATATTCAATTTTCCCCACAGGCCTCAATGGGCTCCCATGTGTCCCTTTCCAGATTCTACAAAAAGAGTGTTTCCAACCTGCTGAATCAAAAGAAAGGTTTAACTCTAGGAGATTAATCCACACATTACAAATGAGTTTCACAGATAGCTTCTTTCTAGTTTTTATATGGGGGGATATTCTGTTGTTTCTTATAAGCCTCAATGGGCTCCCAAATGTCCTTTTGCAGTTGTACGAAAAGAGTGTTTTGAACCTGGTGAATCACAGAGAGGTTTAACTCTGTGAGATGAATCTGCACATCACAAAGAAGTTTCACGGATAGCTTATTTCTAGTTTTCATCTGGGGATATTTGGTTTTTCCAAATAGGCATTGATGGGCTCCTTAATGTCCCTGTTCAGATTCTACAAAAAGACTATTTTCAATCTGCTGAATCAAAAGAAAGGTTTATCTCTGTGAGATGAATCCACACATCCCCAAGCAGTTTCACAGATAGTGGCTTCCTAGTTTTTATCTGGGTATATACAGTTTTTTTGCCATAGGCCTCAATGCACTCCCAAATGTCCCTTCAGATATTCTAAAAAAAGAATGTTTCCAACCTGGTGAATCAAAAGAGAGGTTTAACTGTGTGAGATGAATCCACACATTAACAACCAGTTTTACAGATAACTTTAGTTCGTATCCAGGGATTTTCCTTTTTTTGCTTAGGCCTCAATGGACTCCCAAATCTCCTTATGCAGATTATACAAAAAGAATGTTTCCAACCTGCTGAATCAAAAGAAAAGTTTAACTCTGTGAAATAAATCCACACATCACAGAGCAGTTTAAGAGATCGCTTCTTTCTAGTTTTTCTTTCATGATTCTCAGTTTTTCCTCTTAGGCCTCAAAGGGCTCCCAAATATCCCTTCACAGATCCTACAAAAAGAGTGTTTCCAACCTGGTGAATCAAAGGACAGGTTTAACTCTGAGAGTTGAATCCACACATCACCAAGTAGTTTCACAGAAGGCTTCTTTCTAATTTTTATCTGGGGATATTCGGTTTGGTTTTTCTTCATAAGCATATATGTGCTACCAAATGTCACTTTGCAGATTCTACAAAAATAGCATTTTCAATCTACTGAATCAAAAGTAAGGTGTAACTCTGTGAGACGAACCCACATGTCACCAAGTAGTTTCACAGATCGCTTCTTTCTAGTTTTTATCTGGAAATGTTCTATATTTCCCCATAAGCCACAATGGGCTCCCACATGTATCTTCAGATTCTAGAAAAACAGTGTTTTTAACCTGCTGAATCAAAAAAAAAAAAAAAGTTTAACTGTGTAAGATGAATCCACACATCACCAAGCAGTGTCACAGATAGCCTCTTTCAGGTTTTTCTATGGGGATATTCAGTTTTTCCCCAAAGACCACAGTGGGCTTCCAAAAGTCTCTTCACAGATACCTCAAGTAAAGTGTTTCCAACCTCCTGAATAGACAGAAATTTTTAACTCTGTGAGATGAATCCACAAATCGCCTAGCAGTTTCACAGATACTTTCTTTCTGGTTTTCAGCTGAAGATAGTCAGTTTTTACTTCTAGTCATCAATTGGCTAAAAATTTTTCCCTCAGCAGGTTATGCAAAAGGAGTGTATCCAGCCTGTTGAATCAATAGAAATGTTTAAGACTCTGAGAATAATCCACACATCACCAAGCAGTTTCACAGATGGCTTCTTTCTCGTTTTTATCTGGGAGTATTCAGTTTTCCCCACAGGCCTCAGCGGGTTCCCAAATGTTACTTTGCAGTTTCTGCAAAATGAGTGTTTCCAACCTGCTGAAGGAAAGACGTTTATCTCTGTGACACGAATCCACACATCAGCAAGTAGTTTCACAGAGAGCTTCTCTCTAGTTTCTATCTTCAGAAATTCATTTCTTTCCCATAGGTCCAATAGGTTCCCAAATGTCTCTTTGCAGATTCTACAAAAAGTGTGTTTCCAGCCTGCTGAATCAAAATAAAGATTTAACTCTGTAAGATGAATCCACAAATAACAAAGAAGTTTCATAGATAACCTCTTTCTACTTTTTATCTAGGAACATTTGGTTTTTCCCCATAGGCCTCAATGGGCTCCCAATTGCCCCTTGCAGATTCTACAAAAACAGTGTTTCTACCATGCTGAATGAAAAGAAAGGTTTACATCTTTGAGATGAATCCACACGTCACTGAAGGCGTGGCCTGCCCCTCCACAACTGTGGGTATATCTCGTGAGGTCGGACAAGAGACAGAAAAGAAATGAGACACCCAGACAAAGTATAGAGAAACAACAGTGGGCCCAGGAGACCAGCAGTCAGCATACCAAGAAACTGCACCAGCACCGGTCTCTGAGTTCCTTCAGTTTTTATTATTATTTTCACTATCTTAGCAAGAAGAATGTGATAGGACAGCAGGGTGATAACAGGGATAAGGTCAGCAAGAAAATATATGAGCAAAAGAGTCTGTGTCATAATTAATTTCAAGGGGCGGTTCTATGCTTGGATGTGCACATAGGCCAGATTTGTGCTTCTCTCCGCCCATACATCTCCGTGGAGTAAAGAATAACAAAGCAGCATTGCTGCCAACATGTCTCATATCCCGCCATAGGGCAGCTTTTCTCCTATCTCAGAATTGAACAAATGTACAATCGGGTTTTATACCAAGTCTTTCAGTTCTCAGGGCAGACAGGAGACAGTGGCCTTCCTCTATCTCAACTGCAAGAGGCTTTTCTCTTTTACTAATCCTCCTCAGCACAGACCCTTCATGGGTGTCAGGCTGGGGGACAGTCAGGTCTTTCTCATCTTTTGAGGCCATATTTCAGACTATCACGTGGTGAGAAACCTTGGAAAATACCCGGCTTTCCAGGGCAGAAGTTCCTGTGGCTTTCTGCAGTGCATTGTGCCCCTGGTTTATCGAGACTAGAGAATGACGACGACTTTTACCAAGCATACTTCTTGTAAATATTTTGTTAACAAGACACATCCTGTATGGCCCTAGATCCCTTAAACCTTGATTCCATACAACACATGTTTTTGTGAGCTCAAAGTTGGGGCAAAGAGGTTGGGGTTAGAGATTAACAGCATCTCAGGGTAAAGCAATTGTTCAGGGTACAGGTCAAAATGAAATTTCTTATATCTTCCCTTTCTACATAGACACAGTAACAGTCTGATCTCTATTTCTTTTCCCTACACATCACCAAGCAGTATCAAAGATAACTTATGTATGGTTTTAATCTGGGGATATTCAGTTTTTCCCCATAGTCTCAATGGGTTTTCAAATGTTCCTTTGCAGATTCTACAAAAGGATGTTTCCAACCTGATGAATCAAAGAAAGTTTTAATTCTGTGAGATTACTCCCCACATCTGAAAGCAATTTCACAGATAGCTTCTTTATAGTTTTTATATGGGGATATTCTGTATTTTTCCTTAGCCTTCAATAAGCTCCCAAATATTTCTTCACAGATTCTACGAGCAAAGGGTTTCCAACCTGCTGAAACAAGAAAAGGTTTAACTCTGTGAGATGAATCCACACATCACCAAGCAGGTTCACAGACAGATTCTTTCTAAGTTTTATCTGGGGATATTCTGTTTTTCCCCATAGGCCTCAATAAGATTTCAAATGCCTTTTTGCAGATTCTAGAAGAAGAGTGTTTCCAATCTGCTGAATCAAAAGAAAGGTTTACTTCTGTGAGTTGAATCCAAACATCACAAAACAGTATCACTGATAGCTTCATTGTTGTTTATATCTGGGGATATTTGGTTTTCCACATAGGCCTCAATGGGCTACTAAATATCCCTTTGCATATTCTACAAAAAGAGTGTTTCCAACTTCCTGAATCATAAGAAGGTTTAACTCTGTGAGATGAATCCACACATCACCAAGCAGTTTCACAGATAGCTTCTTTCTAGTTTTTAACTCGGAATATTTGGTTTCTCCCCGTCAGTCTCAATGGGCTCCCAAATGTCCCTTTGCAGATTCTACAAAAAGAGTGTTTCCAATCTACTGAATCAAAGGAAAGGTGAAACTCTCATCCTGGCTAACATGGGGGAAATACCGTGTCTACTACAAAATACAAAAATTAGCCAGGTGTGGTGGCAGTCTCCTGTAGCCCCAGGTACTCAGGAGGCTGAGGCAGGAGAATGGCATGAACCCGGGAGGTGGAGCTTGCAGTTAGCTGAGATCACATCACTGCACTCCAGCCTGGATGACAGAGTAGGGCTCCATCTCAAAAAACAAAACAAACAACCAAAAAAAAGTAACTCTGTGAGATGAATTGACACATAACAAAGTGGTTTCACAAATAGTGTCTTTCTAGTTTTTATCAGATGATATTCAATCTTTCCCCACAGGCCTCAATGGACTCCCAAATGTCCCCTCACAGATTTTACAAAAAGAGTGTTTCTCACCTGCTGAATCAAAGGAAAGGTTTAACTCTGTGAGATGGATCCACGCATCACCAAGCAGTTTCACAGATATCTTCTTCCTAGTTTTTATCTGTAGATATACTGTTTTTCCTCATAATCTCAATGGGTTTTCAAATGTTGCTTTGCACATTCTACAAAAAGAGTGTTTCCAAATTGGTGAATCACATGAAAGTTTTAAATTTGTGAGATTACTCCCCACATGCCAAAGCAGTTTCACAGATAGGTTCTTTCTAGTTTTTATCTGGGGATATTCTGTATTTTTCCATAGGCTTCAAAGGGCTCGCAAATTTTTCTTCACAGATTCTAAAAGAAAAGTGTTTCCAACTTGCTGAAACAAAAGAAAGATTTAACTCTTTGAGTTGAATCTATACATCAACAAGCAGTTTCACAGATAGCTTCTTTCTAGTTTTTATCTGGGGATGTTTCATTTTTCTCCGTAGGCCTCAATGAGATTCCAAATGTTGCTTCACAGATTCCACAAAAAGAGTGTTTCCAACCTGCTGAATGAAAAGAAAGGATTACCAGGCAACCTAAAGAATGGGAGAAAAATTTTGCAGTCTACTCAACTGACAAAGGGCTAATATCCAGAATCTACAAAAAACTCAAACAAATTTACAAGAAAAAAACAACCCTAATGAAAAAGGGGCAAAGGATATGAACAGACACTTCTCAAAAGAAGATATTTATGCAGCCAACAGACACATGAAGAAATGCTTATCATCACTCACTGTCAGAGAAATGCAAATTAAAACCACAATGAGATACCGTCTCACACCAGTTAGAATGGCAATCATTAAAAAGTCAGGAAACATCAGGTGCTTGAGAGGATGTGGAGAAACTGAAACACTTTTATACTGTTGGTGGGACTGTAAACTAGTTAAACCATTGTGGAAGACAGTGTGGCGACTCCTCAAGGATCTAGAACTAGAAACACCATTTGACCCAGTCATCCCATTACTGGATATAAACCCAAAGTATTATAAATCATGCTGCTATAAAGACACATGCACATGTGTGTTTATTGTGGCACTATTCACAACAACAAGGACTTGGAACCAACCGAAATGTCCATCAATGATAGATTAGATTAAGAAAATGTGGCACATATACACCATGGAATACTATGTAGCCATAAAAAAAAGGATGAGTTTGTGTCCTTTGTAGGGACATGGATGAAGCTGGAAAACATCATTCTCAGCAAACTATCGCAAGGACAGAAAACCAAACACTGCATGTTCTCACTCATAGGTGGGAATTGAACAATGAGATCACTTGGACACAAGAAGGGGAACATGACACACCTGGGCCTCTTGTGGGGTGGGGTAGGGGGGAGGGATAACATTGGGAGATGCACCTAATGTAAATGACGAGTTAATGGGTACAGCACACCAACATGGCACATGTATACATATGTAACAAACCTGCACATTGTGCACATGTACCCTAGAACTTAAAGTATAATTTTAAAAAAGAAAGGATTGAATCTGTTAGATGAATACACACATTTCAGTGAAGTTTCACAGACAGCTTCTTTCTAGTTTTTGTCTGGGCTTATTCGGTTTTTCCCCATTGGCTTCAATGGGGTCCAAAATGTCCCTTTGCAGATTCTACAAAGAAAATGTTTACAACCTGATGTGAGATGAGTCTACACATCACCAAAAAGATTCACAGACAGATTCTTTCTAGTTTTAATCTGAGGATATTCTGTTTTCTCCTATAGGCCTCAAAGGGCTTTGAAATGTCCATTGGCAGATTCTTCAAAAAGAGTGTTTCCAACATGCTGACTCAAAAGAAAAGTGTTAATCTGTGAGATGATTCTAGACATCACAAAGCAGTTTCACAGATAACTTCTTTCTAGTTTTATCTGGGGATGTTCAATTTTTTCCCTTAGGCCTCAATAGGCTCCCAAATATTCTTTTGCAGATTATTCAAAAAGACAGGTTTAATTCTGTGAGATAAATCCACACAGCACCAAGCAGTTTCGCAGATTGCTTCTATTTATTTTTTATGGCAGGATATTCAGTTTTTCCTCATAGGCCTCAATGTGCTGCCAAATGTCCCTTTGCAGATTCCACAAAAAGAGTGTATCCAACCACCTGAATCAAAGGAAAGGTTTAACATTGTGAGCTAAATCCACATAACAAAGCAGTTTCTCACATCGCTTCTTTCTAATTTTTATCTGGGGATATTTGGTTTTTCCCCACAGGCCTCAAAGGGCTCCAAAAAAATCCCTTCACAGATTCTACAAAAAGCGTATTCCTAATCTGCTTAATCAAAAGAAAAGATTTACTCTGTGAGATGAATGGACAAATAACAAAGCAGTTTAACAGATAGCTTCTTTCTAGTTTTATCTGGGGATATTTGGTTTTTCAACATTGGCTCAATGGGCTCCAAGTTGGTTTTTCACAGTTTCTACAAAAAGAGTATTTACAAACTGCAGAATCAAAAGAAAGTCTTAACCTTGTGCATTGAATTCTCATATCTTTAAGCAGCTTCACAGATAGCTTCTTTTTAGTTTTTATCTGGAGATATTAAGTTTTTTTCCCATAAAACTCAAAGGGATCCCCAATATTTCCTCATAGATTCTACAAAGATATCAGGGAAAACCAGCCCCTGATAATTCAACGGTATTTCACATAGGTTCTTTTCTATTTCCCTAAATGTAGGTCAGTCTGAGAAATAAAAGGAAAGAGTACAAAAGAGAGATTTTGAAACTAGGTGTCTGGGGGAGACATCACATGTAAGCAGGTTCTAGGATACCACCCAAGCCACAAAACCACCAAGTTTTTATTCAAAAGGGGAGGGAGTGTACAAATAGTGTGTGGGTCACAGAGAACACATGCTTCACAAAGTAATAAAATATCACAAGGCAAATGGAGGCAGGGCAAGGTCAGAAGACCGGGGAAAAATTAAAATTGCTAATGAAGTTTCAGGCATGCATTGTCATTGATAGCATCTTATCAGGAGACAGGGTTTAAGAGCAGATAACTGATCTGACCCAAATTTATTAGGCGGAAATTTCTTCATCCTAATAAGCCTGGGAGCACTACAGGGGCTTATTTCATACCTTATCTACAACCGTAAAAGACACACATTCCTAGAGCTGTCATTTCAGAGTCTTCCCTCTAGGAATGCATTCTCCTTCTCAGGGCTGTTCCTTACTGAGAAAAAAAAAAATTCAGCGATATTTCTCCTATTTGCTCTTGAAAGAAGAGAAATACGGCTTTGTTCCATCCAGCTCTCAGGCAGCCACACCTAATGGTTATCTCCCTTATTCCCTGAACATCACTGTCATCCTGCTCTTTTTTCAAGGTGTCCAGATTTCATATTGTTTAAACACACACACACTTCATAAACAATTTGTGCAGTTAACACAATCATCACAGAATCCTGAGTCGACATACATCCTCAGCTTACAAAGATGACAGGATTAAGAGATTAAAGTAAAAACAGGCATAGAAAATCACAACAGTATTGATTGGGGAAGTGATAAATGTCCATGAAATCTTCACAATTTATTTTCAGAGATTGCAGTAAAGACAGGCATAAGAAATAAAAGTATTAATTTGGGAACTAATAAATGTCCATGAAATCTTCACAATTTATGTTCTTCTTCCGTAGCTTCAACCAGTCCCTCCATTCGGGGTCCCTGACTTCCCACAACACAAAAAAAGTGTTTTTAACTTCTGAAATCAAAAGGAATGTTTAGCTCTCTGAGATTAATTCACTCATCAGCAAGCAGCTTCACAGATAGCTTATTTCTATTTCTTATGTGATTATATTTGTTTTTTCCCATAGGCCTCAATGGACTCCCAAATACTAATTTGCAGCTCCTACAAAAATGTGTTTCCAACCTCCTGTGTCAAAAGTAAAATTTAACTATGTGAATTGAATCCACACATCACAAAGACGTTTCTCAGATGGCTTCTTTTTAGTTTTTATTGGGCAATATTCAATTATTCCCCATAAGCCTCAATGGGATCCAAAATGTCCCATGACAGACTCTATGAAGAGAGCGATTCCAATCTGTTGAATCAAAAGAAAGGTTTAACTCTGTGAGATGAATCCACAAATCTGAAAACAGTTTCACAGATAGCTTCTTTCTAGTGTTTGTCTGGGTATATTATGTTTTTCCTCTTAGAAATCAATGGGCTTCCAAATGCCCCTTTGCAGATTCTATAAAAAGAGTGTTTCCAACCTACTGAATCAAAAGAAAGGTTTAACTCTGTGAGATGAATCCACACATCACCAAGGAGTTTCACATATAGCTTATTTCTAGTTTTCATCTGAAGATATTAATTTTTTCTCCATATTCTTCATTGGGCTCCCAAATGTTCCTTGACAGAATCTTCCAAAAGGGTGTCTGCAACTAGCTGAATCAAAAGAAAATTTTAACTTTATGGGATGAATCCACATACCATGAAGTAGTTTAACAGATAGCTTCTTTCTAGTTTTTATCAGGGGATTTTCAGTTTTTACCCATAAGCTTCAATGGGCTTTGGAAAACACATTCATGGATTCTACAAAAAGAGTGTTTCATAGCCTGCAGAATCAAAAGAAAATTCCAACTCCGTGAGTTGAATCCACATATAACCAAGCCATTTCACAGATTGCTTCTTCCTAGTTTTTATCTCGAGATATTCGGGTTTTCCCCATAAATCTCAATGGGCTCAGAAAAGTCTTTTTGCAGATTCTACAAAAAGAGTCTTTCCAGCCTGCTGAATCAAAAAAAGTTTTAACCCTGTGAGTTGAATCCACACACACTAAGCAGTCTCACAAATATCTTGTTTCTAATTTTTATGTGGAGATACTCACTTTTTCTCCATAGGTCTCAAAGGACTCCAAAATGTTCCTTTGCAGGATTTACGAAAGAGTGTTTCCAATCTGCTGAATCAAAAGAAAGGTTTAACCCTGTGAAATGAATCCACCATTCACAAAGCTAATTAAAAAATAGCTTCTTTCCATTTTTTATCTGCAAATATTCAGTTTTCCCCCAAAGTCCTCAATGGGCTCCCAAATGTCCCTTCACAGATTCTGCAAAAAGACTGTTTCCAACCTGCTGAATCAAAAGAAAAGTTTAACTCTGTAAGAGGAATCCACACATCACAAAGCAGTTTCACAGATAGCTTCTTCCTAGTTTTAATCTGGGGGATATTCAATATTTCCCCATAGACCACAATGGGTTCCCAAATGTCCCTTCACAGATTCTATAAGAAGAATGTTTCCAACCTGTTGAATCAAAAGAAAGGTTTAAATCTTTGAGATGAATTCACACATATGAAATCAGTTTTTATAGTAATTTTTGTCCTGTTTTCATCTGGAGATGTTCTGCTTTTCCTTATAGGCCTCATGGGCCCCCAAATGTCCCTTCACAGATTCTGCAAAAAAAGTGTTTCCAAACTGCTGAATTAATGGAAACGTTTAACTCTGTTACATGAATCCACATATCACAAAACAGTTTCACACATAGCTTCTCTCTAATTTTTATCTGGGGATATTCTGTTTTATCCCATACGCCTCAAAAGGGCTTTGAAAAGTCCATTGCCAGATTCTTCAAAAGAAAGGTGTTACTGTGTGAGATGAATCCACACATCAACAAGCAGTGTCACAGATAACTTATTTCCAGTTTGTATCTGAGGATATTGCTTTTACTCCTTGGCCTCAATGGACTCCCAAATATCTCTTTGCAGATTGTACAATAAATGTGTTTCCAACCTGCTGTATGAAAACAAAGGTTCAACTCTGTGACATGAATCCACACATCACAAAGGAGTCTCACAGACTCCTTTTCTGGGGATATTCGTTTCTTGTTTGTTTGTTTGTTTTTTCCCATTGGCCACAATGGGGTCCCAAAAGTCTCATCACATATTCTAGAAAAAAAGTTTCAAAACTGCTGAATCAAAACAAAGGTTTAGATCTAGGAGATGAATCCACTCTTCACAGTGCAATTTCACAGTTAGCTTCTCTCTAGTTTTTAATCTGGTGATATTTGGATTTTCCCCGTAGTCCTCAATGGGCTCCCAAATATCCCTTCTCAGATTGTATGAAAAGGGTGTTTCCAACCTGCTGATTCAAAAGAAACATTTAACAAGGTGAAATGAATCAACATATCACCAAGCAGTGTCACAGATAGCTTCTTTCTAGTTTTTATATGAGGATATTTAATTTTTCCCCATAGGCCTCAATGGGCTCGCAAATGTCCCTTCGTAGATTCTACAAAAAGAGTGTTTCTAACATGGGGAATCTAAAGAAAGGTTCAACTCTGTAACATGAATCCATACATCATGAAGTTCTTTCACAGAGAGCTTCTTTCTAGTTTTTATCTGGGCATATTCAGTTTTTCCCCATAAGCTTCCATGGGCTCCCAAATGTACCTTTGCAGATTCTACAAAAAGAAAAAGTGTTTCCAACCTGCTGAATGAAAAGAAAGGTTCAACTCTGTGATGTGAATTCTCACATCACCATGCAGTTTCATAGAAAGCTTCTTTATAGTTTTTATCTGGGGATATTCAGTTTTTCCACATAAGCCACAGTGAACTCCCAAGTGTCCTTTTGCAGATTCTACAGAGTGTTTCCAAACTTCTGAATCAAATGAAAGGTTTAACTCTGTGAGGTGAATTGACACATCACTAAACAGTTTCAAAGATAGATTCTTTCTAGTTTTAATCTGGGGATACTTGGTTTTTCCCCATAGGCTTCAATGGGCTTCAAAATGGCCCTTTGTAGTTTCTACAAAAAAGGTAACTTCAACCTGTTGAATCAAAAGAATTGTTTAACCCTGTAGATGAATCCTTACATAACAAAGCAGTTTCACAGATTGTTTCATTCTAGTTTTTATCTGGGGATGTTCAGTTTTTCCCCATAGGCCTTAATGGATTCCCAAATGTCCATTTGCATATTCTACAAAAAGAGTGTTTCCATACTGCTGAATCAAAAGAAAGTTTTAACTCTGTAAGATGAGTCCACACATCACCAAGGAGTTTCACAGATAGCTTCCTTTTACTTTTCATATGGAAACATTCAGTTTCTCCCCATAGGCCCCAAAGGGATATAATTGTCTCTGTGCAGATTTTACAAAAAGGGTGTTTCCACCCTGCTTAATCAAAAGAAAGGTTTAGTTCTGTGTGATGAATCCAAACGTCACCTAGCCGTTTCACACATAGCTTCTTTCTAGTGCTTATCTGTGGGTGTTCTATTTTTCCCCATAGGTATCAATGGGCTCTGAAGGTTCCTCACAGATTTTTCAAAAAGTGTGACTCCAACCTAGTAAAAACAAAACAAAACAAAACAAAACAAAAAAAAACGGAAAGTTTTACTCTGTGAGATAAATTCACACATCAACAAGCATCTTCACAGATAGCTTCTTACCAGTTTTTATCTGAGGATGTTCAGTTTTTCCCATTGGTCTCAGTGGGCTCCGAAATGTCCACTCACAGATTCTACGAAAAGAGTGCTTCCAAACTGCTGAATGAAAGGAAGGTTTAATTCTGTGAGATGAATCCACACATCACCAGTTTCACAAGTGGCTTCTTTCCTGTTTTAGTCTGAGGATATTTGATTTTTGCCCATAGGCCTCAATAAGCTCCCAAATGTCCCTTCACAAATTCTACAAAATAGTGTCTCCAATCTGCTGAATCAAAAGAAAAGTGTAACTCTGAGATGGATCCACATATCACCAAACAGTTTCACAGATAACTTCTTTCTAGTTTTTATATAGAGATATTCAGTTTTTCCTCATATGCTTCAATGGGCTTTGAAATGCCCTTCTGCAGATCCTACAGAGTGTTTTCAACCTGCTGTATCAAAAGTAAGCTTGAACTCTACGAGATGAATCTGCATGTCACAAAGCGATTTCACAGATAGCTTCTTCCTAGCTTTTATCTGAGGATATTCAGTCTTTTTCTATAGGCCTCAATGGGCTCCCAAATGTTCCATCACACATTCTACAAAAAGAATGTGTCCAACCTGCTGGATCAAATGAAAGGTTTAACTCTATAAGATGAATTCACACATCACCAAGCAGTTTCACACTTAGCTTCTTTCTAGTTTTTAATTTGGTGATATTTGAATTTTCCCCATAGGCCTCAATGGGTTCCCAAATGTTTCTTCACATATTCTACAAAAAGAGTGCCTCCTACCTCCTGAATCAAAGGAAAAGTTTAACTCTATTACATGAATCCACACATCCCCAATTAGTTTCACAAATAACTTCCTTCTAGTTTTTATCTGGGTATATTTAGTTTTACCCCATAGGCCTCAATGGGCTCCCAAATATCCCTTCGTAGATTCTACAAAAACAGTGTTAACAACATGCTGAATCAAAACAAAGCTTTAACTCTGTGAGATGAATCCACATAACGCCAAGCCATTTCACACATTGCTTCTTTCTACTTTTTATCTAAAGATATTCATTTTTTCCCATAAGCCTCAATGGGTTCCAAACTGTGTTTTTGCAGATTCTACGAAAAGAGTGTTTCAAACATGCTAAATCAAAAGAAAGGGGTTTCTCTGTTCGATGAATCCACACATCACCAAGCAGTTTCACAGATAGGTTCTTTCTAGTTTCTATCTGGAGATATTTGGTTTTTTTTTTTCATAGGTGTCAAAGGGCTCCAAAAAGTCCCTTTGTAGATTCTACAAAAGAGTGTTTTCAACCTGCTGGGTCAAGAGAAAGTTTTAACTCTGTGAGATGAATCCACAAATCACTAAGCAGTTTGACAGATAGCTTCTTTCTAGTACATATCTGGGAATTTTTGTTTTTTAACCATAAACCTCAATGGACCCCCAAATGTCCATTCACAGATTACACAAAAAAGAGTCTTTCCAACTTCCTGAATAAAAACAGAGGTTTAAATCTTTGAGATGAATCCCCACGTCACCAAGCAGTTTCACAGATAGTTTGCTTCTAGTTTTTATCTGGGAACATTTGTCTGTTTTTGTGTTTGTTTTTGTTTTCCATAGGCCTCAATGAGTTCCCAAATGTCTCTCTGCAGATTCTACAAGAAGACGTTTTCAACCTCCTGAATCAAAATAAAAGTTTAACTGTGTGAGACGAATCCACACATCACCAAGCAATTTCACAGATAGCTTCTTTCTAGATTTTATCTGGGGACATTTCATTATTCCACATAGACTTCAACAGGCTCCAATTATCCTTTGGCACATTCAACAAAAAGAGGGTTTCCAAAATTCTGAATCAAAAGAAAGGTTTAATTTCGTGAGTGAATCCACACATGATGAAGTTGTGTCACATATTGCTTCCTACTAATTTTTATATGGGGATATTCTGTTTTGTTCTCATAGGCCTCAATGAGTTCCCAAATGTCCCTTTGCAGATTCTACAAAAGAGTGTTTCAAATCTGCTGAATCAAAAGAAAGTTTTACCTCTGTTAGATCAATCTACACATCACCAAGGAGTTTCACAGATTGCTTCTTTCTAGTTTGTATCTGGAGATTTTTTTTCCCTAGGCCCCAGTGGGCTCCCAAATGTCTCTTCACAGATTCTACATATAAAGTGTCTCCAACCTGCTGAATCAAAAGGAATGTTTACATCTGTGAGATAAATCCACACATCACCAAGCAGTTTCACATATACCTTCTTTCTAGTTTTTATCTGGGGATATTCAGTTTTTCCCATAGGCCTCAAATGTCCCTTAGCAGATTCTATACAAAAAGTGCTTCCAACAAACTGAATTAAATGAAAGGCTTCACTCTGTGAAATGAATCCACACATCACAATGCAGTTTCACAGATACCATCTTTCTAGTTTTTCTTTGAGGATATTCCATATTTTTCCCTTAGGCGTCAATGGGCTCCCACATGCACCTTCACAGATTCTACAACAAAGTGTTTCCAACCTGCTGAATCAAAAGAAAATTTTAACTCTGTGAGATGAATCCACACATCACCAAGCAGTTTCACAGATAGCTTCTTTCTAGTTTTATCTGATAGTATTTGGTTTTCCCCAAATGCCCCAAAGCGTTCTTAAATGTCCCTTCACAGATTCTTCCAAAAAAAGTCTTTCCCACCTGCTGAATAAAGATAAAGGTTTAACTCTGTGAGCTGAATCCACACATTAGCAAGCAGTTTAACAAATAGCTTTTTTCTAATTTTTATATAAGAATATTCATTTTTCCCATAGGCCTCAATGGGTTCCCCAATGTTAATTGGCAGATTTTACAAAAAGAGTGTTTCCAAACTGTAGAACTGAAAGAAAGATGTATCTTCATGAGGTGAATCCACACATCACCAAGTAGTTTCACAGATGGCTTCTTTCTAGTATTTATCTGGGGATTTTTGCTTTTTCCCCATAGGCCTTAATGAGTTTCCAAATGTTCCTTTGGAGATGTTACAAAAACTGTGTTTCCAACCTGCAGAGTAAAAAGAAAGGTCTATCACTATAAAATGAATTCACACATCCCCAAGCAGTTTCACAGACAGCTTCTTTCTAGTTTTAATCTGTGCATATTTCATTTCTCCTCATAGACATAAATGGGCTCCTAAACGTCCCTTCACAAATTCTACAAAAAACGTTTTCCAATCTGCTGAATCAAAAGAAGGGTTTCACTTTTTGAGATAAATGCACACATCACCAAATAGTTTAACAAATAGTCTCTTCCTACTTTTGATCTGGCAATATTCGTTTTTCCCCCATAAGCCTCAATGGGCTTACAAATGTCCCTTCACTGATTCTACAAAAAGAGTTTTTCCAACCTGCTGAATCAAAAGAAAGCTTTAACTCTGTGAGATGAATCCACAAATCACAAAG
Organism: Mandrillus leucophaeus; assembly: GCF_000951045.1. Taxonomy (NCBI): domain Eukaryota; kingdom Metazoa; phylum Chordata; class Mammalia; order Primates; family Cercopithecidae; genus Mandrillus; species Mandrillus leucophaeus. The sequence goes on along the minus strand of NW_012110308.1, from coordinate 809,857 downwards.
CAATTTCACAGATTGTTTCTTTCTACTTTTTATGTGTGGATCCTCAGGTTTTCCCAATAGGTTTATATGGGCTTTAAAAAGTCCCCTTGCTGATTCCTCAAAAAAAGTGTTTCCAACATGTTGAATAAAAAGGAAGCTTGAACTCTGTGAGATGAATCCACCCATCAACAAGAAGCTTCACAGATTGCTTCTTTGTAGTTTTTATATGGGGATATTCTGTTTTTCCACATAGTCCTCAAAGGGCTTCAATGTCCCTTAACAGATTCTACAAGAAGAGTATTTCTAACCCGCCGTGTCAAAACAATGGTTTAACCATGTGAGATGAATCCACACATCACCAAGTAGTTTCACAGAGAGCTTCTTCCTAGTTTCTATCTGGGGATATGCATTTTTAGCCATAGGATGAAATTGGTTCATAATGTCCCTTGACAGATTCTATGAAAAAAGTGTTTCCAACCTGCTGAATCAAAAGAAAGGTTTAACTTCCTGAGAGGAATCAATACCTCACCAAGCACTTTCACAGATAACTTCTTTCTAGCTATTATCTGGGGAAATTCGTGGGTTTTTTTGTTTTCTGGTTTTTTTTTCCATAGACCTTAGGAAGTCCCCAAATGTCCCTTTGCAGATTCTAAAAAACAGTGTTTCCAACCTGCTGAATGTAAAGAAAGGTTTAACTCTGTAAAATGAATCCACACATCATGAAACAGTTTCACAGACAGCTTCTTTCTAGTTCTTATCTAGGGATATAGGGTTTTTCCACATATGCCTCAATGGGCTCCAAATGTCCCTTCGCAGATTCTACCAAAAGAGTGTTTCCAACCTGCTGAATCAAAAGAAAGGTTTAATGCTGTGAGATAAATCCACACATCACTAAGCATTTTCATCTATTGCTTCTTTCTAGTTTTCATCTGAGGATAATTTTTTTCCCATAATCCTCAAAGAACTATGAAATGTCCCTTTGCAGATGCTACAAAAACAGTGATTCCAATCTGCTGAATAAAACAAAAGATTTATCTCTGTGAGATGAATCCACGCATCACCAAGCAGTTTCACAGATAGCATCTTTCTGTTTTGCATCTGTGGATATTCAGTTTTTTCACATAGGACTCAATGGGCTCTCAAATGTCCCTTCACAGATTCTACAAAAAGAGTGTTTACAATCTTCTGAATCAAAAGAAAGGTTTAACTCTGTGAGAAGAATCCATACATCATGAAGCAGTTTCACAGGTCACTTCTTTCTAGTTTTTATTGGGGTATATTCAGTTTTTCCTTGTAGGCCTCAAAGGGTTCCCCAATGTCAATTCACAGATTCTACAAAAAGCGTGTTTCCAAAGTGCTGAATCTAAAAAATATATATCTCTATGAGACGAATCTACATATAACCAAGCTGTTTCACAAACAGCTTCTTTCTAGTTTTATTTCAGGGATATTCAGTTTTTCCCCACAGGTTTCAATGGGCTCCCTAATGTCCCTTTGGAAAATCTACAAAAAGAAGGTTTCAAATTATCTCAATCCAAAGAAAGGTTTAACTCTGTGAGATTAATACCCACATCACCAAGAAGTTTCACAGATAGCTTCTTTCCAGTTTTCGAGTAGGGTTATTTATATTTTCTTCATAGGCCTCAATTGGCTCCAAAATGTCCCTTCACGGATTCACAAAAAGAGTGTTTCCAATCTGCTGAATCAAAAGAAAGATTTAACTCCATGAGATGAATCCACACACCACCAAGCGGTTTCACAGATAGCTTCTTTCTAGTTTGTATTTGGAAATATTCAGTTTTTCACATATGCCTCAATAGGCTTCCAAATGTCCCTTCGTACATTCTACAGAAAGTGTGTTTCCAATCTGCTGCATCTAAAGAAAGTTTTAACTGGGTGAGATGAATCCACATATCACAAGCAGTTACACAGATAGCTTATTTCTAGTTTTTATCTGAATATATTCATCTTTCTCCCATAGACCTCAAAGATCTCTTTGTAGATTCTACAAAAAGACTGTCTCAATCTGCTAAATCAAAAGAAAGGTTTAACTCTTGGAGATAAAGGCCTACATCAAAAACCAGTTTCACAGATAGCTTCTTTCTAGTTTGCATCTGGGTATATTCAGTTCTGCCCCATAGGTCACAATATGATCCAAAATATCCCTTCACATTTTCTGAAAAAAGAGGTTTCCAACCTGCTGAATCCAAGGGAAGGTTTAAGTCTGTGAGATGAATCCACACATCATAAACCTGTTTCATAGATACTCTCTTTCTAATTTTTATTTGGGGATATTTTGTTCTTCTCCATAGGCCTCAATCAACTCCCAAATGTCCTTGTGCAGATTCTATAAAGAGTGTTTCCAACCTGCTGAATCAAAAGAAATGTTTGCCTGTGTGAGATGAATCCACACATGACAAAGTAGTTTCCCAGATAGCTGCTTTCTAGTTTTTATATGGAGATATTATTTTCTTGCTCATAGGCCACCATTGGCCTCAATGAGCTCCCTAATATCACTTCATAGACTCTACAACAAGAGTGTTTCCAACATGCTGAATGAAAAGAAACTTTCAACACGGTGAGATGGATCTACACATCATGAAGCAGTTTCACAGATAGATTCTTTCTAGTTTTATCTTGGGATATTCTGTTATTCCTCATAGGCCTCAACGAGCACTCAAATATTCCTTCACTGATTCTACAGAAAAAGTATTTCCAACTTACTGAGTCAGAGCAAAGGTTTAACCCTGTGAGATGAATCCACACATCACAAAACAGTTTCACAGTAGCTTTTTTCTAGTTTTTATCTGGGGATATTTGGTTTTACCACACAGGCCTCAAGGGACTCCCAAATATCCCTTCACATATTCTACAAAAAGAGTGCCTCCAAATTACCGAATAAAAAAAAAAAGAGGTTTAACTCTGTGAGATGAATCCACACATCACAAAGCTGGTTCACATATAGTTTCTTTCTAGTTTTTATCTGGAGATATTACGATTTTTCTCATAGGCCTCAATGGGCTCTCAAGTGTCCCTTCGTGTATTCTATGAAGAGTGCTTCCAACACGGATAATCAAAAGACATTTTTAACTTTGTGAGACGAATCCACACATCACAAAGCAGTTTCACAGAGAGCTTCTTTCTAGTTTTTATCTGAGGATAGCGGGATTTTCCTCATAGGCCTCAATGGGCTCTCAAATGTCCCTTCACAGATTCTATGAAAAGAGAGTTTCCAACCTGGTGAATCAAAAGAGATGTTTAACTTTCTGAGATGAATCCACATATCACAAAACAGTTTCACAGATTGCTTCTTTCTAGTTTTTATCTGGGGATATTCCTGTTTTTCCCACAGGCCCCAATGGGCTCCCAAATGGCCCTTCGCAGATTCTACAAAAAGAGTGTTTGCAACCAGCTGAATCAAATGACAGGCTTCACTTTGTAAGATGAATCCTCACATACAATTGGGAGCCCTTTGGGGCCTATGGGAAAAAACGAATATCCCAGATAAAAACTAGAAAAAAGTGATCTGTGTAACTGCTTCTTGATGCATGGATTCATCTCATAGAGATAAACCTCTTTTTTGATTCACCAAGTTTGAAAAAATATTTTTCTAGAATTTGCAAAGGGTCATTGGGACTGCATTAAGCCTACAAGAAAAATCCAATGTCTCCAGATAAAAACTAGAAATAAGCTATCTGTGAATCTGCTTTGTGATGTGTGGATTCATCTCACAGTGCTAAACCTTTCTTTTCATTCAGCAGGCTGAAAAAACTGTTTTTGTATAATTGGCACAGGGACATTGGGAGTCCATTGAGCCCAATGGAGAGAAACGAAATATCCCCAGATGAAAACTAGATAGAAGCTATTTGTGAAACTACTTTGTGATGTGTGGATTCATCTCACAGAGTTAAAACTTTCTTTTGATTCAGGAGGTTGGAAACACTCTTTTTGTAGAATGTGTGAAGGGACATTTGGGAGCCCAATTTGGCCTACGGGGAAAAACCAAATATACCCACATAAAATCTAGAAAGAAGCTGTGTGTGAATCTGCTTTTTATGTATGGATTCAATGCACAGAGTTAAACCTTTCTTTTTATTCAGCAGGTTGGAAATCCACTTTTTGTAGAATCTGGGAAATTGACAATTTGGGGCCCATTGTGGCCTATGGAGAAAAATCGAATATCCCCAGATAAGAACCAGAAAGAAGGTATCTATGAAACTGCTTTGTGATGTCTGCATTCACCACACAGAGTTAAACCTTTCTTTTGACTCAGCAACTTGGAAAAACTCTTTTTCTAGAATCTGTAAAGAAACATTTAAGAACCTACTGGGGCCTATGGAGAAAAACTGTATATTCATAGATAAAAACTAGAAAAAATCTATCTGTGAAACTGCTTTGTGATTTGTAGATTCATCTCACAGAGATAAACCTTTGTTTTGATTCAGCAGTTTGGAAACTTTTCTTTTTTTTTTTTTTTGGTAGAATCTGTGAAGGGACCTTTTGTAGCCTATTGTGTCCTTTGGGGAAAAACCAAATATCCCAAGATAAAAACTACAAAAATCTGTTTGTGAAACTGCTTGGTGATGTGTGGATTAATCTCATAGAGTTAAAATGTATTTTTGATTAAGCAGGTTGGAAACACTTTTGTACAATCTGTGAATGGACGTTTTGGAGCCCATTGTGTCCTATGGAAAAAAAACTGAATACCCCCAGATAAAAACTAGAAAGACGCTATCTGTGAAACTGCTTTGTGATGTGTGGATTCATCACAGCGTGTTAAACCTTTTTTTTTTTATTTTTCAGGTTGGAAACACTCTTTTTGTAGGATTGGGAAAGGGACATTAGGGATCCCATTGTGGCCTATGGGAAAAAAACTGAATATTCCCACATAAAAAGTAGAAAGAAGCTATCTGTGAAACTGCTTTATGATGTCGGGATTCATCTCACAGAGTTAAATGTTTCTTTTGATTCAACAGGTTGGATACATTCTTTCTGTAGAAACTGTGAAAAAACATTTGGGAGCCCATTGAGGCCTAAGGGTAAAAACTGATTATTTCCAGATGAAAACAAGAAAGAAACTGTCTGTGAAACTGCTTGGTGATGTGTAAATTCAACTCAGATAGTTAAACCTTTGTTTTGATTCAACAGGTTGTACACACTCTTTTTGTAGAATCTGTGAAGGGATATCTGATATCACATTGAGGCGTATGGGGAAAAACACAATATCCACAGATAAAAACTAGAAAGATGGTATCTGTTAAATAGCTTTGTGATATGTGGATTCATCTCGCAGAGTTAAACCTTTCTTTTGAATCAGCAGGTTGAAAACACTCTTTTTGTACAATCTGCGAAGGGACATCTCAGAGCCCATTGATGCCTGTGGGGAAATACTGAATAATCCCAGATAAAAACTAGATAGAAGCTATCTGTGATACTGCTTTGTGATGAGAGGATACATCTCAAAGAGTGAAGCCTTTCATTTGGTTCACCTGGTTAGAAACACTTTTTGTATAGAGTCTTTGAAAGAACAATTGAATGCCTTTTTGGGCCTATGGGAAAAAACTGAAAATTGAAATCTAAAACTAGAAAGAAGCTACCTGATAAACTGCTTTCTGATATACGGATTTATTTCACAGAGTTAAACCTTTCTTTGATTCAGCAGGCTGGCAAAACTCTTTTGTAGAATTTGCAAAAGTGTTGGGAACAAGCCCCGAAAAATCTGGCCATAAACTGGCCCAATAACTGGCCATAACAAAATCTCTACAGCACTGTGACATGTTCATGATGGCCATAATGCCCCCCCTGGAAGGTTTTGGGTTTACCAGAATGAGGGCAAGGAACACCTGGGCCCCCCCAGGGTGGAAAACCACTTAAAGGAATTCTTAAGCCACAAACAATAGTATGAGTGATCTGTGCCTTAAAGACATGTTCCTACTGTGGTTAACTAACACAACCAATTCCGTTAATCCGTCCCTTTCCTTCATTTCCCATAAGGGATACTTTTAGTTAATTTAATATCTATAGAAACAATGCTAATGACTGGCTTGCTGTTAACAAATACCTTGGTAAATCTCTGTTTGGGGCTCTCAGCTGTGAAGGCTGTGAGACCCCTGATCTCCCACTTCACACCTCTATACTTCTGTTTGTGCCTTTAATTCCTCTAGTGTTGCTGGGTTAGGGTCTCACTGACCAAGTTGGTCTTAGCAAGTGACGTCCATCATGGGGGCTCAAATCCAGGTTGAAGGGTTGCAGGAGCAATGGTTGGAGAACACGGAACTAGCTGGAGGATACCCAAGTGCTCTTAAAGCAATCTCCGGGGTGAGTAGAAAGAGGAACTCAGAAGCATCAGGGTAACAATGGGATAAGTGTGGGCTGTGGTTTGTTCCACCTTAGAACTTTTTCACACTGATGATGAGGAAGGACAGTATAACAAAGTAACAGAAGAGGTTGCAGACCAAGTTTATTTTCCAACTAAAGCTAAAGTGGCAAAGGAGGGAGAGGTTCATCCGTACCCTTCTGCACCCCCTCATTATTATTTTGAAGAAGATGACCCTCCAGATTTTTCTTTTCCAGAGGACACGGGGTGAAAAGTAGTTGCCCAGTGACTGTTCAAGCAGCACCTTGAACGATCGCTGTTAGTTCTATTCAGGCAGGAATTCAGTAAGCTAGATGAGAGGATGATTTCCAGGCTTGGCAGTTCCCTGTTAGAATACACGCTCCAGATCAACGGGAAAATATTATAACTTCATTTGAGCCTTTTCCTTTTAAATTACTTAAAGAATTTAAACAAGTTATAAATCAGTATGGACCAGGTTCTCCTTTCATAATGGAACTGTTAAAGGATGTTGCTGTTTACAGCCAGATGATTCCTACTCACTGGGACGTTCTTACTCGAGCTTGTCTAACTCCTGTTCAGTTCTTAGAATTTAAAACTTGATGGGCAGATGAAGCTTCCATTCAGGCTGCTCGCCATACCCAGGCCCAGGCTCAAATTAATACAACTGCAGACCAACTTTTGGGGGTTGGCAGCTGGGTGGTTTAGATGCACAACTGGTCATGCAGGATGATGCCACAGAACAGGTTAGAGGAGTGTGCATTATAGCTTGGGAAAAATCAATTCAGGTGGAGAACAATACCCTTCCTTTAGTGCTATAAAACAGGGAACCAAAGAACCATACACTGATTTTATAACTTGGTTACAGGAGTCTCTTAAAAATATGATTGCAGATTTGGCTGCTCAGGATATAGTGTTGCTGTTTTTAGCTTTAGACAATGCTAATCCCGATTGCCAGGCTGCTCTGCAACCTATCAGGGGGAAATCACATTTACTTGATTATATCAAGGCCTCTGATGGTTTCGGAGGTAATCTGCATAAAGCTACCCTGCTAGCACAGGCAATGGCAGGACTGAGAGTGGATAAAGGAAATACTCCAATTCCTGGAGCTTGTGTTAACTGTGGGAAGCATGATCATACTAAAAAATAATGTAGAAAAATTCAGCAAATCAGGCTGCCAGATAAGGGAAAAAAGAAAACGGCCGAGGCAGAAATATGTCCAAAATGTAAAAAAGGAAAACATTGGGCTAATCAGTATCACTCTAAGTTTGATAAAGAAGGGAACCCAATTTTGGGAAATGCCATTAGGGGCCCATCCTGGGCCCCATTCTAAACTGGGGCATTTCCAGCTCAGGCCGCATCCCTGTAAAATGTCTGTCCCAGCCACAGCTGGTAGTGCCTCAGTAGATTTATGCTGCACAAAGGCTGTGAGCCTTCTGCTTGGGGAATCCCACAAAAAGTCCCAACAGGTGTCTGCGGACCCTTGCTAACAGAGATTATAGTATTACTTTTAGGAAGGTCTAGCTTAAGTTTAAAAGGGATACAAATACATATAGGCCTTATTGACTCAGATTATAATGGGGAAATTCAAATTGTTATATCTACTTCTGTTCCCTGGAAAGCAGAGTCAGGAGAGCACGTAGCACATCTCCTGATTGTGCTATATTTGGGAATGGGAAAAAGTGAAACTAAATGAACAGAAGGATTTGTAAGCACAAATAAACGAGGCAAAGCAGCTTATTGGGTAAATCAAATTATTGATAAACGTGCTACCTGTGACATAACTATTCAGGGAAAGAAATTTAAAGGTTTGGTAGATACAGGAGTGGACATTTCAAACATTTCTCTACAGCAGTGGCCATCCACGTGACCAATTCAACTCACCCAATTTAACATAGTTAGAGTTGGTAAAGCCCCTGAAGTATATCAAAGTAGTTATATTTTGCATTTTGAAGGGCCCGACGGACAACCTGGGACTATTCAACCAATTATAACTTCTGTACCTATAAACTTATGGGAAAGAGATTTATTACAACAATGGGGAGCACAAGTTCTAATTCCAGGACTATTATATAGCCCTCAAAGTCAACAAATGATGCATGAAATGGGATATGTACCTGGTATAGGGCTAGAAAATATTTGCAAAGTTTGAAAGAACAGCTTCAAGAGGAAAAACAAAGTTCCCGCCAAAGATTAGGAAATAACTTTTGATGGCATCCATTGTTAAGCCTCCAGAACATACACCTTTAAAATGGTTAACAAATAAGCAAATTTGGATAGAACAATGGCCGCTAAGTAAAGAGAAACTGGAGGCTTTAGATAAATTAGTTACTGAACAATTAGAAAATGTGCACATAGCTCCAATATTTTCCCCTTGGAATTCTCCAGTTTTCGTAATTAAGAAAAAAATCAGGTAAATGGAGAATTTTAACTGACTTAAGAGTTGTCAATTGAGTTATAAAATCTATAGGAGCATTACAGTCAGGATTGCCTTCTCCTGCTATAATTCAAAAAAATTGGTCTTTAATAGTAATAGATTTAAAAGACTGTTTCTTTACTATCCCTTTAGCTGAGCAAGACTATAAACCGTTTGTATTTACAATTCCTGTGGTAAACAACCTGCAGCTTGCTAATAATTTTCATTGTTTTACAGATGGGTCTAGTAATGGTAAAGCTTCTTAATCTGGATCTAAAGGTAAAGTTATTCAGACGCCCTATACTTCAGTTCAAAAAGCAGAGCTTGTAGCTGTAATTGAGGTATTGACTCCTTTTGATATGCCTATTAATGTGATTTCTGATTCTTCATACGTGGTTCATTCCACACAGTTAATTGAAAATTCTCAGTTACGATTTCATACAGATGAACAACTGATGACTTTATTTACCCAATTGCTAACAGCAGTTAGAAGTAGAATGCACACTTTTTGCATCAGAAATAATGAACGTACTTGTTTAGGAAGATTTCATTGCAGAACAGACAGAGGCGCTCCACAATGATTCCTATAGAATAATTATTAATTGATCCCCTAAGGTGATGTTTAGCTTGAATTGCACCTCTCAGTCTGTTTAACATGGCCACACTATGTTCAGCTGATCTGAATAAAATGGTCAGATGGTAGAAATGATAAGAAATATGGCAAAAGTTTCTATTATCTGGAACCATGGTGGTATATTGGCACCTCAACCTCAAATGATATGGTACTTGACATAAGGATTTGTGGAAACTATGAAATGTTCTTAATAAGATCAAAATTTATGAAAGAACAAAAAATCATCTAGAAAGACACTGTACAAACTTGTCTTTGGATATTGCAAAATTAATAGAATAAGTATTTAAAGCATTCCAGGCACATCTGACATTAATGCCATGAACTGGAGTGCTTAAAGGAGCTGCAGACAGATTAACAGCTAGTAGCCCATTAAAATGGATAAAAACACTTGGAAGCTCTGTAATTTCAATGATGATTGTGCTTTCAATCTGTGTTGTTTGTCTTTGTATAGTCTACAGATGTGGATCCTGACTCCTGTGAGAAGTGGCTCACCATGACAAAACTGCCCTTGCTTTTATTGATTTGCAAATCAAAGAAGGGGGACATACTTGGAACAAGCCCCCCAAAATCTGGCCATAAACTGGCCCCAAAACCGGCCATAAACAAAATCTCTGCAGCAATGTGACAAGTTCATGATGGCCAAAACGCCCACACTGGAAGGTTGTGGGTTTACTGGAATGAAGGCAAGAAACACCTGGCCTGCCCAGGGCAGAAAACCACTTAAAGGCATTCTTAAGCCACAAACAATAGCATGAGCAATCTGTGCCTTAAGGACAGCTCCTGCTGCGGTTAACTATCCCAACTTATTCCTTTAATTGGGCCCATCCCTTCGTTTCCCCTAAAGGATACTTTTAGTTAATTTAATATCTATAGAAGCAATGCTCATGACTGTCTTGCTGTTAATAAATACGTGGGTAAATCTCTGTTTGGGGATCTCAGCTGTGAAGGCTGTGAGACCCCTGATTTCCCACTTCACATCTCTATGTTTCTGTGCGTGTGTCTTTAATTTCTCTAGCACCACTGGATTAGGGTCTCCCCAGAGCTGGTCTCAGTAGAAAGGACATTTTGAACCCCAAAAATCCTTTGGATCACAAACCTCTCCTGTATTCAGTAGGCTCGAAGGCTTTTCTTGAAGAATTTCCAAAGGGAAATTTATAATTGCATTGGGTTTTTGGGGAAAACCAAATATCATTAGTCAAAAACTAGAAAGAAACTATCAGTGAAGCTGCCTGGTGATGTGTAGATTCATCTCACAGAGTTAAAACATTTTTTTCATTCAACAAATTTGAAACACTCTTTTTGTAGAATAAACAGTTTCAGAAATAGCTTCTTTGTAGTTTTTTTTTTTTTGAGGGGGATATTCATTTTTTCCCCATATGCCTCACTGTGCTCCCAATTGTCCCTTTGCAAATTGTACAAAAAAAGTGTTTCCACACAGCTGAATGAAAAGAAAGGTTTACCTCTCTGAGATGAATCCACACAATACAAATCAGTTTCACAGATATCTTCTTTCTGGTTTATACCTGGGAATATTTGGTTTTTTTTGATATTCGGTTTTTCCCCACAGGCCTTAATGAGCTACCAAATGTGCCTTAGCAGATTCTACCAAAAAAGTGTTTCCATCCTGCTGAATCAAAAGATAGGTTTAACTCTGTGAGATGAATCCACACATCACAAAGGAGATTCACAGATAGTGTCCTTATACTTGTTATCTGATGATATTTGTTTTTTCCCATTAGTCCTCAATGGGCTCCCAAATTTCCCTTGGCAGCTAGCTACAAGCATTAGAGTCTTTCTAACGTGGTGAATCAAAGGAAACTTTTAACTCTGTATGATGAATCCACACATCACAAAGCAGTTTCACAGACAGCTTCTTTCTAGTTATTACCTGGAGATACTTGCATTTTCACCGTAGGAATCAAAGGGCTCCCAAATGTCCCTTTGCAGATTCTACAAATAGAGCATATCCATTTTGCCGAATTAGTAGAGTGATTTATCTCTGTGAGAATAATCTGCACATCACAAAGCAGTTTCACAGATAGCTTCTTTCTAGAGAGGTTTAACACTGATGAATCCACACATCACCAAGTAGTTTCACAGATCACTTCTTTCTAGGTTTTATCTGGGGATACTCAGTTTTTTTTCCCATAGGCCCCCAAGAGCTTTAAAATGTCCCTTTGAAGATTATTCTTTAAAAAGTGCTTCCAACGAGATGAATCAAATGAAAGGTGTAACTCTGTGAGAGGACTTTACACATCTCAAAGGAGTTTCATGGATGCCTTCTATCAAGGTTTTATCTGGGGATATTGGGTTTTTCCTCATAGGCCTCAATGGAATTCCAAATGTTCCATCAAAGATTCTGAAGAAAGAGGATCACCAATGTGTTTAATGAACAGAAACGTTTAACTCTTTGAGATGAATCCACACATTACCAAGCAGTTTCACAAAGAGCTTCTTTCTAGTTTTTATCTAGGGATGATGTGTTTTCCCCATAGGCCTCAAGGGGCTCCAAAATGACCTCCACAGATTCTACTAGAAGAGTGTTTCCAGGCTGCTGAATCAAAAGAAAGGTTTAGCACTGTGAGATAAACACATACTTCACAAAGCAGTTTCACAGATATCTTCTTTCTAGTTTTTAACTGCAGATATTCTGTTTTTCCCCATAGGCCTCAATGGGTTCCAAAATGCCCATTCATATATTCTGCACAAAGAGTGTTTCCAACCTCCAGAATCAAAGGAAACATTTAAATCTGTGAGATTAATCCACACATCACAAAGCAGTTTCATAGACAGCTCCTTTCTACTTTTTTTTCTGTGTATATTCAGTTTTTCCTTATAAGCCTTAATGGGCTCTCAAATGTTCCTTCGCAGATTCTACAGAAAGAGTGGTTGGAACCTGCTGAATTAAAAGAAAGGTTTAACTCTGTGTGGCGAATCCACACATCACAAAGCAGTTTCACAGATAGCTTCTTTCCAGTTTTTATCTGGGGATGTTCGGCTTTACCCTCTAAGCCTCAATGGGCTCCCAAATGTTTCCTTGCAGATTCTATAAAAGGAGTGTTTTGAACCTGCATAACCAAAAGAGAGGTATAACTCTGTGAGATGAATGTACACATCACAAAGCAGTTTCACAGAGAGCCTCTATCTAGTTTTTAGCTAGGGATATTCGGATTTTTCCCATAGGCCCCAAATGGCTTCCAAAGGCCCGATCACAGATACTACTGAAAGAGCGTTTTTAACAAACAGAATAAAACAAAACGTTTAACTCTGTGAGATGAATCCACACATTACAAAACTGTTTCACAGACACCTTGTGTCAAATTTTTATCTTGAAATATATGGTTTTTCCCCATAGGCCTCAATGGGCTCCAAGACATCCCTTTATAGATTCTACAAAAGGAGTGTTTCCAACAAGGGAAATAAACAGAAAAGTTTCACTTTATGAGATGAATCCACACACCACAAAGCAGTTTCACAGATAGCTTTTTTCTATTTTTTATCTGTGGAAATTTGGATTTTCCCCATAAACCACAAAGGACTCTCAAAAGTCCCTTCACAGATACTACCAAAAGAATGTTTCCAACATTATGAATTGAAAGGAAAATTTAGCCTTGTGAACTGTATTCAGACAACACAAATCAATTTCACAGATAGGTTCTTTGTGGTTTTTATCTGGGGATATTTGTTTTTTCCCTTTGGGCCTCAATGTGCTCCTAAATGCCCCTTCGCAGATTCTACAAAAAGAGTGTTTTGATTTTATAAATCAAAAGAAAGGTTTATCTCTGTGAGATGAATCCACACAACACAAAAAAGTTTCACAGATAGCTTCTTTCTAGTTTTAATCTGAGGCTGTTCAGTTTTTCCCATAGGTCTCATTGGCTCTGAAATGTCCCTTCACAGATTCTACAAAAAATGTATCCAACTTGCTGAAACAAAAGAAAGGTGTAACACTGTGTGATGAATCCACGCATCAGCAAGCAGTTGCACAGATAGCTTCTTTTGAGTTTTTATCTGGGGATATTCAGTTTTTCCCCAGAGATTACAATGGTCTTCCAAATGTCTCTTGGCCGATACTACAAAAAGAGTGCTTCCAACCTGCTGAAGGAAAAGAAAGGTTTATCTCTGTGAGATGAACCCACACATCACAAATCCATTTCACATATGTTATCTACTTAGTTTGTATCTGGGGATTTTCTGTTTCTTCCCCTAGGCCTCAAAGGACTCCCAAATGTCCCTTTGCAGATTCTACAAAAAGAGTGTCTCCAACCTACTAAATCAAAAGAAAGGTTTAACTCTTTCAGATGAATCCACACATCACAAAGCAGTTTCACAGATAGCTTCTTTGTAGTTTGTATCTGTGAATATGGCATTTTTCAACATAGGCCTCAATAGACTCCCAAATATCCCTTTGGCAGATTCTACAAAATGAGTGTTTCAAACCTGCTGAATGAAAAGAGCAGTTGAATTCTGTTAAATGAATCCACACATCACAAAGCAGTTTCACAGATAGCTTCTTCCCAGTTTTTAGGTGGGGATATTTGGTTTTTCACAATAGGCCAAAATGGGCTCCCAAATATCTCTTTGCAGATTTTACAAAAAGAGTGTTGCAAACTTGCTGAATTGAAAGAAAGGTTCAACTCTGTGAAATGAATCCAAAAATCAAAAAGTAGTTTCACAGACAGCTTCTTTCTAGTTTTTATTTGGAGATATATTGTTTTTCCCCATAGGCCTCAACGAGCTCCCAAATGTCCCTTTGCACATTCTGCAAAAAGAATTTTTCCAACATGCTGAATCAAAAGAAAGGTTTAACACTGTGAGATGAATACAAACATCTCAAAGTAGTTTCACAGATAGCTTCTTTGTAGTTTTTATCTGGGGATATTTGGCTTTTTACCATAGACCTTAAGAAGCTCCCAAATATACCTTTGCAGATTCTACAAAAAGAGTTTTCCAACCTGTGGAATGAAAAGAAAGGTTTACCTCTGTGAGATGAATCCACACATCACCAAGCAGTTTCACAGATAGCTACTTTACAGTTCTTATCTAGGGATATTGGGTTTTATCCCTTTGGCCTCAATGGGCTTCCAAATGTCCTTTTGCAGATTCTCCAGAAAGAGTGTTTCCAACCTGGTGTATCAAAAGAAAGGTTTAACAATGTGGGATACATGATTCTACAAAAATAATGTTTGTATCCTGCTGAATCAAAAATAAAGGGTTAACTATCTGAGTTGAATCCACACATCACCAAACAGTTTCAAATATAGCCTTTTTTTTAGTTTTATCTGGGGATAATATTTTTTCCCATTAGACCTCAATAAACTCCAAAATGTCCCTTCACAAATTTTACAAAAAGAGTTTTTCCAACTTGCTGAGTCAAAAGAACGTTGTAACTCTGTGAGATGAATCAACACAATAACAAGCAGTTACACAGATAGCGTCATTATAGTTTTTATCTGGGAATAGTCTGTTTTTCCCTTGGTTCTCAATGGGATTTAAAATATCCCTTTGCAGGTTCTACAAAAAGAGTGTTTCCAAACTTCCTAATAAAAAGAAAGCTTAAACTCAATGAGTGGAATCCACCCATCACAAAGCAATTTCACATATAGCTTCTTTCTAGTTTTTATCTGTGGATATTCTGTTTTTCTCCATAGGCCTCAATGGGCTCCCAAATGTCCCTTCACAGATTCTACGAAATAGTGTTTCCAACCTTCTGAATCAAAAGAAATGTTTAACTCTGTGAGATGATTCCACACATAACCAGGCAGTTCCACAGATATGTAAATCTAGAAAAAAACTAGCTTCTTTCTAGTTTTTATGTGGCGATTTTCTGTTTTTTCCGTATAAGCCTCAAAGGGCTGCCAGTGTCCCTTCACAGATTTTACAAAAAGAGTGTTTCAAATCTGTTGAATCAAAAGAAAGGTTTAACTCTGTGGGATACATCCACACATCACCAACCAGTTGCACGGATAGCTTCTTTCTAGTTTTTGTCTGGGGATATTTGGTTTTACACCATAGGCCTCAATGGCCCCCAAATGTCCCTTTGCAGATTCCACAAAAAGAGTGTTGCCAACTTGCTGAATCAAAAGAAAGCTTTAACTACGTGAGATGAATCCACACATCATGAAGGATTTTCATCTATTGCTTCTGTCTAGTTTTTATCTGAGGATATTTTGTTTTTTTCCATAGGCCTCAATGGACTCCGAAATGTCCCTTCACAGAGTCTACAAAAACAGTGTTTCCAACCTACTGAATAAAGCAAAAGTTTTATCTCTGTGAGGTGAATCCACTCATCATGAAGCAGTTTCACAGATAGTTTCTTTCTAGTATTTATCTGGGGATATTCCATTTTTCCCCACAGGGTTCAATGGACTCTCAAATGTCCCATCACAGATACTACAAAAAGAGTGTTTTCATTCTGCTGAATCAAAAGAAAGGTTTAATTCTCTGAGATGAATCTACACATCATGAAACAGTTTCACAGATAGCTTCTTTCTGGTTTTTATCTAGGGATACTCGGTTTTTCCCTGTAGGCCTCAATGGGCTCCCAAATGTTCCTACACAGATTCTAAAAAAAAAAGTGCTTTCAACCTGCTGAATCAAAAGAAAAGTTTAACTGTGTGAGATGAATTCACACATCACCAAGCATTTTCACAGATAGCTTTCCCCTAGTTTTTATCTTGGCATATTTGGTGTTTCCACACAAGCGTCAATGGACTCCTAAATATCTTTTTGCAGATTCTACAAAAGAGTGTTTCTAACCCACTGAATAAAAACAAAAGTTTAAGTCTGTGAGATAAACCCACACAAAATCAAAGAGTTTTACAGATAGCTTCTTTCTAGTTTATATCTTGAAATACTGTTTTTCCCCAAAGGCCTCAGTGGGCTCTCAAATATCCCATTGCAGATTCTACATAAACAGTGCTTTCTACCTGCAGAATCAAAAGAAAAGTTTATCTCTGTGAGATGAATCCACACATAATGATGTAGTTTCACCCACAGGCCTCAATGGGCTCCATAATGTACCTTCAGAAAATATACAAAAAGAGGGTTTCGAATCATCTGAATCCAAAGAAAAATTTAACTCTGTGAGATAAATCCACACATCACCAAGCAGTTTCACATATAGCTTCTCTTTAGTTTTTGTGTAGAGATACTCATGTTTTCTCCATAGACCTCAATGTGTTCCCAAATGTTCCTTCACAGATTGTACTAAAAGAGTTTTTCCAATCTGTTGAATGAAAAAAAAGGTTTAACTCTGTGAGATGAATCCACACATCACCAAACAGTTTCACAGACAGCTTCTTTCCAGTTTTTATCTGGAAATATTTGACTTTTTCCAGTAGGCCTTAATGGGCTCTCAAAAGTCTTTTTGCAGATTCTACAGAAAGAGTGTTTCCAATCTGCTGAATCCCAAGATATGTTTAACTCTTTGAGATGAATTCTCACATTACAAGCAGTTTTATAGATTACTTCTTTGTAGTGTTTATCTGGGGATATTAATTTTTTCCCCATAGTCCTCAATGGTCTTCCAATTTTCCTTTTGTAGATTCTACAGAAAGAGTGTTTCCAACCTGTTAAATCCAAAGAAAGTTTTAACTCTGTGAGAAGAATCCACGCATCACAAGCCATTTCACAAATAGCTTCTTTCTAGTTTTTATCTGGGGATATTTGTTTTTTCCTCATAGGTCACAAATGGTTCCCAAATGTCCATTTGCAGATTCTACAGAAAGAGTGTTTCCAACTTGTTGAATCAAAAGAAAAGTTTAACTCTGGGATGAATCCACACATCACCAAGCAGTTTCACAGACAACTTCTTTCTAGATTTATTTGTGGAAGTTAGGTTTTGCCCATAGGCATCAATTGGCTCCCAAATGTTTCTTTGCAGATTCTACAATAAGAGTGTTTTTAACCTGCTGAATGAAAAGAAACGTTTACCTCTGTGACATAAATCTGCACATCCAAAGCATTTTCAAAGACAGCTTCTTTGTGGTTATTATCTGGGTATATTCAGTTTTTCCCCATAGGCCTCAAAGGCTCCCAAGTGTCCCTTTGTATATTTCACAAAAAGCATGTTTCCAAACTTCTAAGTCAAAAGAAAAGTTTAAGTCTGTCAGATGAATCCACAGAACACAAAGCAGTTTCACAGAAAGGCTCTTTCTAGTTTTTACCTGGGGATATTTGGTGTTTCACTATTAGCCTCAATGGGCTCACAAATGTCCCCTTGCAGATTCTATGAAAAGAGTGTTTTTAACTGCATAAATTCAAAGAACTTTTTAAGTCTGTGAAATGAATCCACGTATCACAATACAGTTTGGCATACATAGTGTGCTTCTAGTTTTTATCTGGGAATGTTCCACTTTTAGCCATAGACTACAATGGACTCCCACATATCCCCTTGCAGATTTGACAAAAAGCATGTTTCCAACCTCCTGAATCAATGGAAAGGCTTATCTCTCTGTGATGAATGCACACATCACAAAGCACTTTCTCAGATAGCTTTCTAGTTTTTATTTGGGGAAATTCAGTTTTTCCTCACAGGCCACAGTGGGCTCCCAAATGTCCATTCCTAGATTCTACAAATAGAGTATTAAGAACCTCCAGAATCAAAAGAGTGGTTTAACTCTGTCAGGTGATTCCACACATCACAAAACAGTTTCGCAGATAGATTCTTTCCAGTATTTATCTGACAACGTTCAGATTTTCCCCATAGCTTCTTTCTAGTATTTATCTGGGGATATTCAGATTTTTCTTATAGGCCTCCATAGTCTTTCAAATGTCCCTTTGCAGATTCTACAAAAAGAGTGTTTCCAGTCTGCTGAATCATAAGAAAGTTTTACTCTGCGAGATGAATCCATGCCTCACAAAGCAATTTCATGCATACTTTCTATCTAGTTTTTTTCTGGGGATATTTGCTTTTTCCCCATTGTCCTCAATGGGCTACCGAAAGTTCCTGTGCCAATTCTACAAAAAGAGTGTTTCCAACCTGCTGAATGAAAAGTATGTTTTAATTATGTGAAGTGAGTCCACACATCACAAAGCAGTTTCACAGATAGCTTCTTTCTAGTTTTTATCTGGGGATATTTGGTATTTTTTCATAGTCCCCTTGGGTTCCCAACTGTCTCTTTGCAGATTCTACAAAAAGGGTGTTTCCAACCAACAGAATCAAGTGACAGGCTTCACTCTATAAGATGAATCCTCACATCACAAAGCAGTTTCACAGATAGCTTGTTTCTAGTTTTTATCTGGAAATATTTGGGTTTTTCTCCCCCATAGGCCAAAATAGGCTCCCAAATGTCCCTTTGAAAATTCTACCAAAAGAGTGTTTCCAGCCTGCTGAATCAAAAAAAGACGTTTTATCTTTATGAGATGAATCCACACATCACCAAGCAGTTCTACAAACATATTCTTTGTAGTTTTTATCCTATTATATTCGATTTTTCCCCATAGGCTCCAATGGGTTCCAAAATGTCCTTCCACAGATTCTACAAAAAAAAATTGCTTCCAAACTACTGAATCAAAAAAGGATTAACTCTGCGAGATGAAACTACAAAACACAAAGTAGTTTCAGAGATAGCTTCCTTCCAGTTTTAATCTGGGGATATTTGGTTTTTCCTCATAGGCCCCAAGGGCTCTTAAATGTTTCTTTGCAGATACTAGAAAAAGAGCTTTTCCAAACTGCTGAATCAAAAGAAAGGTTTAATTCTGTGAGATGAATCCACACATCACAAAGCAGATTCATAGATAGCTTCTTTCTAGTTCTTTTCTGGGGATATTTGATTTTTCTCCATAAGCCACAAAGGGCTCCAAAATATCCCTTCACAAATTCTTTAAAAAGTGAGTTTCCAACCTGCTGAATCAAAAGAAAAGTTTAACTTTGTACGATGAATCCATACATCACAAAGTAGTTTCACAGCTAGCTTCTTTCTAGATGTTTCATGGGGATATTTGGTTTTTCCCCATAGGTCAAAAAGGGGTCCCAAATGTCCCTTCACAGATTATACAAAAAGAGTGTTTCCAACCTGCTGAATCATAAGAAAGTTTTAACTCTGTGAGATTTAATCCATACATCACAAGACGGTTTCACAGATAACTTCTATCTAGTTTTTATCTGGGAATATTCTTTTTTTTCCCCATTGGCCTGAATGGGCTCCCAACGTCCCTTCACCAATTCTACAAAAAGAGTGTTTCCAACCTGCTGAATGAAAAGAAAGGTTTAACTCTGTAATATGTTAGCACACATCACAAAGCAGTTACACAGACAGCTTTTTTCTAGTTTTTATCCAGGTATATTCAGTTTTTTCCCATAGGTTCTATGGGTTCCCAAATGTACCTTCACAGATTCTGTAGAAAGAGTGTTTCCAATCACCTGAATCAAAAAAGGGCTTAACTATGTGAGACATATCCACACATCACAAAGCAGTTTCACAGATATTTTCTGTAAAGATATTATCTCAGGATATTGGGTTTTTCCAAATAGGCCTCCATGCGATGCCAGATATCTCCTCACAGATTGTACAAAAAAAGTGTTTTGAACCTGTTGAATCAAAAGAAACGTTTAACTCTGCTATTTGAGTCCACTCATTACCAAACAGGTTCACAGATACATTTTTGCTAGTTTTTATCTGGGAATATTCAGTTTTTCCCCATAGGCCTGAGTGGGCTCCCAAATGTCCCTTCGCAGATTTTACAAAAAGAGTCTTTCCATTCTGCTGAATCAAGGGAAAGTTTTAACCCTGGAAGATGAATCCACACATCACAAAGCAGTTTCACAGATAGCTTCTTTCTAGTTTTTATCTGATGATATTTGGTTATTCTACATAGACCTCAAAGGGCTCCCAAATGTCCCTTCGTAAATCTTAGAAAAATTTTTTTTCTAACTTGCTGAATCAAAAGAAAGGTTCCATTCTGTGAGATGAATCCACACATCACAAAGCAGTTTCATAAATAGTTTCTTTCTAGTTTTTATCTGGGATAACCGGTTTATCCACATAGGCCTCAAAGGACTCCCAACTATTTCTTCACAGATTCTATGAAAAGAGTGTTTCCAGCCAGCTAAATCAAAAGAAACATTTAACTATGTGAGATGAATGAACATATCACCAAGCAATTTCACAAATCACTTCGTAGTTTTATCTAGGATATTCACTTGTTCCACATCAGCCTCACTGGGCTCCCAAATGTCCCTTCACAGATTCTACAAAAAGAGTGTTTCCAGCCTGCTGAATCACAAGAACTGTTTAACTGTTTAACTCTGTGAGATGAATCCACAGAACGCAAAGCAGTTTCAAAGATAACTTTTTCCT
>NW_012110308.1:778276-789121 GCF_000951045.1 Mandrillus leucophaeus | reverse complement strand
CTTTCTTTCTTTCTTTCTTTCTTTCTTTCTTTCTTTCTTTCTTTCTTTCTTTCTTTCTTTCTTTCTTTCTTTCTTTCTTTCTTTCTTTCTTTTTATCTGGGGATATTCAGTTTTTCACCATTGGCTTCAGTGGGCTCCCGGATGTCCCTTCATAGATTCTACAAAAATAGTGTTTCCAACCTGTTGAATCAAAAGAAAGGTTTTACTCTATGAGATGAATCCAACCTAACAAAGCGCTTTCACAGTTAAGCTTCTTTCTCGTTTTCATCTGGTGATATACCCTTAATCCCCATTGGCCACAATGGGCTCCCAAATGTCCCTTTGCAGATTCCACAAAAAGCGTGTTGCCAATTTACTGAATCAAAAGAAAGTTTTAACTCTGTGGGATGAATCCAGACATCAAACAGTTTCACAGATAGCTTCTTTCTAATTTTTATGTGGGGATATTCTGTTTTCCCCATATGCCACAACGGCCTCCAAAATTTCTCTTCACAAATTCTACCAAAAGTGTTTAAAACCTGCTGAATCAAATAAAGATTTAACTCTGTGACATGAATCCACGCATCACAAGTATTTTCCCAGATAGCTTCTTTCTACTTTTTATCAGGGGATAATTGATTCTCCTCCATAGGCCTGAATGTGCTCCCAAATGTTCCTTAGCAGATTCTGTAAAAAGAGTGTTTTTAACCTGCTAAATCAAAAGAAAGGTTTAACTCTTTGAGATCAATCCACATATCACAACGTAGTTTCACAGATAACTTCTTTGTAGTTTTTATCAGGGGATATTCAGTTTTTTCCCCACAGGCCTCAATGGGCTCTTAAGTGTCCCTTCACAGATTCTACCAAAAGAGTGTTTCCAAACTGCTGAATTAAAAGAAAAATGTAACTCCGTGAGATGAATCCACACATCACCAAGCAGTTTCACAGATAGCTTCTTTCAAGTTTTTAGTTGGGGATATTCTGTTTTTCACTAATGGTCTCAATGACCTCCCTAATGTCCCTTCACAGATAATAAAAAAAGAATCTTTCCAGCATGGTGAATAAAAAGAAAGTTTTAACTCTGTGTGAGGAATCCACAATCACACAGCAGGTTCACAGATAGTTTCTTTCTAGTTTTTATCTAGTAATATTTGGTACTTCCCCTTGGGCCCCAGTGGTTTCCTAAATGTTCCTTCACAGATTCTACAAAAAGAGTGTTTCTGCACTGCCAAATCAAAAGAAAGGTTTAACTGTGTGAGATGAATCCACACAACACAAAGCAGTTTCACAGATAGCTTCTTTCTAGTTTTTATCTTGTAATATTTGGTTTTTCCCTGTAGGCCTCCATGGGTTCTCAAATGTTTCTTCACAGATTCTACAAAAAAAGTGCTTCCTACCTGGTGAATCATAAAAGACGTTTAACACTGTGAGATGAATCCACCCCACCCATCACAAAGCAGTTTCACAGATAACTTCTTTCTTGTTTTTATGTGGGAATATTCAGTTTTTTTCCCATTGGCCCCAAAGGGCTACCAAATGACCATTTGCAGATTCTACAAAAAGAGTGTTTGCAACCATCTGAATTACATGAAAGGCTTCACTCTGTGAGGTGAATGTTCACATCACAAAACAGTTTCACAGATAGTTTCTTTCTAGTTTTCTTCTGGGGGATATTTGGTATTTTTCCACAGGCCACAATGAGCTCCCAAATGTCCCTTTACTGATTCTACAAAAAGAGTGCTTCCAATCTGCTGAGTCAGAAAAGTGTTTTAAATCTATGAGATGAATCCACACATCACCAAGCAGTTTCACAGATAGTTTCTTTCTAGTTTTTATCTGGGGATACTCACTTTTTACTTGTAGTCCTCAATAAGCTCCCCAATGTCTTTTTGCAGATTCTACAAAAAGATTGTTTCCAACTGGCTCAACCAAAAGAAATGTTTATCTCTGTGAGATGAATCAACACATCAAAAAGCAGTTTCACAGATAGCTTGTTTCTACTTTTTATCTGGAATATTCAATTTTCCCCCATAGGCCTCAATGGGCTTTGAAAATCCCTTTGCAGATTCTTTCCAAATATTGTTTCCAACTTGCCAAATCAAAAGACAGTTTTATCTCTGTGAGATCAATCCACAAGTCACAAAGCAGTTTCACAGATAACTTCTCTCTTGTTTTTACCTGGGGATATTCTGTTTTTACCATTAGGTGTCAATAGGCTTCCAAATGTCCCCTTAAAGAGTCTGCAAATAGAGTGTTTCCAACATGCTGAATGAAAAGAATTGTTTAATCCTGTGAGATGAGTCCACACATCACAAAAACAGTTTCACTGATAGCTTCTTCCCAGTTTTTATTTGTGGATATTCGGTTTTTCCTCATGGGGCTCAATGGGCTACTGAATATCCCTTTGCAGATTCTACAAAAAGAGTGTTTCCAACCTGCTGAATAAAAAGAAAGTTTTAGCTCTGTGAGATGAATTCACACATCACCAAGCAGTTTCACAGGTCATTTCTTTTTAGTTTTTTTCTGGAGATATTTGGTTTTTCCTTTTAGACCTCAATGGGCTTCCAAATGTCCCTTCACAGATTTTACAAAAAGAGTGTTCCAAACTGTATAATAAAAAGTAAGGTTTAACTCTGTGAAAGGAATCCACAGATTACCAAGCAGTTTCATAAACAACTTGTTCCTAGTTTTTATGTGGGTATATTCGTTTTCAGCCATAGGCCTCAAAAAATTCTCAAGTGTCCCTTCACAGATTCTACAAAAGAGTGTTTCCAAGCTGCTGAATCCAAAAAAAGTTTTATCTCTGTGAGATGAAATAATATATCACCAAGCAGTTTCAAAGATATCTTCTTCCTAGTTTTTATTTGGGGATATCCGCATCAGCTTCAATGGGCTCCAAAATATCCCTTCAAAGATTCTGCAATATGAGTGTTTGCAACCTGATGAATCAAAAGAAAGGTGTTTAACTCTGTGAGATTCATCCACACATCACTAAGCAGTTTCACAGATAGTGTCTTTGTAGTTTTTATCTAAGGTTATTCTCTTTTATCCCGTAGGCCTCAATGGACTTCCAAATGTCCTTTGCAGATTCTACAAAAAGAGTGTTTCCAACCCGCTGAATCAAAATAAAACATTAACTATGTGAGATGAATCCACACACCACTAACCGGTTTCACAGATAGCTTCTTTCTAGTTATTATCTGGGGATATTCAGTTTTTCCCTATAGACCTCAGTATGCTCCCAAGGGTCTCTTTGCAGATTCTACATAAAGGCTGCTTCCAACCTCTTGAATCAAAAGAAAGTTTTAACTCTGTAAGATGAATCCACACACCTCAAAGCAGTTTCACAGATAGCATGCTTCTAATTTTTATCTGGGGATATTAGGTTTTTTAACATAGGTCTCAATTGGCTTTCAAATGTCCTTTCACAGATTCTACAAAAGGAGTTTTCCAAACTGTTGAATCAAAATAAAGGTTTAACTCTGTGAGATGAACCCCCATATCACAAAGCAGTTTCAAAGATACCTTCTTTCTAGTTTTTATCTGGGGACATTCAGGTTTTTCCCAAAGGCCTCAATAAGCTTCCAAATGCCCCTTAGTAGATTCTACAAAAACAGTGTTTTTAACCTGCTGAGTCAAAAGAAACGTTTACCACTGTGCAATAGATTCACACATCACAAAGCAGTTTCACAGATAGCTTCTTTCTGTTTTTATCTGGCGATGTTCAGTTTCTCCCCATAGGCTTTTAAAGGACTTCCAAATGTACATTTGCATATTCCACAAAAAGAGTGTTTTCAACATGCTGCATCAAAAGAATGGTTTAACTCTGTGAGATGAATCCACACATCACAAAGCAGATAAACAGACAGCTTCCTTCTAGTTTTTATCTGGGGATATTTGCTTTTCTCCCATAGGCCCCAATGGGCTCCAAAAGTCCCTTTTCAGATTCTACAAAAGAGTGTTTCCAAACAGCTGAATCAAATAAAAGCTTAACTCTGTGAACTCTGTGAGATGAATCCACACAATATGAAGCACTATCACTGATATGTTCTTTGTAGTTTTTATCTGGAAATATTCTGTTTTTCCCCATAGACCTCACTGGGCTCTCAGTGTCACTTCGCAGATTCTTCATAAAGAGTATTTCCAAAATGCTGACTCAAAAGAAAGATTAGTCTTGGTGAGGTGAATTCACAGAACACAAAGCAATTTCACAGATAACTTCTTTCTAATTTTTATCTGGGGATATTTTGTTTTTCCCCATGGGCCTCAATGGGCTCTCATGTGTCTTTTCAAAGATTCTATGAAAAGAGTGTTTCCAACCTGCTGCATCAAAGGAAAGTTTTAACTCTGTGACATAAATCCACACATCACCAAGCAGTTTCACAGATAGCTACTTTCTCATATTTATTTGGGGATATTCATTTTTTCCCCATAGGTCTCAATGGGCAATCAAATGTCTCATCACAGATTCTACAAACAGTGTCTTCAACCTTTTGAATCAAAAGATGTGTTTCACTCTGTGAAGAATCAACACAACACCAAGCAGTTTCACCGATAGCTTAATTTTTTTTTTTTTATCTGGGGATATTCTGTTATTCCATATAGACCTCAATGGGCTCCCAAATGTTTCCTCATAGATACTACAATAAGGTTTAACTCTGTGAGATGAATCCACACATCACCAAGCAGTTTCACAGATAGATTATTTGTAGATTTTAGTTGGGGATATTCTGTTTTTCCCCATAGGCCTCAATGGGTCCCCAAATGTCCCTTCAGTGTTTCCAACCTCCTCAATCAAAAGAAAAGTTTAACACTGTGAAATGAATCCACAGATCACCAAGTAGTTCCACAGATAGCTTCTTTCTAGGTTTTATCTGGGAATATTGTTTTTTTCCCCATAAGATTTAATGGGCTTCCAAATGTCCCTTTGCAGTTTCTACAAAAAAAGTTTTCCAACCTGCCAAATCTCAAGAAAGGTTTCATTCTGTGAGATGAATTCATGCATCGTGAGGCACTTTATTTAGCTTATTTCCAGTTTTTATCTGGGGATACTCATTTTTTCTTCATAAGAATCAATAGGCTGTCAAATATTCCTTTGCACATTCTACAAAAAGTGTTTCCAACCTGCTGAATCAAAAGAATGGTTCAACTCTGTAAGATGAATACACATATCACCAAGTGGTTTCACAGATAACTTCTACCCAGTTTTTAACTTGAAATATTCGTTTTTCCCCTTAGACCTCAATGGGTTCCCAAATATCCGTTCACAGATTCTGCAAAAAGAGTATATCTATCCTGCTGAATAAAAAAAAAAACAGTTCAACTCTGTGAGATAAATGTACACATCACACAGCAGTTTCACAGATAACTTCTTTCTAGTTTTTATATGGGGATGTTCGATTTTTTCCTCTAGGCCACAATAACATCTCAAATGTCCTTTGACAGATTCTACAAAAAGAGTGTTTCCAACCTCCTGAATCAAAAGAAATGATTAACTCTGTGAGATGTATCCACACATCACAAAGCAGTTTCAGAGATAGCTTTCTTTTAGTTTTTATCTAGGGATATTATGTTATTTTCCATAGACCACAATGGACTCCCAAATGTCCTTTTGGAGGTTCTACAAAAACAGTGTTGCCAACCTGCTGAATCAAAACTAAGGTTTAACTCTGTGAGAGGAATCCACACAATACCAAGCCGTTTCACAGATAGCTTCTTTCTAGTTTTTATCCCAGGATATTTGGTTTTTCCCTATAGGCCTCAATGGGAAGCTACATGTGAAACTGCTTGGTGATGTGTGGATTAATCTCACTGAGTTAAATGTTTCTTTTGATTTAGCAGGCTCTTAAATGTCCCTTTGCAGATTCTACAAAAACTGTGTTTCCAACATGGTGTATCAAAAGAAACTTTTCACTTTGTGAGATTAATCCACACACCCACAATCACGAAGTAGTTTCACAGATGGCTTCTTTATAGTTTTTAATCTGAGGATAACTCGATTTCCTCTCTTACACAGCAATGGGCTCTGAAAAGCCCCTTCAAAGATTCTACAAAAGAGTCTTTTCAACCTAATGAATCAAAAGAAAGGTTTAACTCTGTGAGATGAATCCACACATCACCAAGAAGTTTCTCAGTAGCTTCTTTCTGGTTTTTATCTGGGGATACTCAATTTTTCCCATAGGCCTCAATGGGCTCAAAAATGCCCTTGGTATGTTCTACAAAAAGAGTGTTTCTGACATGCTGAATCAAAGGAAAATTTACCTCTGTGAGATGTATCCACACATCAGCAAACACTTTCACAGACAGGTTATTTCTAGTTTTCATCTGGGGATATTCAGTTTTTCCCCATTGGCCTCAATGGGCTCCCAAATGTGCTTTTGCACATTCTACAAAAATTGTTTCCAACCTGCTGAATGAAAATAACAGTTTAACTCTTTGAGCTGAATCCACACATCACCAAGCAGGTTCACAGATAGCTTCTTATTATTTATCTGGGTATATTCCATTTTTCCCCATAGGCCTCAATGGGTCCTAAGTTTTCCTTCACAGATTCAAAAAAAAAATTTTTTTGGCCTGCTAAATCAAAAGAAACGTTTAACTCGGTGAGATTAATCCACACATCACCAAGTAGTAAGTAGTTTCACATATAGCTTCTTCCGACATTTTGTCTGGGGATATTCAGTTTTTCCCTATAGACCTCAAAGCATTCCCAAATGTCCCCTTGCAGATTCTACAAAAAATAGTATTTTCAACCAGCTGATTCAAAGGAAAAGTTTATCTCTATCTCACAGAGATATCACCAGGTAGTTTTGCAGATAGTTTCTTTCTAGTTTTTATCTGGGGATATTTGACTTTTTTCCATAGGACTTAATGGTTTCCCAAATGTTCCTTCACAGATTCAACAAAAAGATTGTTGTCAACCTGCTGAATCAAAAGAAAGGTTTAACTATGTGAGATGAATCATCACATTACCAAGCAGTATCACATATAACTACTTTCTAGTTTTTATCTCTGGATATTTGGTTTTTCCCTAAAGGCCTCAATGGGCTCCCAAAAGTCCCTTCACAGAATCTACCAAAAAAAAAAAAAAAATTAAAAAAAAAATTCCAACCTGATGAATCCAAAGAAAGATTTAACTCTGTGAGATGAATCCACCCACCACCAAGCAGTTTCACAGATAGCTTGTTTCTAGTTTTCATCTGAAGAAATTCTATTTTTCCCCATAGGCCTCAATGAGTTCCCAAATGTCCCTTCTTAGTTTCTACAAAACGAGGGTTTCCAATCTGTTGAAACAGAAGAAAGGTTTAACTCTGTGAGATGAGTACACACATCACAAAGCAGTTTCAAACATAGCTTCCTTCTTGTTTTCATCTGGAGATATTCAGTTTTTTCACATAGGCTTCAATAAGCTTGCAAATGTCATTTCACAGATTCTACAAAAACAGTGTTTCCAATCTGCTGAATCAAAAGAAAAGTTTAACTCTGTGAGATGAATCCACTCATCTCAAAGCAGCTTCATAGTTAACATCTTTCTAGTTTTTATTTGGGGATATTCCATGTATCCCCAGAGTCCTCAAAGGGCTTCCAATTACCCCTATGTGGATTCTACAAAAATAGTGTTTACAACCTGCTGAATCAAAAAAAAAAAAAAGTTGTAACTCTCTGAGATGAACCCAAACATCACCAAGCAGTTTCACACACAGCTTCTTTGTAGTTTTTATCTGTAGATATTTGGCTTTCCTTATAGGGTCAACGGTTCCTTAAATGTCCCTTCACAGATTCTACAGAAAAAGTGTTTTCAAACTGCCGAATCAAAAGCATGGTTTAATTCTGTGAGCTGAATCCACATATGACCAAACAGTTTCACAGATAGCTTCTTTCTAGTTTTTATCTGAGGATATTGCATGTTCCCCATAGGCCTCAGTGGGTTTTAAAATATTTCTTAGCAGATTATAAAAAAGGAGTATTTCCAGCCTGCTGAATCAAAAAGAAAGGTTTCTCTCTTGGAGACAAATCCACACATAACCAAGCAGTTTCACAGACAGATTCTCTCTAGTTTTCATCTGGGAATATTTTTTTCCCCATGGGTCTGAATGGGTTCCCAAATGTCCCTTCGCAGATTCTACAAATAAAGTGTTCCAACCTTCTGAATCAAAAGAAAGGTTTAACTCTGTGAGATGAATTCACACATCACAAAGTAGTTTCACAGAGAGCTTCTTTCTGATTTTTATCTGGGAATAATTTGCTTTTTCTCACAGGCCTCAATGGGCTCTCAAATGTCCCTTTGTAGATTCTACGAAAAACGTCCTTCCAACCTCATGAATCAAAAGAGAGGTTTAACTCTGTGAGATGAATCCACACATTACAAAGCAGTTTCACTGATACCTTTTTTCTAGTTTTTATGTGGGGATATTAGTTGTTTTTTTTTTTCCATTGGCCACAAAAGGCTCCAAATGACCCTTTGCTGATTCTACAAAAAGACTATTTCCAACCAGCTGAATCAAACGAAAGGCTTTATTGTGAGAGGTGAATTTTCACATCACAGAACAATTTCACAGATAGCTTCTTTCTAGTTTTTATCTGGGGATATTCAGTTCTTTTCCATAGGCCACAATGGACTCCCAAATATCCCTTCACAGATTCTACAAAAAGAGTGTTTCCAACCTGCTGAGTCAAAAAATGTTTTAAATCTCTGAGATAAATTCACACATCACCAAACAGTTTCACAGATAGCTTCTTTCCAGTTTTTATCTGGGGATATTTTGTTTTTTCCCATAGGCCTCAATGAGCTCCAAAATGTTGCTTGGCAGATTCTGCCAAAAAGGTGCTTTTAAACTGCTGAATCAAAAGAAAGGTTTATCTCTGTGAGATGAATCCACACATCACAAAGCAATTTCACAGATTGCTTCTTCCTAGTTTTTATCTGTGGATATTCTGTTTTTTCCATATGCCTCAATGTGAACACGAAGTTTTCTTCACAGGTTTACAAAACGATTGTTTCGCACCTGTTGAACAAAAGAAAGGATTAACTGTGTGAGATGAATCCACACATAATCAAGCAGTTTAACAGACAGCTTCTTTCTAGCTCTTATCTGGAGGAATTCGGTTTTTCCTCATACACCTGAATGGGTTCACAAATGTCCCTTCACAGATTCTACAAGAACAGTGTTTCCAAACTGCTGAATCAAAAGAAAGTTTTAACTTTGTGAGGTGAATCCACACATCACAAACTGATTTCACAGATAGCTTCTTTCTAGTTTTTATCTCAGGATATTCGATTTTTCCCCATATTCCTCAATGGATTACAAATATTTCTTCATGATTCCAGAAAAAGAGTTTTTCAATATGCTGAGTCAGAAGAAAAGTTTAATTCAGTGAAATGAATTCATAGGTCACCAAGCAGTTTCACACACAACTTCTTTCTAGATTTCAACTTGGGATATTCAGTTTTTCCCCACAGGGCACAACGTGGTCCAGAAGGACCCTTCAAAAATTTTACACAAAGAGTGTTTCCAACCAGCTGAATCATATGAAAGGCTTAACTGTGAGATGAATCCACACAACACAAGGCAGATTCACAAATACTTTCTTTCTAGTTTTTATCTGGGGACATTCTGTTTTCTTCCATGGGACTCAATAAGCTCACAAGTTTCCCTATGAAGATTCTACAAAAAGAGTGTTTCTAACCTGCTGAATCAAAGGACATGTTTAACTCCATGGTATAAATCCTTAGAAGGCAATACAGTTTCACAGATAGCTGCTTTCTAGCTTTTATCGGAAGATATTCAGTTTTTCAACTTTCTCCTCTATGGACTCTCAAATGTCCCTTTGGTAATTCTACAAAAATAGTGTTTCCAAACTTGCTGAACCAAAAGAAAGTTCTAACTCTCTGAGATGAATCTACACATCAAAAAGCAGTTTCACAGGTAGCTTCTTATCTGGGAATATTCAGTTTTTTCTTATAGGCCTCAATAGGCTCCCAAATGTGTCTTCACAGATTCTACAGAAAGAGCTTTTCCAACCTGATGATTCAAAAGGAAGGTTTACCTGTGTGCAATGAATTCACACATCACAAAGCAGTTTCACAGATAGCTTTTTTCTAGTTTTCATCTGGGGATATTCAGTTTTTCCTTATAAGGCTATAAGAATCTGAAATGTCCCTTAACAGTTCTACAAAAAGAGTGTTTCCAACCTGGTGAATCAAAAGAAAGGTTTAAGCATGTCAGATGAATTCAAACATCATGAAGCAGTTTCACAAGTAGCTTCTTTGTAGTTTTTATCTGGGAATATTAGTTTTCTTCCCATATGCTCCAATGGGCTCTCACATGTCCTTTTGCACATTCTACAAAAAGAGTGTTTCCAACAAGCTGAATCAAATGGTAGGTTTACACTTTGAGATGAATCCACACACCACAAAGAATTTTCACAGATACCTTCTTTAAACTTTTCATCTAAGGATAATGGGTTTCTCTTCATAGGCCTCAATGGGTTTCCTTTTATTTATTATTATTATACTTTAACTTCTAGGGTACATGTGCACAATGTGCAGGTGTGTTACATATGTATACATGTGCCATGTTGGTGTGCTGCACCCATTAACTCATAATTTACATTAGGTATATCTCCTAATGTTATCCCTCCCCACTACACCCTCTCCACAATAGGACCCGATGTGTGATGTTCCCCTTCCTGTGTCGAAGTGAGCTCATTGTTCAATTCCCACCTATGAGCAAGAACATGCGGTATTTGGTTTTCTGTTCTTGTGATAGTTTGCTGAGAATGATGGTTTCCACCTGAATCTATGTCCCTACAAAGGACACGAACTCATACACTTTAATGGCTGCATAGTATTCCATGGTGCATATG
>NW_012110308.1:700112-777771 GCF_000951045.1 Mandrillus leucophaeus | reverse complement strand
GCCAGTGATGATGAGCATTTTTTCATGTGTCTGTTGGCTGTATGAATGTCATCTTTTGAGAAGTGTCTGTTCATATCCTTTGCCCACTTTTTGATGGGGTTGTTTGTTTTTTTCTTGTAAACTTGCTTGAGTTCTTTGTAGTTTCTGGATATTAGCCCTTTGTCAGATGAGTACATTGCAAAAATTGTCTCCCATTCTGTAGGTTGCCTGTTCACTCTGATGGTAGTTTCTTTTGCTGCGCAGAAGCACTTTAGTTTAATTAGATCCCATTTGTCAATTTTGGCTTTTGTTGCGGTTGCTTTTGGTGTTTTAGACATGAAGTCCTTGCCCATGCCTATGTCCTGAATGGTATTGCCTAGGTTTTCTTCTAGGGTTTTTATGGGTTTAGGTCTAACATTTAAGTCTCTAATACATCTTGAAATAATTTTCGTATAAGGAGTAAGGAAAGGATCCACTTTCAGCTTCCTACTTATGGATAGTCAGTTTTCCCAGCACCATTTATTAAATAGGGAATCCTTTCCCCATTTCTTGCTTTTGTCAGGTTTGTCAAAGATCAGATGGTAGTAGACGTGTGGTATTATTTCTGAGGGCAATGTTCTGTTCCATTTGTCTGTATCTCAGCTTAAGGAGACTTTGGGCTGAGACAATGGGATTTTCTAAGTATACAATCATGTCATCTGTAAACAGGGATAATTTGACTTCTTCTTTTCCTAACTGAATACCTTTATTTCTTTCTCTTGCCTGATTGCCCTAGCCAGAAATTCCAACACTATGTTGAATAGAAGTGGTGAGAGAGGGCAGCCCTGTCTTGTGCCAGTTTTCAAAGGGAATGCTTCCAGTTTTTGCCCATTCAGTATGATATTGACTGTGGGTTTGTCTTAAATTGCTCTTCTTATTTTGAGACACGTTCCATCAATACCGAATTTATTGAGTTTTTAGCATGAAGGGTGGTTGAATTTTGTCAAAGGCCTTTCCTGCATCTATTGAGATAATCATGTGGTTTTTGCCTTTGGTTCTGTTTATATGCTGGATTATGTTTATTGATTTGCATATGTTGAACCAGCCTTGCATCCCAGGGATGAAGCCCACTTGATCATGGTGGATAAGCTTTTTGATGCACTGCTGGATTCGGTTTGCGAATATTTTACTGAGGATTTCTGCACTGATGTTCATTAGGGATATTGGTCTAAAATTATCTTTTTTTGTTCTATCCCTTTCAGGCTTCTGCGTCAGGATGATGTTGGCCTCATAAAATGAGTTAGGGAGGATTCCCTCTTTTTCTATTGATTGGAATAGTTTCAGAAGGAATGGTACCAACTCCTCCTTGTACCTGTGGTAGAATTTGGCTGTGAATCCGTCTGGTCCTGGACTTTTTTTGGTTGGTAGGCTATTAATTATTGCCTCAATTGCAGAGCCTGCTCGATCTATTCAGGGATTCAACTTTTTCCTGGTTTAGTCTTGGGAGAATGTAAGTGTCCAGGAAATCATCCATTTCTTCTATGTTTTCTAGTTTATTTGCATAGAGGTGTTTATAGTATTCCCTGATGGCAGTTTGTATTTCTGTGGGGTTGGTGGTGATATCCCCTTTATCATTTTTTATTGCATCTATTTGATTCTTCTCTCTTTCCTTCTTTATTACTCTTACTAGCGGTCTATCAATTTTGTTGATCTTTTCAGAAAACCAGCTCCTGGATTCATTGTTTTTTTTGGAGGGTTTTTTGTGTCTCTATCTCCTTCAGTTCTCCTCTGATCTTCGTTATTTTTTGCCTTCTGCTTGCTTTTGAATGTGTTTGCTCTTGCTTCTCTAGTTCTTTTAATTGTGATGTTAGGGTGTCCATTTTAGATCTTCCCTGCTTTCTCTTCTGGGCTTTTAGTGCCACAAATTTCTCTCTACACACTGCTTTAAATGTGTCCCAGAGATTCTGGTAGGTTGTATCTTTGTTCTCATTGGTTTCAAAGAACATCTTTGTTTCTGCCTTCATTTTGTTATGTACCCAGTAGTCATTCAGGAGCAGGTTGTTCAGTTTCCATGTAGTTGAGTGGTTTTGATTGAGTTTCTTAGTCCTGAGTTCTAGTTTGATTGCACTGTGGTCTGAGAGACAGTTTGTTATAATTTCTGTTTTTGTACATTGGCTGAGAAGTGCTTTACTTCCAATTATGTGGTCAATTTTAGAATAAGTGCGATGTGGTGCTGAGAAGAATGTATATTCTGTTGATTTGGGTTGGAGAATTCTGTAGATGTCTATTAGGTCTGCTTGGTGCAGAGATGAGTTCAATTCCTGGATATCCTTGTTAAATTTCTGTCTCGTTGATCTATCTAATGTTGACAGTGGGGTGTTGAAGTCTCCCATTATTATTGTATGGGAGTCTAAGTCTCTTTGTAAGTCTCCAAGGACTTGCTTTATGAATCTGGGTGCTCCTATATTGGGTGCATATATATTTAGGATAGTTAGCTCTTCCTTGTTGAGTTGATCCCTTTACCATTATGTAATGGCCTTCTTTGTCTCTTTTGATCTTTGATGGTTTAATATCTGTTTTATCAGAGACTAGGATTGCAACCCCTGCTTTTTTTTTCTGCTTGCTTGGTGGATTCCTCTATCCCTTTATTTTGAACCTATGTGTGTCTCCGCATGTAAGATGGGTCTCCTGAATACAGCAAACTGATGAGTCTTGACTCTTTATCCAATTTGCCAGTCTGTGTGTTTTAATGGGACCAATCAGTCCATTTACATTTAAGGTTAATATTGTTATGTGTGAACTTGATCCTGTCATTATGATATTAGCTGGTTATTTTGCTCAATAGTTGATGCAATTTCTGCCTAGAATTGATGGACTTTACATTTTGGCATGTTTTTGCAATGACTTGTACCTGTTGTTCCTTCTCATGTTTAGTGCTTCCTTCAGAATCTCTTGTAGGGCAGGCTTGGTGGTGACAAAATTTGTAAGCATTTGCTCGTCTGTAATGGAGTTTATTTCTTCTTCACTTATGAAACTTAGTTTGGCTGGATAGGAAATTATGGGCTGAAAATTCTTTTCTCTAAAAATGTTGAATATTGGCCCCTACTCACTTTTGGCTTGGAGAGTTTCTGCCAAGACATCTGCTGTTAGTCTGATGGGCTTCCCTTTGTGGGTAACACGACCTTTCTCTCTGGCTGCCCTTAACATTGTTTCTTTCATTTCAACTTTGTTGAATCTGGTAATTATGTGTCTTGGAGTTGCTTTTCTTGAGGATTATCTTTGTGGTGTTCTCTGTATTTCCTGAATTTGAATGTTGGCCTGCCTTACTCGGTTGGGGAAGCTCTCCTGGATGATATCCTACAGAGTGTTTTCCAACTTGGTTCCATTTTCCCCGTCACTTTCAGGCACACCAATCAGATGTAGATTTGGTCTTTTCACATAATCCTATATTTCTTGGAGGTTTTGTTCATTTCTTTTTACTCTTTTCTTTACACTTCTCTTCTCGCTTCATTTCATTCATTTAGTCTTCCATCACTGATACGCTTTCTTCCAGTTGATTGAGTCGATTACCGAAGCTTTTGCATTTGTCACGTAGTTCTCATGTTATGGTTTTCATCTCTATCAGTTCTTTTAAGGACTTCTCTACATTGGTTATTCTAGTTATCCATTCGTCAAATCTTTTTTCAAAGTTTTTAGTTTCTTTGTGCTGGTTACATAGTTCCTCCTTTAACTCTGAGAAGTTTGATCAACTGAAGCCTTCTCTCAACTCGTCAAAGTCATTCTCCATACAGCCTTGTTCCATTGCTAACGATGAGCTGTGTTCCTTTGGAGGGGGAAGATGCACTCTGATTTTTTGAATTTGCAGCTTTTCTACACTGCTTTTTCCCCATCTTTGTGGTTTTATCTGCCTTTGTTCTTTGATGATGGTGATGTATTAATGGGGTTTTGGTGTGGGTGCCCTTTCTATTTGCTAGTTTTCCTTCTAATTGTCAGGACCCTCAGCTGCAGGTCTGTTGAAATTTGCTTGAGGTCCACTCCAGACGCTGTTTGCCTGGGTATCAATAGCAGAGGCTACAGAAGATAGAATATTGCTGAACAGCGAGTGTTGCTGTGTGATTCTTGCTCTGGAAGCTTCATCTCAGGGGTGTACCCTGCCATGTGAGGTGTAAGGTGTCAGTCTGCACCTATTGGAGATGTCTCCCAGTAAGGCTACTCAGGGTTCAGGGACCCACTTGAGCAGGTAGTCTGTGCATTCTCAGATCTCAACCTCTGTGCTGGGAGATCCACTGCTCTCTTCAAAGCTGTCAGACTGGGACATTTACCTCTGCCGAGGTTTCTGCTGCTTTTTATTTAGCTATGCCCTGTCCCCAGAGGTAGAGTCTACAGAAGTAGGCCTGCCTCCTTGAACTGTGTTGGGCTCCACCCAATTCGAACTTCCTGGTGGCTTTGTTTACCTACTTAAGCCTCAGCAATGGTGGGCACCCTTCCCCCAACCTTGCTGCTGCCTTGCAGTTAGATCTCAGACTGCTGTGCTAGCAATGAGGCAGGTTCCATGGGCGTGGGCCCCTCCAGGCCAGGTGTGGGATATAATCTCCTGGTGTGCCGTTTGCTAAGACCCTTGGTAAAGCACAGTACTAGGTTGGGAGTTAGCCAGTTTTCCAGGTGTTGTGTGTCTCAATTTCCTTTGGCTAGGGAAATTCCCTTCCCCCTTATACTTCCCAGTTGAGGCAATGCCTCGCCCTGCTTCAGCTCTACTGTCGGGCTGCACCCACGGACCAGCACCAAGTGTCTGACCTGCGCCTGTGAGATGAACGTGGTACCTCAGTTGGAAATGCAGAAATCACCCATCTTCTGTGTCACTCACACTGGGAGTTGGAGGCTGGAGCTGTTCCTATTTGCCCATCTTCAGTACGTCCCTCTTAATGGGTTTTCAAATGTCCCCTTTCAGATTCCACAAACAGAGGGTCTACATCTTGTCGAATCAAAAGAAACTTCTAACTCTGTGAGATGAATCCACACATCACCAAGCAGTTTCACAGATAGCTTCCTTCCAGTTTTTGTCTGGGGATATTTAGTTTTTCTTCTTAGGCCTCAATGGGCTCCAAAACGTTCCTTTCCAGATCCTTCAAAAAGAGTGTTGCCATTCTCCTGAGTCAAAATAGTGGTTTAACCCTGTGAGATGGATCCACACATCACAATGCAGTTTCACATATAGCTTCCTCCTAATTTTTATCTTGGGGTGATCTTTTTTCTCCATAGGCCTCAATGGGTGCTCAAATGTCTCTTCACAGATTTTTCAAAAAGAGTGTTTCCAACTTGCTGAATGAAAAGAAAGGTTTAGCACTGTGAGATGAATCCACACATCAGCAAGCAGTTTCACAGTTAGCTTCTTTCTGGCTTTAATCTGTAGTATTTGGATTTTTTCCACAGGCCTCAAAGGGCTCCCAAATGTCCCTTTGCAAGTTCTACAAAAAGAGTGTTTCCAACCTACTGAATCAAAAAAATGTTTTAACTTTATGAGATAAATTCATACTTCACCAAGCAGTTTCACAGATAATTTCTGTCTAGATTTTATCTGGGGATGTTCGGTTTTTCCCCACAGACCTCAATGTGGTCCTGAACGTCCCTTCACAGATTCTACAAAAAGAGTGGTTTCAACCAGCTGAATCAATGAAAGGCTTAACTCTGTGAGATTAATCCACACATCACAAAGCAGATTAACACATAGCTTCTTTTTAGTTTTTGTCTTGGGATATTTGGATTTTCCCCATAATCCTCAATGGGCTCCAAGTGTCCCTTCCCACATTATGCAAAAATAGTGTTTCCAAAATGTTGAATAGTGTTTCCAAAATGCTGAATCACAATAAAGGCTTAACTATGTGACATGAATCCACAAAACACAATGCAATTTCACACAGGGCCCCAACATGTTGAATCAAAAGAAACGTTTAACTCTGTGAGATGAATCCACACATCACAAAGCAGTTTCACAGATGGTTTCTTTCTAGTTTTTTACTGGTGATATTCAGTTTTTCCCCATAGGCATATATGGGCTCCCAAGTGTCCCTTTCTAGATTCTAGAAAGAAAAAAAAAGTGTTACCAGACTGATGAATCAAAAGAAAGTTTTAACTCTTTTTTGTTAAATATGATAACATATTTAACATAAGATGAAAGACGAATCCAAAAAAAAAAAAAGCAGTTTCACAGGTAACTTATTTCCAGTTTTCATCTTGGGAAATTTTTTTTTTCCTTAGGACTCAATGTGCTCCCAAATGTCCCTTCGCAGATTCTTCCAAAAGAGCGTTTCCAACCTGCTGAATCAAAAGACAGGTTTAAATCTGTGAGATGAATCTACATATTACAAATCAGTTTCACAGATAGCTGCTTTCTAGGTTTTATTTGGGGATATTTCCTTTTTCCCCATTGGCCTCAATGGGCTCTGAAATGCCACTTTGCAGATTCCACAAAAGAGTGATTCCAACCCACTGAATGAAAAGAAATGTTTTACTCTGAATCTAAACGTCACAAAGAAGTTTCACAGATACATTCTTTCTATTTTTTATCTGAAGCTATTCGGTTTTTCCCCATAGACTAAAATGGGCTCCCGAATGTTTCTTTGCAAATTCTACAAAAAAAGAATGTACAACCTGCTGAATCAAAAAAATGTTTTACCTGTATGAGATGAATCCACACATCACCAAGTAGCTTCACAGACAGATACTTTTCAACTTTTTTTTTTTTTTTTTTTTGGATGGGGTTCGCTGTTGCCCAGGCTGGAGTGCAGTGGCGCGATCTCGGCTCACTGCAAGCTCCACCTCCCGGGTTCACGCCATTCTCCCGCCTCAGCCTCCGAGTAGCTGGGACTACAGGCGCCCGCCACCACGCCCGGCTAGTTTTTTGTATTTTTAGTAGAGACGGGGTTTCACCATGTTAGCCAGGAAGGTCTCGATCTCCTGACCTCGTGATCCACCCGTCTCAGCCTCCCAAAGTGCTGGGATTACAGGCTTGAGCCACCGCGCCCGGCCACTTTTCAACTTTTTATCTTGGGATATTTAGCTTTTATACATAGGCCTCAATGTGCTCCCAAATGTGCCTTCTCAGATTCTACAAATAGAGTGCTTTTAACCTGATGACTATAAGGTTTCACAGATAGCTTCTTTCTAGTTTTTATCTGGGAATATTCAGTTTTTCCCCATAGGCCACAATGGGCTTTCAAATGTTGCTTCACAGATTGTACAAAAAGAGTATTTCCAATGGGTTGAACCAAAAAAATGTATTACTTTATGAGATGAATCCACACATCACCAAGCAGTTTCACAGATAGCTTCTTTCTAGTTTTTATCAAAGGATATTCTATTTTTTCACATAGATCTCAATGTGCTCCCAAATTTCTTTTCACAAATTCTACAAAAACAGTGTTTTTAACCTGCTGAATAAAAGAAAAGTTTAATTCTGGAGGTGAATCTATACATCACAAAGGAGTATCACAGGTAGCTTCTTTCTAGATTTTTACTTGGAATATTCCATTTTTCCTCCTAGGTCTCGGTGAGCTCCCAAGTGTGCCAATGCAGATTCCACAAAAAGAGTGTTTCCAACCAACTCAATCAATAGAAAAGCTTAACTCTGTGAGGTGAATCCACAGAACACAAAGCAGTTTCACAGATTAGGATCCCAAATGTTTCCTCACAGATTCTGAAAAAAAATTCACACATCACCAATTACTTTCACAGATAGCTTCTTTCTTGTTTTTCTGGGGAATATTTGCTTTTTCTGCACAGGACTAAAGGAACTCCCAAAAGTCCCTTTGCAGATTCTACAAAAAGAGTGTTTCCAAGCTGCTGAATCAAAAGAAAGGTTTAAGTCTTTGAGATAAATCCACATATCATTAAGTAGTTTCACAAATAGCCTCTTTTTAGTTTTTATCTGGGGATATTAATTTTTTCCCCATAGGCCTCAATGGGCTATGTAATATCCCTTTGCAGGTTCTAAAAAAAGAGTGTTTCCATACTGCTGAATCAAAAGAAACGTTTAACTTTGTGAGATGAATCCACACATCACAAAGCAGTTTAATGGATAACTTCTTTCTAGTTTTTATCAAAAGATATTTGTTTTATTTCATAGGCCTCAATGGGCTCCCAAACGTCCCCTCAAAGATTCTAAAAAAAGAGTTTTATGAACCTGCTGAATCAAAAAAAAAAAAAAAAGATGTAACTCTGAGGTGAATCCACACATCACCAAGCAGTTTCACAGATAACTTCTTTCTGGTTTTTATCTAGGGATATTTGGTTTTTCCCTGCAGGCCTCAATGGGCTCCCAAATGTTCCTTCACAGATTTTGCAAAAAAAAGTGCTTTCAACCTGCTGAATCAAAAGAAATGTTTAACCCTGTGAGACAAATCCACACATCACCAAGCATTTTCACAGATAGCTTTCTCCTAGTTTTTATCTTGGGATATTTGGTATTTTCCCCACAGGCCTCAATGGACTCCTAAATATCTCTTTGCAGATTCTACAAAAGGGTGTTTCTAACCTACTGAATCAAAAGAAAGGTTTAACTCTGTGAGATAAACCCACACCAAATCAAAGAGTTTTACAGATAGCTTCTTTCTAGTTTATATCTTGAAATACTGTTTTTCCCATAGACCTCAATGGGCTCTCAAATGTCCCATCACAGATTCTACATAAAGAACGTTTTCTACTTGCCAAATCAAAATAAAAGTTTACCTCTGTGAGATGAATTCACATAAAGTGAGGCAGTTTCACCGATAGCTTCTTTCTAGTATGTATCTGGTGGTTTTCATCTTTGTTCTTTAGGTGTCAATAGGCTCCCAAATGTCCCTTCACAGATCCTACAAAAAAAGTGTTTCCAACATGCTGAATCAATAGAAAGGCTTTACTCTGTGAAAGTAATAGAGACAATACAAAGAAGTTTCACAGATAGCTTCTTTCTAGTTTTTATCTGGGGATATTCTGTTTTTCCCCATAGGCAACAATGGGCTCCAAAAATTCCCTTTGCAGATTCTACAAAAGGCTGTTTCCAACATGCTGAATTAAAAGAAAATTTACCTTTGTGAGATGAATCCACACATCACCAAGCAATTTCACAAATAGCTTCTTTTCCGTTTTAATCTGAGGATTTTTTTTTTTTTTAGCCCTCAATGGTTCCTAAATGTCCCTTTGCAGATTCTACAAAAAGTGTGTTTCCAACCTGTAGAATCAAAAAAATGCTATGGGAGATGAGTCTGCACATCACTAAGCAGTTTCACATATTGCTTCTTTGTAGTTTTTATCTAAGGATATTCAGTTTCTTCCCATAGATGGAGATTCTACAAAAAGAGTGATTCCAAACTACTGAATCAAAAGATAGGTTAAACTCTATGAGATGAATCCACTCATCACCAGGCATTTTAAAATACAGCTTCCTTCTAGCTTTCATCTGGGGATATTCTGTTCTTACCCATAAGTGTCAATAGGCTCCCAAATGTTTCTTCACAGATTCTATAAAAAGCATGTTTCCAACATGGTGAATCACAAGAAAGTTTAACCCTGAGATGAATCCACATTTTAACAGGTAGCTTATTTCTAATTTTCATCTGTGAATATCTGTTTGTTTGGTTTTTTTTCTGTTGGCCACAATGGGCTCCCAAATGTCCTTTCTCAGATTCTACAAAATGATTGTTTCCAAAGTGCAGAATCACGATAAAGCTTTAACTCTAGGAGATGAATCCAAACATCACCAAGCAGTTTCACAGATAGATTCTTTCCAGTTTTTATCTGGAGATTTTAAGTTTTTCCCCATAGGCCTCAATGGACTTTCAAATGTCCCTTCACAGATTCTACAAAAAGAGTGTTTCCAACCAGCTGAATCAAAAGAAAAGTTTTACTTTGTGAGATGAATCCACCCATCACCAAGCAGTTTCACAGATAGCTTCTTTTCAGTTTTTGTCTTTGGGTATTCATTTAATTCCCATAGGCCTCAATGGGCTCCCAAATATCCCTTCGTATATTCTTCAAAAATAGTATTTCCAACCTACTGAATCAAAAGAAAATTTTAACTCCATGAGATGGGTCCACACACCACCATGCAGTTTCACAGATAGCTTCTTTACAGTTTTAATCTAACCATATTTGGTTTTTCTCCATAGCCCTCAATAGGCTCCCAAAAGTCCCTTTGCACATTATACAAAAACAGTGTTTCCAACCTTCTGAATCAAGAAAAAGTTTTAACTTGGTGAGATAAATCCATAAATCACCAGGCAGTATCACAGTCAGACTCTTTCTAGTTTTTATCTGGGGATATTCTCTTTTTCTTTGTAGGCCTCAATGGACTCTGAAATGTCCCTTTGCAGATTCTACAAAAAAAGTGTTTCCAACCTGTTGAATCAAAATAAAAGTTTAATTCTGTGAGATGAATCACACATCAACAAGCAGTTTCACAGACAACTTCTTTCTAGTATTAATCTGAAAATATTTGTTCTTTCCCAATAGGCCTCAATAGGTTTTCAAATGATTTTGTAGAATCTTTTGCAGATTCTACAAAAAGAATGTCTCCAACCTGCTGAATCAAAAGAATGATTTAACTCCGTGAGATGAATCCACACATCACCAAGCAGTTTCACAGATATATTTTTCTGCTGTTTTTTTTTCTATGGATGTTCAGTTTTTCCCCATAGGCCTCAATGGACTCCAAAAAGTCCCATCACAGATTCTACAAAAAAAGTGTTTCCAAACTGCTGAATCAAAAGAAAATTTTAACTCTGTGAGATGCCTCAACACATTACCAGTTTCACAGATAGCTCCTTTCTGGTTTTTATCTTCAGATATATGGTTTGTCCCCATAGGCCTCAATGGGCCCCCAAATCTCTCCACACAGATTCTACAAAAAGAGTGTTTCTTGCTTTCTGTATCAGAAGAAAGTTTTAACTCTATGAGATGATTGCACACATCACCAAACAGTTTCATAGATAGCTTTTTTC
Organism: Mandrillus leucophaeus; assembly: GCF_000951045.1. NCBI lineage: Eukaryota > Metazoa > Chordata > Mammalia > Primates > Cercopithecidae > Mandrillus > Mandrillus leucophaeus. The sequence goes on along the minus strand of NW_012110308.1, from coordinate 766,837 downwards.
TAGATTTTATCGGGGGATATTCGGTTTTTCCCCATAGTTCTCATTGGGCTCCCAAATGTTGCTGCACAGATTCAGCAAAAAGAGAGTTTCCAAAATGATGACTCAAAAGAAAATTTTAACTCTGTGAGATTACTTCATACATACAAAAGCAGTTTCTCAGATAGCTTATTTCTAGTTTTTATCTGGGCATACTCAGTAATTTTCCTTAGGCTTCAAAGGGTTCTCAAATATTTCTTCACAGATTCTACAAGAAAAGTGTTTCCAACCTGCTGAAACAAAAGTAAGGTTTAACTGTGATATGAATCTACATATCAATAAGCAGTTTCAGAGATAGTTTCCTTCTAGTTATCATCTGGGGATATTCAGTTTTTCTCAATTGACCTCAATGGGCTCCCAAATGTTGCTTTGCAGAGTGTACAAAAAGAATGTTTCCAACCTGCTGAATCAAAAGAAAGGTTTAACTCTGTGAGATGAATACACACATTCCAAAGCAGTTTCTCAGATAGCTTGTTTTTGTTTTTTGTCTGGGGATATGTGATTATTTCCGCTATACCTCAATGGGCTCCCAAATGTCCCTTTGAAGATACTACAAAACAGTGTGTTTCATTAAGAGCAGTTTCATTAAGAGCTTCTTTCTAGTTTTTTTTTTTGGAGGGGGAGTGGGGGGATATTCGTTTTTTTCTTGTAGACCTCAATGGGTTCCCAAATATCCCTTCAAGATTCCACAAAAGAGTGTTTCCAATCTGGTGAATCAAAAGAAACATGTAACTCCTTGAGATGAATCCACACATCACCAAGCAGTTTCACAGATAGCTTCTTTCTAGTTTTTATCTGGGGATATTGAGTTTTTCCTTGTAGGCCTCAATGGGTGCTCAAATGTCCCTTTACAAATTCTACAAAAAGAGCTAGTTCTTTATTAGTTATGGTAGGAAAAGTAAAGCAAATGTTTCATAATCTTGGTCAGTAAAAGAATGGTAAAAAAGCAATCCTTTAGATCTATCATTATGAGAGGCCAGTATTTTGGAATCGTTGGTGAGGGCAGCCCTGTTTGTAACATGCCCATGGGTTGAATCACAACATTAACAGCCCTTAAATCTGTTAACATTCTCCATTTTCCTGATGTTTTTCTTAATGACAAATACAGGAGAATTACAAGGGGAGAAAGTAGGCTCTACATGTCTCTTTTGCAATTATTCCTGCACCAGTTCTTTTGAAGCCTCTGGTTTTTCCTGTTTCAGTGGCCACTGCTGCACCCAAACTGGTTTGGTAGCTAGCCAAACAAGAGGAATGTTAGCTGGAGGCTTAAAAATGGCTGCTCCTAAAAATGACACCCCAATCCTGTCTGATCTGTTTGTCCTTGTAATTCTAAAGTTTCTGATTGGCCATTTTTATCTTTTTCTAGTCCTTTTTCCAGGTGATATCCCATATTTCTCATCATTTGTCTACTTCTATTACTATATTGATCTGTAGGAATAGACATTTCAGCATCCCATTGTTGCAATAAGTCTCTACCCCATAAATTAGCAGGAATAGGTTAATGATAGGTTGGATTGTCCCTTCCTGGCCATCCTGCCCTTGACATGGTAAAATCAAAGAACTTCGAAATACTTCTGAGGCAGCTCCTACTCCAACAATACCAATGGATGCCTTTTGCTTAGGCCAGTGCTGGGGCCATTGATTTATAGCAATAATAAAGACATCAGCTCCACTGTCTACTAGTCCTTCAGAATCTTTTCCCTGAATAGTTACTGTGCAAATAGGTCTTTTGTCAGACACTTGATTAACCCAATACACAGCCTTTCCTGGTGGATTAGTATTACCAAAGCCTCCTGTTCTTTTCACCGTGCTGTTTCCTACTTTTATGTAAGATAACAGCAACAACTGAGCAATTCTTTCTCCTGGGAAGGCAGACGACAGAGTTGAGGAACTAACAACTAATTCAATTTATCTGGTATAATCGGAGTTGATTATTTCATATGCACAGTGACACCTTTTAAATTTAGACTAGACCTTCCAAGTAATAGACTGACTGTTACTGAGTGTAAGGGTCCCCTAACTCCCGTGGGGACCTTCTTTGGTGGCTCCCCAGGAAGTAAGGAGAGGAAAATTGTGCTGCAGAGGTCTACAGCAGCACTGCCTGCTGAGGCAGGGGACAATTGTACATTTGTAAGGGCACTGGCTGTGCCAGGTATGCCTTGGTTTGTTGAGGGGCTCAAGGGGGGCCCCTCTTCCCATTTCCCAAAAGAGGTTGTCCATCTTTGCTAAATTTATAATGACACTGACTTGCCCAGTGATTGCCTTTCTTACACCAAGGACATATACCAGGACTTTCTGGTGATTGATGATAGTAGTTTTTGTCTTTTGATTTCCTTTTCTACATTCCTTTCTTGTGTGTACAAATTGCCCGCAATTAAAGCAAGAGTCTGAGAAATGGGGAGTATTCTTTTCTACTCTTAATCCAGCCATAGCCTGGGCTAAAAGAGTAGCCTTATGTAAGTTACCTGCAATGCCATTGTAAGCCTTAATATGTTCAGCTAAATGAGCCTTCTCTCTCAGGGTCCAATAGCAGTCTGACATTCTGCATTAGCATTATCGTATGCAAGAAGTTGTATTACAACATCCTGAGCTGTTTTATCAGTTACAGTTTTATACACAGCCTCTTGGAGCCAAACAATAAAATCAACATGCGCTTCTTTAGGTCCTTGTCAGACAGAAATGAAAGAAGGATATTTTTCTTCTGTAACATTTATCCTTTCCCATGCCCGTAAACACACAGAGCACAACTGAACAATGGCAACATCCTCCATTACTGCTTGATTCTCTAATCAACTCCAATTAGGGCTGATTACCACTAGCTGTTCAAAGAAAACAGGCACAGGTGGCTGCACTTGTGTATTTTCCCTTGCCTGAGTTTGACCTTCATCAGCCTACCAGGTTTTAAACTGCATGTACTGCGATGGAGTGAGAACAGATTTTGTCAAAGTGTCCTAATCATATGGTATTAATCTATTATCAAGAGCCATATTTTTTTAATAAAGTTTGCATAAAAGGAGAGTTCGATCCATATTGACTAATGGCCTGCTTAAATTCCTTTAGTAACTTAAAAGGAAAAGCAGCCCAATTAGCTATATTCTGTCCTCCCTGCTGGATTATAGTAATGGGAAATTGCCATGCTTCAAGGTCTCCCTTAGTTCTACCTTTTTGAATAGAATTTTGTATAGCACCACCAATTGCTCCAGGTTTTAATGTTGCAACTACAGGAGCAGTAAATTTTTCAGCTAATTTATTTTCTCCCCCATTAGGGGGAGAGAGAGGAGGTGGCCGTTCACCTAATTCAGAAGGTGGAGCTAATGGTCTAGTAAAACATAGCTTTTTTAGTTTTCCTTTATTTCTTTAATCTCCTCCAGTCCCTCACACTCAGAATCTGAAGTTAGGTTTTTACACTCGTCCTCCTTTTCCTCATCTGAATCTACCTCATCATCTGTGTGAAATGGCTCAAGAACTGCCTTTATTAGTGCCCACATTTACCAAATGGAAACTGGAATTTCTGCTTCCTCTTTATATATCTTTTTAAATCTCTTCCAATTCTCACATTCATCCAACTCCATAGTTCCTCATTCAGGAAACCAAGGGTAAAACTGCTTTACTGTACTAAAGAGTGATAACAAATTCTGAGTACTAAATTTCACTCCCCCTTATTGTAATAAAAGTTTAAGGTACTTAAACAAGCAGAATGTCTGCTTTCACTTTGTCCCATTTTTATCCTGGGCCTTCCGAGTGCTCAGCTTTCCCACCGTGCTTCTTTTAGACATCCTCTGGTTTCCTTGGATGAGACGTCCTCTACTTTCCCATGCTCTAACGTTCCTTCACCGGGGTCTTTGTCACCTCATGTTGTGCAGCCAGGAATGTTGGCGTGATCAGACCCAACACCAGGTCGTGGGAGTGATGAAGTCCAGCAGAGTCAAAGGAATGAGAAAAAGACAGTTTGAGAGAGAAAGTGGGACCAGGGGGCCATCACAAATGTGGAAGCTGCGAAGGCTCAAAGCTCTGGGAGCCCACGCTATTTATTGGTGCTCAAACAAACAAACAGGTGGTGAGGATGTGGGGGTTAAAAGGAAACAGTGTATCAAGTGAATGAGAAACATATGGCTGCTTGAGATGATGGGAGTGCTAGAAGCAAGGAGCCAGCAAGTCTAGCAGACATGCAAGCCCTGCTGCAGCTTCTCTCCCAACACTCAGCTTTTCCCCCAACATAGGCCTCAGTTGGCTCCCTGTCTCTTCACAGATTGTACAAAAAGAGTGTTTACAACTGACTGAATAAAAATAAAGGTTTAAAAATATGTGATGAATCCACACATCACAAAGAAGGTTCACAGATAACTTCTTTCTAGTTTTTATCTGGAGATATTCTGTTTTTGCTTATAAGCCTCAGCGGGCTTTCAAATGTCCCTTCACAGTACTACACAAAGAGTTTTTCCAACCTGGTGAATCACAGAGAGGTTTAACTCTGCGAGATGAATCCACATATCACAAAGCAGTTTCGCAGATAGCTTCTCTCTGCTTTTTATGTGGGGATATTCGTTTTTTTCCATAGGCCCAATGGGCTCCCAAAGGTCTCTTTGCAGATTCTTAAAAAAAAAAAAAAAAAAAAAGTGTGTCCAACGAGCTGAATCAAATGAAACATTTAATTCTGTGAGATGAATCCACACATCAAAAAGCAGTTTCACAGATAGACTCTTTCTTATTTTTACCTGGGGATATTCGGTTTTTTCGTATAGACATCAATGTACTCCCAAATGTGCCTTCGCAGAATCCACAAAAAGAGTGTTTTTAACCAGCTGAATCACAAGAAAGGTTTCACTCTGTGAGATGAATCCACACATCACAAAACGGTTTCAAAGATACCTTCTTTCTAGTTTTTATGTGGGTATATTCTGTTTTTCCCCATAGGCCACAAAAGGGCTCCCAAATGTCCCTTCACAGAGTTTGACAAAGAGTGTTTCTAACCTGAAAAATGAAAAGAAAGTTATAACTCTGTGCAATGAATTCACACATGATAAAGTACTTTCACAGATAGCTTCTTTTTAGTTTTTATCCAGGGATATTTTGTTGTTCCCCATAGGCCTCAATGGGCTCCAAAATATTCCTTTGCCAATTCTACAAAACGGGTGTTTCTAGTCTGCTGAATCCAAAGAAAGATTTATTCCTGTGAGATGAATCCACACATCACAAATCAGTTTCACAGATAGCTTCTTTCTAGCTTTCATGTGGGGATATTCGATTTTTACACATAGACCTCAATGAATACCCAAGTATTCCTTCACAGGTTCTACAAAAAGAGTGTTTCCAATCTGATGAATCAGCAGAAAAATTTAACCCTGTGAGAAGAATCCACACATCAAAAAGCAGATTCATAGATAGCTTCTTTCTACTTTTCATCTGGAGATATTCGGTTTTTCTCCAAAGGCTCAATGGGCTCCCAATGGTCTTTTGACAGATTCTACAAAAAGAGCGTTTCCCACCTGCTGAATCAAAAGAAAGGTTTAACTCTGTGAGTTGAATCTGCATATCACAAAGAATTTTCACAGATAACTTCTTTCTAATTTTTATCTGGGGATATTCTGTTTTTCCCCATCAGCCTCAATGGGCTCCCAAATATTGCTTCGCAGATTCTACAAAAAGACTGTTTCCAACCTGCTGAATCAAAATAAAGGTTTAACTGTGTGATGAATCCACACATCACAAAGCAGTTTCATAGATAGCTTCTCTTTCAAGTTTTTATCTGGGGATATTCAGTTTTTCCTTATAAACACTGATGGGCTCTGAAATGTCCCTTCACACTTGTGTGAAAACAGTGTTTCCAACCTGGTGTATCAAAAGAAAGGTTTAACTTTGTGAGATGAATCCACACATATCTGTGTTACAGATAGCTTCTTTGTAATTTTTATCTGGAGATATTCAGTTTTTCCCCATAGACCTCGCTGGGTTCCCAGTGTTCTTTTGCAGGTTCTACAAAGAGTGTTTACAATCTGATGAATCAAAAGAAGGTTGTCAATCTGTGAGGTAAATCCACACATCACAAAGCAGATTCAGAGAAAGCTTCTTTCTAGTTTTTATCTGGGAATATTCAGCTTTTCTCCAGAGGCCTTAATATTTTCTCAAATATCCTTCACAGGTTCTACAAAAAAGGTGTTTCCACCCTCCTGAATGAAAAGAATTGCTTAACTCTGTTAGATAAATCCATACATCCCCAAGCAGTTTCAATGATAGCTTCTTTCTAGTTTTTATCTGGAGATATTTGGTTTTTCCCATAGTACCAAATGGCCTACGAATGTCTGCTCGCAGATTCTACAAAAAAAGTATTTGCAAACTGCTGTTTCAAAAGAAAGGTTTAACTCTGTGAGATCAATCCACACATCATAAAGCAGTTTCACAAATATCTTCTTTCTAGTTTTTATCTGGGGATATTTGATTTTTCTATATATACCTCAATGTTCTCTCAAATGTCCCTTTGCAGATACTACAAAAAGAGTGTTTCCAACCTGCTGAATAAAAAGAAGGTTAAACCTTGTGAGATGAATCCACACATCACAAACTAGTTTCAAATATAGCTTCTTTCTAGTTTTTATACGGGGATTTTCATTTTTTCCCCATACTTCAAAGGGTTCCAAATTGTCCTTTTGCTGATTATACAAAAATTATGTTTTTCACCTGCTGTATCAAAACAAAGGTGTTACTCCTTGAGATGAATCCACACAGCACAAAGCAATTTCACAGATAGCTTCTTTCTAGTTTTTATCTGGGTATATTTTGTTGCTCCCCATAGGCTTCAATGGGCTCCAAAATGTCTCTTCGCACATTCCACAAAAAGAGTGTTTCCAACCTGCTGAAGCAAAAGAAAAATTGAACTCTGTTAGTTGATTTCACCCATTAAAAGATAGTTTCACAGATGGCATCTTTCTACTTTTTATCTGGGGATATTTGATTTTCCCTATTGGCCACAATAGACTCCCTAATATGCCTCCACAGATTCTACAAAAAGAGTGTTTTACACCTGCTGAATCAAAAGAAAACTTCATCTCTGTGAGATGAATCCACATATTGCAAACCGATTTCACAGATAGGTTCTTTCTAGTTTTTATCTGGAGCTCTTCAGATTTTCCCCATAGGCCACAATGGGCTCCTGAGTGTCCCTTCACAGATTCTACAAAAATAGTAATTCTGACCTGCTGTATCAAAAAAATAGTTTGACTCTATGAAATAAATCCACACATCACCAAGCATTTTCACAGGTAGCTTCTTTCTAGTTTTTATGTGGGGATATTCAGCTTTTCCCCTAGGACTCAATGTGCTCCCAAATGTCCCTTCACAGATTCTGCAAAAAGACTGTTTCCAAAAGTGCTGAATCAAAAGAAATCTTTAAGTCTGTGAGATGTATTCACACACCAAAAAGCAGTTTCACAAATAGCCTCTTTCTAGTTTTTATCCTGGGATAGTCTGTTTTTCTTCAAATACCTCAATGGACTCCCAATTGTCTATTCATGGTTTCTACAAAAACAATGTTTCCAGCCTGTTGAACCAAAAGGAAGGTTTAACTCTGTGAGATGAACCCACACATCACAAAGCAGTTTCACAGATAGTTTCGTTCTAGTTTTTATGTGGAAATAATTGTTTTTTCCCCATAGACCTCAATGGGCTCCCAAATGTCTTTCGCATATTGTACAAAAAGAGTTTCCAACTGGCTGAATCAAAAGAAAGGTCTAACTCTGTGATGAATTCACACATCACAAAGCAGTTTCACAGATATCTTCTTTCTATTTTTTAATCTGGGGATATTCGTTTTTGCTTTTTTTTTTTTTTTCCATATGCCCCAATGGGCTCCAAAATGTCCTTTCCCAATTCTATCACAAGAGTGTTTCCAATCTGGAAAATCAGAAGAGAGGTTTAACTCTGTGTGATGAATTCACACATTACAAAGCAGTTTCACAGATAGCTTCTTTATTGTTTCTATGTGGGGATATTTTGTTTTTCCTTATAAGCCGCAATGGGGTATAAAATGTCCCTTCACAGTTCTATGAAAAGTGTGTTTCCAGCCTGCTGAATGAAAAGAAAAGTTTAGCTCTGTGAGATGAATCCACACCTTACAAAGAAGTTTCACAGACAGCTTCTTTCTAGTTTTTATCTAGAGCTGTTCGGATGTTTCCCATAGGCCAAAATAGGCTCCCGAATGTTCCTTCACAGATTGCACAAAAAGAATGCTTTCCACATGCTGTATCAAAAAAAAAAATGTTTTAACTGCATGAGACGAATCCACACATCAACAAGTGGTTTGACTGAAAGGTTCTTTATAGTTTTTGTGTGGGGACATTCAGTTTTTCCTGGTAGCCCTCAATGGGCTCCCAAGTATCCCTTTGAAGATTCTACAAAAAGAGTGTTTCCAAACTGCTGCATCAAAAGAAATTTTTAACTCTGTGACATGAATTCACATGTCAAAGCAGTTTCACAAATAGCCTCTTTCTAGTTTTTATCCTGGGATATTCAGTTTTTCTCCAAAGACCTCAATGGGCTCCCAGTTGTCCTTTCACAAATTCTATAAAAGAATGTTTCCAACCTGTTGAATCAAAAGAAGGATTTAATTCTGAGAGATGAATCCACGCATCCTGAAGCATTTTCACAGATAGATTCTTTCTAATTCTTATCTTGAAATATGTTTTCTAATTCTTATCTTGAAATATGTTTGTTTTTTCCCCATACACCTCAATGTGATCCCAAATGTAACTTCATAGATTTCAGGAAAAGAATGTTTCCAACCTGTTGCATCAAAAGCAAGGTTTAACTATCTGAGATGAATTTACACATCACCAAGCAGTTTCACAGATAGCTTATCTCTAGTTTTTATCTTGGGATTTTTGGTTTTTACCCATCGGCCTCAATGTGCTCCCAAATACTTTTTCGTAGATTCACAAAAATGATGTTAACAATCTGTTGAATCACAAGAAAGGTTTAACTCTGTGAGATGAATCCACATATCACAAAGCAGTTTCACAGATGGCTTCTTTCTAGTTTTTATGTGGGGATATTTGGTTTTTCCCCATAGGCCTAAAAAGGTTCCCAAATGTCCCTTCGCAGATGCTACTAAAACAGTGTTTCCAACCTGAAAAACCAAAAGAAAGGTTTAACTCCATTGGATGAATCCACACATGACAAGTCAGTGTCATGGGTAGCTTCTTTCTAGTTTTCCTCTGGGGATATTCCATTTTTCCCATCCTCATCAATGGGCTCCCAAATGTCTCTATACTGATTCTACAAAAAGAGTGTTTTCAACCTGCTTATCAAAAGAAAGGTTTAACTCTGTGAGATTAATACACACATCACAAAGCAGTTTCACAGATAGCTTCTTTCTAGTTTTTATCTGGTGATATTGCATTTTTGTTCATATGCCTCAATGCAATCCCAAAAGTCCCTTTGAAGATTCTACCAAAAGCGTGTTTCCAACTTGCTGAATCAAAAGAAAGGTTTAAGTCTCTTAAATGAATTTACACAACACCAAGCAGTTTCACAGAATAGCTTCTTTCTAGTTTTCTTCTGGGGATATTTGATTTTCACCCATAGATCTCACTGGGTTCCCAAGTGTTCCTTCACAGATTCTACAAAAAGAGTGTTTCCCATCTGTTGAATCAAAAGAAAGATTTAACCCAGTGACATGAATCCACACATCAAAAAACAGATTCACAAATTGCTTCTTTCTAATTTTTATGTGGGAATATTCAGTTTTTTCACCATAGGCTTCAACAGGCTCCCAAATGCCTCTTCACAGATTCTACAAAAAGTGTGATTCCAAACTGCCAAACCAAAAGAAAGGTTTAACTCTGTCTGATTGACCCACACATCACAAAGTAGTTTCATAGATAGCTTCTCTCTAGTTTTTATCTGGGGATATTCAGTTATTCCTTGTAAACTTCACTGGGCTCTCAAATGTCCCTTCACACTTTTATGAAAACAGTGTTTCCAACCTGTTGAATCAAAAGAAAGGTTTAACTTTGTGAGAGAATCCACATATCACAAAAGTGTGCCACAGTTAACTTCTTTGTAGTTTTTATCTGATGATATTCTGTTTTCCTCCATAGGTCTCACTGGGCTCCCAAGTGTCCCTTCACAAATTATACAGCAAGAGTGCTTTCAACATGGTGAATCAAAAGAAAATTTAACTCTCTGAGATGAATTCACACAACACAAAACAGTTTCACAGAGAGTTTCTTTCTAGTTTTATCTGGGGATATTCTGTTTTTCCCAATAGGACTTAATGAGATCCCAAATGTCTCTTCATAGATTCTATGAAAAGAGTGCTTACAACCTCCTGAAACAAAATGGAGGTTCAAATCTGTGCAATGAATCCACACATCACAAACAAGATTCACAGATAGACTCTTTCTAGTTTTTATCTGGGGATACTCATTTTTTTCCCACATGACCTTACAGGCTCCCAAATATCTCTTTGTGGATTCTACAAACAGTGTTTCTGATCAGTTGAATCAAATGATAGGTTTAAGTCTTCTAGATGAATCCACACAACACGAAGAGGTTTCACAGATACATTCTTTAACTTTTTCATCTTTGGATATTGGGTTGCTCTTCAGAGGCCCCAATTGGATTTCCAATGTCCCTTCACAGATTCTACAAGGAGATAATCTCCAACTTGTTGAATGAAAAGAAACTTAAACTCTGTGAGATGAATTCACACATCACCAAGCAGTTTCACAGATAGTTTCATTCTAGTTTTTATCTGGGGTGCTCAGATTTTCCCCATAGGCCTCAATGGGCTCCCAAACATGTCTTTGCAGATTCTACAAAAAGACTGTTTCTATCCTGCTGAATTAAAAGATAGGTTTACCTCTGTGCGATGAATTCACACATCACAAAGCAGTTTCACAGCTAGCTTCTTTCTAGTTTTTATCTAGGGATTTTTTTTTTCTCCTTATAATCCTCAATGGGCTCTTAAACGTGCCTTTGCAGTTTTATGAAAACGGTGTTTTCAACCTGCCGATTCAAAAGAAAAGTGTAACTCTCTGAGATGAATTCACACCACACAATGGAGTTTCACAGACAGCTTCTTTCTAATTTCTAGTTTTTATCTGGGGATATTTGGTTTTTCCCCAGAGGACTCAACAGGATCCCAAATGTCCCTTTGCAGACGTACAAAAAGAGTGTATCCAACCTGCTGAATCAAAATCTACATGTAACTCTGTGCAACGAATCCACCCATCACAAAGCAGTTTCAGAGATAGATTCTTTCTGGTTTTTATCTTTGTATATTCCCTTTTGTCCCATAAGCCCCAATGGGCTCCCAAATGTCCCTTCACAGATTCTGCAAAAAGTGCATCTGACCAGCTGAATCAAATGATAGATCTATCGCTCTTAAATGAGTCCACACCTCACAAAGAAGTTTAACAGATACCTTCTTTAAAATTTTCATATTTAGATATTGGATTTCTCTTTGCAGGCCTCAATGGGATTTCAAATGTCCATTCGTAGATTCTACAAGTGGATGGTCTCCAAATTGTTGAAACAAAAGAAAGTTTTAATTCTGTGTGATGAACTCACACTTCATCAAGCAGTTTCACAGACAGCTTCTATCTATTTGTTATCTGGGGATGTTTGGTTTTTCCCTTTAGGCCTCAATGAGCTCCCAAATGTCCCTTTCTAATTTCTCGAAATACAGTGTTTCTATCCTACTGAATCAAAAGAGCAGTTTAACCCTGGGAGATGAATCCACATATCACAAAGCAAGTGCACTGGTAGATTCTTTTTTTTTTTTTTTTTTGTCTACAGATATGTAAAACCACATATCTGTATAAGCCTCAATGGGCTCTGGGATGTCCCTTCACATATTCTACACAAAATGTGTTTCCATCCAGTTGAATCAAAACAAAGTTTTAACTGTGAGAACAATCCACACATCACACAGCAGTTTGATAGGTAGCTTATTTCCAGTTTTTATCTGGAGATATTTGGTTTTTTCCCATAAGCATCATTAGTCTCCAAAATGTCCCTGTGCAGATTCTACAAAAAAAAAAAAGTGTTTGCACCCTGCTGAATCAAATGAAAAATTTTTCTTGGTGAGATGAAACCACACATCACAAAGCAGGTTCAGAGACAGTCTCCTTCTAGTTTTTATCTGAAGATATTCTGTTTTTCCCCATAGGACTCAATGATCTCCCAAATGTCACTTTGCCGTTTCTACAAAGAGTGTTTCCAACCTGATGAATAAAAAAAAAAGTTTTAACTCTGTGAGGTAAATCCACATATCACTAAGCAGGTTCAGGGAAAGATTCTTTCTAGTTTTTATCTGGCGATATTTCATTCTTCCCCTTAGGCCTCAATGTGCTCCCAAATGTCTTTGGACAGATTCTACAAAAAAGAGTGTTTCCATCCTGCTGAATCAAAAGAAAGGTTTAACTCTGTGAGATGAAACCACACATCACAAAGCAGATTCACAGATAACTTCTTTCTAGTTTTTATCTAGAGATATTCAGTTTTTCAACATAGTGCCAAATGGGCTCCCAAATGTCCCTTTGTAGATTCTACAAAAAAAGCATTTCCAACATGATGATTCAAAAAAAGGGTAAACCCCGTGAGATAAATCCACAGACCACAAACCAGTTTCAAAGATAGCCTCTTTCTAGTTTTTATATGGGGATATTCAGTTTTTACCCATAAACCTCAATGGGTTCCAAAATGTCCATTTGTAGATTGTTCAAAAAGAGTGTTTTAAACCTGCTGAGTCAAAATAAAGTTTCAACTCTGTGAGATGAATCCACACATCAAAGAGCAGTTTCACAGATAGCTTCTTTGTAGTTTTTATGTGGGGATATTCAGCTTTTCCCTGGAGGTTGCAATCAGCTCCCAATGTCTCTTCATGGATTCTACAAAAAGAGGAATCACAAACTCCTGAATCAAAAGAAAGTTTTAACTCTGTGAGATGAATTTACAGAACACAAAGCAGTTTCACAGGCAGTTTCATTCTAGTTGTTATCTGGGGATATTCTTTTTATCCCCATAGGTCACAATGGGCCCAAAATATCTCTTTGCACGTTCTATAAACAGAGTGTTTCCAACCTGCTGAATGAAAACAAAGGTTTACTTCTGTAGAACGAATTCAAACATTACAAAGCAGCTTCACAGATAGCTGCTTTCTAGCTTTCATCTGGGGATATTCGGTTTTTCCCCATAGGCCTCAATGGGCTCTAAAATGTCCCTTCACAGGCTCTACAAAAGAGTGTTTCCAACTTGCTGAATCCAAAGAAGGGTTTAACTCTGTAAGATGAATCCACACATCACCAACCAGTTTCACAGACAGCTTCTTTCTAGTTTGTATCTGGGGATTTTCAGATTTTAGGCCTCAGTGGTTTACATAATGTTTCTCACAGATTCTAGACAAAGAGTGCTTCCAACGTGCTGAATCAAAAAAAAAGTTTAATTCTGTTAGATTAATCCACATGTCACCAAGCGATTTCACAGATTGCTTCTTCCTAGTTTGCATCTGGGGATATCCAGTTTTTTCCCCTATGCCTCAATGGACTCTGAAAAGTCCCATGACAGATTCTACAAGAAAAGTGTTTCCAAACTGCTGAATCAAGAGAATGGTTTAACCTTGTGAGATGAATCCACACATCACAGAGTGATTTCACAGATTGCTTCTTTATAGTTTTGAATCTTGAGATATTCAGTTTTTCCCCATAGGCTGCAATGGGCTCTCAAATGTCCATTTGCAGATTCTACAGAAAGAGTTTTTCCAACCTGCTGAATCAAAAGAAAGTTTAACTGTGTGAGATGAATCCACACATCTACAAGCAGTTTCACAGATAACTTCTTTCTAGTTTTCATCAGGGAATATCCCTTTTTTCCCCTTGTTGGCCACAATGGGCTCCCAAATGTCCCTTCACAGATTCTACAATCAGAGTGTTTCCAACCTGCTGAATCAAAAGAAAGGTTTAAATCTGTGAGATGAATTCAAACAACATCAAGCAGTTTCAAAAACAGCTTCTTTCCAGTTTTTACCTGGGAATATTTGGTTTTAACCATAGACCTCAATGGACTTTCAAATGTCCCTTCACAGATTATGCAAGAAAAAAGTGTTTTTAACCTGCTGAATCTAAAGAAAGGTTTAATGTTCTGAGATGAATCCACACATCACCAAGCAGTTTTACAGAGAGTCTCTTTTTTAGTTTTTATCTATGGATATTCATTTAATCCCCTAGGCCTCAATGGGCTCCCAAATATCCCTTTGCATATTATTCAAAAAAAGTGTTTCCAACCTGCTGAATCAAAAGAAAGGTGTGACTCTGTAAGAAGAATCCACACATCACCATGCAGTTTCACAGATAGCTTCTTTTCAGTTTTTATTTGGGAATATTTGGTTTCTTCCCCATAGGCCTCAATGGACACCGAAATGTCCCTTCGCAGATTCTACAAACAGAATGTTTCCAACCTGCTGAATTGAATGAAAATTTTAACTCTGTGAGATGAATCCATACATCACCAGGCAGTTTCACAGATAGCTTCTTTCTGGTTTTTAATCTGGAAGAAAAATATTTCCAACCTGCTGAATCAAAAGAAAGGTTAACTTTGTGAGCTGAATCTACAAATGACAAAGCAGTTTCACAGAAAGATTCTTTCTAGTCTTTAACGGGGGATATTCTGTTTTTCCACAGAGGCCTCAGTGGGCTCTTCAGTACCCTTTTGTAGATTCTACAAAAAGAGTTTTCAACCTGACTAATAAAGTAAGGTTTAAGTCTGTCTGATGAATCCAAACATCACAAAGCAGTTTCAGAGATAGGTTCTGTTTAGTTTTCATCTGTGGATATTTTGGGTTTCCCCAAAGGCCTCAATGGGCTACCAAATGTTCCTTCACAGATTCTACCAAAAGAGTGTTTCCAACCTGCTGAATCAAAAGAAACGTTTAACTCTGAGAGCTGAATCCACACATCACAAAGCAGTTTTACACATAGCTTCTTTTGAGTTTTTATCTGAAGATATTCGGTTTTTCCTCATAGGCCTCAATCGGCTCCCAAATGTCTCTTTGCAGATTCTGTAAAAACAGTGTTTCCAATCTGCTGAATAAAAGAAAGGTTTAACTCTGTGAGATGAATGCGCACATCACAAAGCAGTATCAAGAAAGTTTCTTTCCAGTTTTTAATGGGTATCTTCAATTTTTCCCCATAGGCATCAATGGGCTATGAAAACTCCCACAACAGATTCTACAAAAAAAAAGTTTCCAACCTGCTGAATCAAAAGAAAGGTTTTACTCTGTGAGGTGAATCAACACATCACAAAGCAGTTTTGTTGACACCATATTTCTAGTTTTTATCTGAGGATATTTAGTTTATCCTTATTTGCCTCAGTGGACTCCCAAGTGTACCTTCACAGACTCTTCAAAAACAGTGCTTCCAACCTGTTGAATCAAAGGAAAGGTTTGTCTCTGTGAGATGAAGTGACACATCACCAAGCAGTTTCACAGATAGTTTCTTTGGAGTTTTTATCTAAGGATATTCCATTTTTTCTCTTAGGTCTCAATGGGCATCCAAATGTCCCTTCGCAGATTCTACAAAAAGATTGTTTCCAACTTGCTGAATCCAAAAATATGTTTAATTCTGTGAGAGGAATCCACACACCACCAAGTAGTTTTACAGATAGCAGCTTCTTTCTAGTTTTTATCTGGGGATATTCAGTTATTCCCCTATGCCACAATGGACTCCAAATATTCCTTTGGCAGATTCCTCAAAGAGTGTTCCTAACCTGCTCTATCAAGAAAAGTTTTAACTCTGTGAGATGAATCCACACATCACAAAGCATTTTCAGAGATAGCTTTCCCTAGTTTTTATCTTGGGATATTCGTTTTTTCCCCATAGGCCACAATTAAATCCCAAATGTCCCTTCACAACTTTTACAATAAGAGTGTTTCCAACTTACTGAATCATAAGAAAGTTTTAACTCTGTGAGATGAATTCATACATCACAAACCAGTTTCACAGATAGTTTCCTTTAAATTTTTATCAGAGGATATTCTGTTTTTCAACATAGGCCTCAATGGGCTCCCAAATGTCCCTTCTGAGATTCTACAAAAAAGAATTTTTCCAACCTCTTGCGTCAAAAGAAAGTTTTAACTCTGTGACATGTATCCATAACAAAGCAGTTTCCCAGATAACTTTTTTTTAGTTTTTATCTGGGGATATTCGATTTTTCTTTATATGCCTAATGGACTGCCCTTCAGAGATTCCACAAAAAAAGTGTTTCCAAGCTGCTTAATCAAATGAAAGTTTTGCCTCTGTGAGATGAATCCATGCATCAAAAGGACGTTCAAGGATTGCCTATTATTAGTTTTCATCTGGAAATATTCGGTTTTTAACCTTAGGCTCCAGTGGGATCCCAAATATCCCTTTGCAGATCCTACAGAAGGAGCATTTCCAAGCTGCTCAATAAAAAGAGCGGTTTTACTCCGTGAGATGAATCTACACATGACAAAGTAGTTTCACAGATAGCTTCCTTCTACTTTTTTTCTGGGTATATTCCGTTTTTTCCTATAGTCCTTAATGGGCTCCCAAATGTTCCTTCACAAATTCTACAAAAGGAGTGCTTCCAACCTGCTGAATCAAAAGAAAGATTTAACTCTTTGAGATGAATCCACACATCACAAAACTGTTTCACAGATAGCTTCTTTCTAGTTTTTATCTAGGAATATTCTGTTTTTTTTCCCATAGGCTTCAATGTGCACCAAAATGTCTTTTCACACATTCTGAAAAAGGGTGTTTCCAGTATGCTGAATCAAAGCAAAGTTTTAACTCTGTGAAATGAATCCACAATCAGAAAGAAGTTCACAAGTGGCTTCTTTCTAGTGTTTATTGAGGAATATTCGGTTTTTCTGAATAGGCCACAATATGCTCCCATATGTCTATTTGCAGATACTTCAAAAAGAGTGTTTCCAAACAGTTGAATCAAAAGAAATGATTAACTTTGTACAATTAATCTAGACATCACAAAGTAGATTCACAGATAGCTTCTTTCTAGTTTTTATCTGGAAATATTCACTTTTTCTCCAAAACCCACAGTGGGTTCCCAAATGTCTTCTCACCAATTCTGCAAAAATAGTTTTTCCAGTTTGACTATCAAAAAAAAAAAAATTTAACTTTGTGAGCTGAATCCACACATCACAAAGTAGTTTCAGGGATAGCTTCTTTCTAGTTTCTATCTAGGGATTTTTTTTTTCCTGTAGACCACAATGGGCTCTCAAATGTCTCATCCAGATTCTACGGAAAAAAAAAAAAAAAAAGTGTTTTCAACCTGCTGAATCAAAAGAAAGGTTTAACTTTGTGAACTGAATCTACACAACATAAACCAATGTCACAGATAGCTTCTTTGTAGTCTATATCTGGGGATATTTGGTTTTCCCCTAGGCCCCAATGGGCTCCCAAATGTCAATTCATGGATTCCACAAAAAGAGTGTTTCCAACCTGCTGAATCAAAAAAAGGTTAACTCTGTGAGGTGAATCCACAAGTCACAGGGAAGTTTCACACACAGTTTCCTTCTAGTTTTTATCTGGGGGTGTTCAGTTTTTCCAAATAGGCACTAATGGGTCCTAAATGACCCTTCACTGATTCTAAAAAAACAGTGTTTCCAATCTGGGGAATCAAAAGAAAGGTTTGACTCTGTGAGATGAATCCACACATCACCAAGCAGTTTCACAGATAGGTTCTTCCTAGTTTTTATCTGTGGATATACAATTTTTCCTAATAGGCCTCAATGGGCTCCCAAATATCCCTTCACTGATTCTAAAAAAGCAGTGTTTCCTATCTGGGGAATCAAAAGAAAGGTTTGACTCTGTGAAATGAATCCACACATCAGCAAGCAGTTTCACAGAGAGCTTCATTTTAGTGTGTATCTGGGGATTTTCGTTTTTTTCCTTTAGGCCTCAATAAACTCTCAAATGGCCCATCACAGATTATACAAAAACAGTGTTTCCAAACTGCTGAATTAAAAGAAATGTTTAGCTCTATGGATGAATACACAGATCACCAGACAGTTTCAGAGATAGCTTCTTCCTAGTTTTCATCTGGCGATATTATTTTTCCAATAAGCCTCAATGGGCTCACAAATGCCCCTTTGCAGATTCTACAAAAAGAGTTTTTCAATCTACCGAATCAAGAGTAACTTTTAGCACTGTGAGATGAATCCACTCCTCATAAAGCAGTTTCAAAGACAGCCTGTTTCCAGTTTTTATCTGGGCATATTCTGTTTTACCTTATAAGCCTCAAAGGACTATCAAATATCCCTTCACAGTTCTATGAAAAGAGTGTTTCCTACCCAGTGAATCAAAAGAGAGGTTTATTTCTGTGATGTGAATCCACACATCAAAAAACAGCTTTACAGATCACTTCACTCTAGTTTTTATCTGGGATAAAATGTTTTTTCCAATATACCTGAAAGTCCTCCCAAATGTCCCTTCACAGATTCTACAAAAGGAGTGATTCTAACCTGTTAAATCAAAATGAAGGTTAACTCTGTGAGATGAATGCCCATATCACCAAACAGTTTCAGAGATGGCTTCTCTCTAGTTTTTATCTGGAAATATTCTGTTATATCCCATAGGTCACAATGGGCTCCCAAATGTCCCTTCAGAGATTCTACAAAAAGTGTGTTTCCAACCTGCAGAATCAAAAGATAGTTTTAACTCTGTGAGATGAATCCACACATCACAAAGCAGTTTCACAGATAGCTTCTTTCTAGTTTTTATCTGTGGATATTCTGTTTTCCCAATAGGCCTCAATGGGCTCCCAAATGTCCCTTCACAGATTCTACTAAAACAGTGTTTCCAACATGCTGAATCAAAAGAAACTTTTAACTTTGTGAGATAAATCCACAGATCACAATGTAGTTTGACAGAATTTTTCTAGTTTTTATCTGGGGATATTCTGTTTTTCCAATAGGCCATAATGGGCTCCCAAATGTCTTTTCACAGATTCTACAAAAAGAATGCTTCCAACCTGCTGAATCCAAAGAAAGGTTTAACTCTGTGAGATGAATTCACATACCTCAAAGCAGTTTCACAGGTAGATTCTTTCTAGTCTTTGTCTAGTGATATGCAGTTTTTCCCCATATGCATTAATGGACTCCTAAATGACCCTTCACAGATTCTACAAAAAAAGTACTTCCAACCTGCTGAATCAAAAGAAAGGTTTCTCTGTGACATGAATCCAAACATCACCAAGCAGTTTAACAGATAGCTTCTTTTTAGCTTTTATCTGAGGATATCTGCTTTTTCCACTAGGCCTCAATGGGCTCCCAAATGTCTCCTCACAGATTCGATAGAAAGAGTGTTTGTAACCTGCTGAATCAAAATAAACATTTACATTTATTAAATGAATCCACACATTAGCATGCAGTTTCACAGATAGCTTCTCTCTAGTTTTTACCTGGGGATATTCACTTTTTCCCCATAGGCTTCAAAGGGCTCTCAAATGTCCCTTTGCAGACTCTACAAAAAGAGTTTTTTCAACCTGCTGAATCAAAATAAAGGTTTTACTCTGTGAGATGAATCCACACATCTCCAGGCATTTTTACAGACAGCTTCTTTCTAGCTTTCATCTTGGTGTATTTGGTTTATTCACGTAGGCCTTGATGGGCTCCAAAATGTTTCTTCACAGATTCTGCAAAGTGAATGCTTCCAACTGATGTATCAAAAAATGCTTAAACTCTATGAGATGAATCCACACATCAACAAGAAGTTACACTAATAGCTTCTTTCAAGTTTTTAACTGGGGATATTCGGTTTTTCCCACATAGGCCTCAAAGGGCTTTGAAAAGACCATTCACAGATTCCACAAAAAGAGTGTTTACAACATGGTAAATTAAAATAATCTTTTAACTCTATGAGCTCAATCCACACATCATCAGACAGTTTCACACATAGCTTCTTTCCAGTTTTTATCTGGGCATATTCAGTTTTTCCCCATAGGCCTCAATGGTTTCCCAAACGTCCCATCACAGATTCTACAAAAAGAGTGTTTCCAACCTGCTGAATGAAAAGAAAGATTAAACTCTCTGAGATTAATCCATACATCACACATCACCAAGGAGCTTCACGGATAGCTTCTTTCTAGTTTTTATCTGTGGATATTCGGTTTTGCCCCATAGGCCCCAATGGGTTCCCAAATGTCCCTTCACAGATTCTCAAAAAGTGTGTTTCCAACCTTCTCAATCATAAGACAGATTTAACTCTGTGAAATGAATCCACACAACACAAAGTAGTTTCAGAGATAGCTTCTCTCTAGTTTTTATCTGGGGATATTCGGTTTTTCCCATTATGCCACAATGGGCTCCCAAATGTCCCTTTGCAGATTCTATAAAAAGAGGATTTCCAATGTACTGAATCAAAAGTAACTTTTAACTCTGTGAGATGGATCCACACATCACAAAGCAGTTTCCCAGATCACTTGTTTCTAGTTTTTATCTGGGGATATTCAGTTTTTCACCATAGACCTCAATGGACTCCCAAATGTTTCTTCGCAGATACTACAAACAGACAGTTTCCAACATGGTGAATCAAAATAAAAGTTTAACTCTGTGAAATGGATCCACACATCATGAAGCAGTTTCCCAGATAACTTTTATATAGTGTGTTTCTGGGTATTTTCTGGTTATTATTATTATTTTTTTGTAGGCCTCAATGGACTCCCACAGCTTTCTTCACAGTTTCTAAGAAAAAGAATGTTTCCAACCTGCTGAATCAAAAGAAAGATTTAACTTTCAAACATGAATCCACACATTACCAGGCAGTTTCATCGATAACTTATTTCTAATTTTTATCTGGAAATATTTGCTTTTTCCTCATAGGCCTCAAAGGGCTCTCAAATGTCCCTTTGCAGATTCTACAAAAAGAGTGTTTCCAACAGGCTATATCAAAAGCAATTTTAGCTCTGTGACATGAATTGACACACCACCAAGCATTTTCACAGATAGTTTGTTTTTAGTTTTCATCTATGGATATTCGATTTTTCCTTCATAGGCCTCAAGGGACTCCAAAAAGTCCCTTCGCAAATTCTACAAAACAGTGTTTCCAAACTGACGAATACACAGACAGGTTAATTCATTGAGATAAATCCAGACATAACACAGCAATTTCACAGATAGCTTCTCTCTAGTTTTTATTTGGGGTTATTCGGTTGTTCCAAATAGGTATTAATGGGCTCCCAAAAGACCCTTCGCAGATTCTACTAAAAGAATGTTTATAATCTGTTGAATTCAAAGAAAGTTTTAACTCTGTCAGATGAATCCACACATTACAAGTCATTTCACAGATATTTTCTTTCTAGTTTTTATCCGGGGAATATCATTTTTTCCTCATAGGCCTCCATGGGGTCAAAAATGTTCCTTTGCAGAGTCTACAAAAAGTGTATCCAACTTGTTGAATCAAAAGAAATTTTTATTTCTGTGAGATAAATACACACATAACCAAGCAGTTTCACAGGTAGATTCTTTCTAGCTTTAATTTGAGATGAACGGTTTTCCCCCATAATGCCCCAAAGGGGTCCCAAAAGTCCCTTTACAGATTCTAAAAAAAGATTGTTTCCAACCTGGTGAATCAAAAGAAAGGTTTAACTCTGTGACATGAATGTACACATCAACAAGTAGTTTCACAGACAGCTTCATATCAGTTTGTATCTGGGGAATATTTTTCCCTTAGGCCTCAATGGACTCCCTAATGTTCCTTAACAGATTATACAAAAAGAGGGCTTCTGACCTGCTGAATTAAAAGAAACGTTTCCTTCTATGAGATCAATCCACACATCAGCAATCAGTTTCACAGATAGTTTCTTCCTAGTTTTTATCTGGAGATATTCAGTTTCTCACCATAGGCCTCAATTATTTCAAAATGTTTCCTTGCAGATTCCACAAAGAGTGTTTCCAAACTGATGAATCAAAAGAAAGTTTTAACTCTGTAAGATGAACCCACACATCACCAAGGAATTTCACAGTAAGCTTCTATCTAGTTTTTATCTGGTGGTATTCTTTTATTCCTCATAGGCCTCAAGGGGCTCCCAAATATCCCTTCACAGATTCTCAGAAAGTGTTTCCAACCTTCCAAATCATCAGAAAGATTTAACTCTGTGAAGTGAATCCACACATCACAAAGCAGTTTCACAGACAGCTTCTTTCTCATTTCTATTTGGGGATATTCAGTTTTTATCAAGTAGGCCTCAATGCACTCCCAGATTTCCCTTCACAGATTCTGGAAAAAAAGTGTTTCCAACCTACTAAATCAAAAATAAGTTTTAAATCTGTGCGAGTAATCCACACATCTCAATGTAGTTTCACAGATAGTTCTTTTCTACTAGTTTTTACCTGGGGATCTTCTGCTTTCCTCCATAGTCCTCAATGGGCTCCCAAATGTCCCTTCACAGATTCTACAAACTTAGGGTTTCCAACTTGGTAAATCAAAAGAAAGTTTTAAGTTTGTGAATTCAATCCACACATCACCACAAAGGTTCACAGATAGATTCTTTTTAGCTTGTTTCTGGGGAATTTTAATTTTTTTCCATAGGCCTCAATGGACTCCCAAATATCCCTTTGCAGATCCTAAGAAAAAGAGTGTTTCCAACCTGCTGAATCAGAAGAAAGGGTTAACTCTATGAGATGAATCCACACATCATCAAGCAGTTACACTGATAATTTATTTCGTGTTTTTAGCGGGATATTTGGTTTTCCCACATAGCCCTCAAGGGGCTCTAAGTCCCTTCGCAGAGTCTACAAAAAGAGTGTTTCCAAACTCATGAACGCAAAGACAGGTTAACTCTGTGAGTTGAATCCACACATCACAAAGCTGTTTCACAAATAGATCCTTTCTAGTTTTTATCTAGGGATATTCATTTTTTCCCTATAGGCATCAATGACACTTTGCAGATTCTACAAAAAAAGTGTTTCCAACTTGCTGAATCAAAAGAAAAGTTTATCTGTGTGAGTTGAATCCACACATCCCAAGGAGTTTCACAATTAGCTTCTTTCTAGTTTTCATCTTGAGATATTCAGATTTCCCCCATAGGTCTCAAAAATCTCCCAAATGTACCTTTGCAGATAATACAAAAATGTGTTTTTAACCTGCTGAAACAAAACAAAAAAAAAGGTTTAACTCTGAGATGAATACACACATCAACAAACAGTTTCACAGATAATTTCTTTCTAGCTTGTATCTTGGGATTTTCAGTTTTTCCCCTTACGCCTCAATGAACCTTCACAGATTTTGGAAAAAGAGTGTTTCCAACCTGCTGAATCAAAGATGATGTTTAATTCTCTTAGGTGAATCCACACACCACAAAGCAGTTTCACAGACAGCTTCTTTCAAGATTTTGGGGGGGATTATTCAGTTTTCCCCCATATGCCTCAATGTGCTCTGAAAAGTTTCATCACAGATTCTACAAAAAGAGTGTTTACAAACTGCTAAATCAAAAGAATGCTTTAACTTTGTGAGATGAATGCACACAATACAAAGTAGTTTCACAGATAGATCTTCCTAGATTTTATCTAGGGATATTTTCCCCACAGGTTTCAATGAGATCCCAAATATGCCCTCATAGATTCTACAAAAAGAGTGTTTCCAACCTGCTGAATCAAAAGGAAGTTTAAACACTGTGAGATAAATCCACTCATCATGAAGCAGTTTCACAGATAGCATCATTCTAGATTTTATCTGGGAATGTTTGGTTTTTCTGCATAGGCCTAAATATGTTCCCAAATGTCTTTTCACCGATTCTACAAAAAGATTGTTTTTCCAACCTGCTGAATCAAAACAAAGGTTTAACTCTGTGAGATAAATTCACGCATGTGAAAGCGTTTTCACAGGTAGTGTCTTTCTTGTTTTTATCTGCGGATATTCGGCTCTTCCCCATAGTCCACAATGAGTTCCCAAATGTCTCTTCACAGATTCTACAAACAGTATTTGTAACCTGAAAAGGCAAAAGAAAGGTTTAACTCTGTGAGATGAAACCATATATGCAAAGCAGTATCACAGATAGCTTCTTTTGAGTTTTTATCTGGGGATATTCGATTTTTTCCCATAGGCCTCATCTGTCTTCCAAATGTCCCTTTACAGATTTTACAACAAGAGTGTTTCCAAACTGCTGAATCAAAAGAACAGCTTACCTCTGTGAGATGAATCTGCACATAAGAAATCAGTTTCCCAGATAGCTTCTTTGTAGTTTTTTTCTGGGGATATACATTTTTTTCACCATAGGCCTGAATGGGCTCCCAAATGTCCCTTTGCAGATTTTACAAAATTCTTATCTGGGGATATTCTGTTTTTCACCATAGGCTTTAATGGGCTTTCAAATGTTCTTTCACAGATTCTACCAAAAGAGTGTTTCCAACCTGTTGAATCAAAAGCAAATTTTAACTCTGTGAGATGAATCCTTAGATCACAAAGCAGTTTCATAGACAGCATATTTCTAGTTTGTATCTGGGGATATTCAATTTTACCCCATAGGCCTCAGTGGGCTCTGAAAAGTTCCTTTGCAGTTCCTATAAAAAAGTGATTCCAATCTGCTGAATCTAATGTATGTTTTAACTCTGTGATATGAAATTACACATCATCAAGCAGTTTCACAGATAGCTTCTTTTTAGTATTTACCTCGAATATTTGTTTTTTCCTTATAAGCCTCAATGTGCCTCCAAATGTCCCATTGCAGATTTTACAAAAAGAGTATTTCTAACCTGCTGAATCAAAAGAAAATTTTAACTCTGTGAGATTAATCCACACAGCACAAAGCCCTTTCACAGAGAGGTTCTTTCTAGTTTTTATCTGCGGATATTCAGCTTTTCCCCATAGGCCTCAATAGGCTCCACAATATCTCCTTGTAGATTCTACAAAAAGAGTGTTTCCAATAAGCTGAATCAAAAGAAATTTTTGACCTTGTGAGATGAATCCACACATCGCAAAGCAGTTTCACAAATAGTCTCTTTTTAGTTTTTATCTGGAGATGTTCAGTTTTTCCCCGTAGGCCTCAATGGAATTCTAAATGTTTCTTCCCAGATTCTACAAAAGCAGTGTTTTCAACCAGTTGAATCAAAATAAAGGTTTACTTCTGTGAGATGAATCCGCACATCACAAAGCAGTTTCACAGATAGGTTCTTTTTATAGTTTTTACTATGGGAAAATCAAATATCTGCAGATAAAAACTAGGAAAAAAGCTATCTGTGAAACTGCTTGGTGATGTCTGGATTTATCTCACACAGTTAAAACTTTCCTTTGATTATGCAGGTTGGAAACACTGTTTTTATAAAATATGTGAAGAGAAACTTGGGAGCCCATTGACGCCTATGGGGAAAAACTGAATATTGCCAGATAAAAACCACAAAGTAGTTATAGGTGAAACTGCTTTTTTCTAGATAGCTTCTTTTATCTGGGGATATTGGATTTTTCTTCATAGGCCACAATTGGCTCCCAAATCTCTGTTGACAGAGTCTACAAAAAGACTTTTTTCAATGTGATGAATGAAAATAAAGTCTTACTTCTGTGAGCTAAATCCACACATCACCAAGCAGTTTCACAGATAGCTTTATTTCTAGTTTTATCTGGGGATATTCGCTTTTCCCCATAGGCTTCAATGGGCTCCCAAATGTCCATTTGCATATACTACAAAAAGAGTGTTTCCAACCTGTGGAATCAAAGGAAAGGTTTAACTCTGTGAGATGAATTTACACATCACCAAGAAGTTTCACAGATAGGTTCTTTCTAGCATTTATCTAGGATTACTCAGTTTTCCCCCTTAGGATTATGTGGGCTCCCAAATGTCCCTTCACAGATACTACAAAAAGTTTTTTCAACATGCTGAATCAAAAAAAATAATAATAATAAGATTTAACTCTGTGAGATGAATGCACACACCCCTAGGAAGTTTCACACCAGATTCTTTGTAGGTTTTAACTGGGGATATTCAGTTTTTCCCCATAGGCCTTAATGAACTACAAAATGTCCCTTTGCAGATTCTATAAAGAGTCTTTTTAACGTACTGATTTAAAAAGAAAGGTTTAACTTCCTGAGTTGAATCCACATATTTCAAAGCACTTTCACAGATAGCTTCTTTTTAGTATTTTATCTGGAGATATTAATTTTTCCCTATAATCCTCATTGGGCTCCTACATGTCTCTTTGTAGATTCTTCAGAAAGAATGTCTCCATCCTTCTGAATCAAAAAAATGGTTTAACTCTGTGTGATGAACCAACACATCTCCAAGCAGTTTCACAGATAGCATCTTTCTAGTTTGGATCCGGGGATATTCAGGTTTTCTCCTTAGGCTTCAAAGGGCTCCCATGTGTACCTTGGCATATTCTACAAAAAGAGTGTTTTCAACCTGTTCAATCAAAAGAAAGGTTTCACTATGTGAGATGAACCCACACATCACCAAGCAGTTACACAGATAGCTTCTTTGTAGATTTATCTGGGGATATTTTTTTTTCATAGAAATCAATGGGTTCTCAAAAGTTCCCTTGCAGTTTCTACAGAAGGAGTGTTTCCAAACTGTTGAAACAAAAGCAAGGTTTAACTCAGTGAGATGAATCCACACATCACCAAGCAGTTTCACAGATAGCTTCCTCCTGGTTTTTATCTGGGCATATTTGGTTTTTCCCCATTGGCCTCAAAGGGCTCCATATTGTCTCTTAGCAGACTGTACAAAAAGAGTGTTTTAAACCCACTGAATGAAAAAAAGGTTGAACTCTGTGACAAAAATGCAGACATCACCAAGCAGTCACAGGTAGCTTTTTTCTAGTTTTTATCTTGGGATATTAGTTTTTTCCTATAGGCATCAATGGGCACCGAAATATCCCTTTGCAGATTCTACAAAAAGAGTTTTTCCAACCTGCTGAATCAAAAGAAAACTTTATCACTGTGGGATGAATCCACACATCACCAAGCAGTTTCACAGATATCTTCTTTCTTGTTTTTATCTGGGAATATATGGTTTTCCCCTAGGCTTCAATGGACTCCCAAATGTCTCTTAGTAGATTCTATACAAAGAATGTTTCAAAATGCTAAATCAAAAGAAAGTTGTAACTCTGTGAGATGAATCAACACTTCACAAAGCAGTGTCAAAGATAGCCTCTTTCTACTTTTTATCTGGGGATATTCTGCTTCTTCCCATAGGCCTCAATGGGCTCTGAAATGTACCTTCACAGATTATACAAAAAGAGTGTTTCCAAACTCGTGAATCAACAGGAAGTTGTAGCTGTGTGAGATGAGTCCACATATCACCAAGTAGTTTCACAGATAGCTTCTTTCTACTTTTTATCTGGGGATATTTGGTTTTTCCACACAGACCTCAATGGGCTCCCAAATGTTTCTTCACAAATCCTACAAAAAGAGTGTTTCCAACATGCTGATTCAAAAGAAATGTTTAACTCTGTGAGATGAATCCTATCATCTTGAAGCAGTTTCACAGGTAGCTTCTTTCAAGTTTGCATCTGAAGATATTTAGTTCTGCCCTATAGGCCTCAATAGGCTCACAAATAGCTTGTCACAGATTCTACACCGAGAGTGTTATCAACCTGCTGAATCAAAAGAAAGGTTTAACTCTGTCAGATGAATCCACACATCACCAAGAAGTTGTACCAATAGCTTCTTTCTTGTTTTTATCTGGGGATATTCTCTTTTTCCCCATAGGTTTTAATGGGCTCCAAACATAACTTCTCAGATTCTGCGAAAGGAGTGTCTCCAACGTGCTGAATCAAAAGAAAGGTTTAGCACTGTGGAATGAATTTACACATCATGATGCAGTTTAACAGATAGCTTCCTTCTAGTTTTTATCTGAGATATTCAGTATTTCCCCCACAGTCAATGGTCTTTCAAATATCCCTTTGTAGTTTATACAAAAAGAGTGACTCCAACGTGCTTAATCAAAAGACAGGCTTAAGATTGAGAGATGAATCCACACATCACAAAGCAGTTTCACAGAGAGCTTCTTTCTGGTTTTTATCTGGGGATATTCAGGTTTTTTGCATAGACCTCAATGGTCTCCTAAATGTCTCTTCGCACACAATAAAAAAGAGTGTTTCCAACCTGCTGAATCAAAAGAATGGCTTAACTCTGGGAGATGAATCCAGACCTCACAAAGCAGTTTCACAGATAACTTTTTTCTGTTTTTTTCAGTGGATATTTGTTTTTTTCCCATAGGCCACATTAGTCTTGCAAATGTTTCTTCACAGATCCTACAAAAAGAGTTTTTCCAACCTGCTGAATGAAACGAAAGTTTTAATGCTGTGAGATGAATCCAAACATCACAAACCTGTTTCACTGAAATTTCTTTCAGTTTCACTCGAACTTCTTTCGAGTTTATATCTGGGGATATTGAGTTTTTCCCTAAAGGCTTTAATGGAATCCCAAATTTCCTTTCACAGATTCTACAAAGACAGTATGCAGCCTGTTGAATCAGTGGAAACATTTAACTCTGTAAGATTAATTTACACATCACCAAGCATTTTCACAGATAAATTCTTTCTAGTTTTTATCTAGGGATATTCGGTTTCTCCCTGTAGGGCACAACGGGCTTCCTAATATCCCTTTGCAGATTCTACAAAAAGAGTGTTTCCAATCTGCTGAATCAAATGAAAAGGTTTAACTCTGTGAGATTAATCCACATATCACCAAGCAGTTTTACTGATAGCTTCTTTTTTTTGTATGAAAACTGGGGATTTTAAGTTTTTACCCTTAGGCCTCAATGGATGCTTAAATGACCCTTCACAGATTCCACAAAAGAGTCTTTCAAACCTGCTAATTTAAAAAGAAAGATTTAACTGTGTGAGATGAATCCACACATCACAGTGTAATTTCACAGATAGCTTCTTTCTAGTTTTCATCTGGGGATGTTTTGTTTTCCCCATAGCACTCAATGAGTTCTGATAAGTTTCTTCACAGATTCTACAAAAAGAGTGTTTCCAACCTGCTGATTCAATAGAAAGTTTTAACTCTGTGAGATGAATCCACACATCATCAAGCAGTTTCACAAATTGCTTCTTTCTGATTTTTATCTGGAGATATTCAGTTTTTCCCTGTAGGCCTCAATGGGCTTCCAAATGTTCCTTTGCAGATTCTACAAAAAGAGTGCTTTCAACCTGCTGAATCAAAAGAAAGATTTAACTCTGTGAAATGAATCGACACATCACCAAGCAGTACCACAGATACCTTCTCTCTAGTTTTTCTCTGGGGACATTTGGTTTTTCTTTATAGGCATCAATGGACTGTCAAATGTCCCTTCCCAGATTCTACAAAAAGAGTGTTTCCAACCTGCTGAATCGAAAGAAACGTTTACTTCTGTGAAATGAATCCATGCATCACCAGGCAGTTTCACAGATAGCTTCATTTTAGTTTTTAACAGGGAATTTTCATTTCTTTCTCCTAGGGGCTCCTAGGAGTTTTCCTCAAGGGTCTCTCAAAAGTCCCTTTGAAGATTCTACAAAAAATGTTTTTTCAATCAGCTGTAACAAAAGAAAGCTTTAATTCTGTGGGATGAATCCACACGTCAGCAAACAGTTTCACAGACAGCTTCTTTCTTGTTTTTATTTGAGGATATTCCGTTTTCCCCATAGACTTCAATAAGATTTCAAATATTCCTTTGCACATTCCACAAAAGGAGTGTTTCCAACCTGCAGAATCAAAAAATGTTTTAATTCTGTGAGACGAATACATACATCACAAAGCAGTTTCACAGATAGCTTCTTTCTAGTTTTTATGTGGGGATATTTTGTTTCCCCATATGACTCTATGGGCACTGAAATGTCCCATTGCTGATTCTACAAAAAGAATATTTCCAAATTGCTGAATCAAGAGAATGGTTTAACTTTGTGAGATGAATCAATTCATCACAGTGTGGTTTCACAGGTAGCTGCTTACCAGTTTTTTATCTAGGGATATTACTTTTTTTTCTACAGGCTGCAATGGGCTCCCAAATATCCCCTTGCAAATTCTAAAAAAAGAGTGTTTCCAACCTGCTGAATCAAAAGAAAGTTTTACTCTGTGAGGTGAATCCACACATCACCAAGCAGTTTCACAGACAGATTATTTCTACTTTTCATCTGGAGATATTCAGTTTTTCCCAATAGGCCTCATTGGGATCCCTTTGCAGATTCTACCAAAAGAGTTTCTCCAACCAGCTGAATCAAAAGAAAAGTTAAACTGTGTGAGATGAATTGACAATTCACAAAGCAATTTCAAAGATAGTGCCTTTTCAGTTTTTATCTGGGGATATTTGGTTTTTCCCCTAGGTCTCAATGGGCTCCAAAATGTCCCTTTGCAAATTCTCCAGAAAGTGTTACCCTCCTGCTGAATCAAAAGAAAGTTTTAACTCTATGAGATGAATCCACACATTGCCCAGCAGTTTCACAGATAGTTTCTTTCTAGTTTTTAACTGGCTATATTTGGATTTTCCCCATAGGACTCCATGGGTTTCCTAAGGTCCTTTTGCAGATTTTACAAAAAGACTTTCCCACCTGCTGAATCATAAGAAAGGCAAAACTCTTGAGACAAACTGACATATCATAAAGCAGTTTCAGAGATAGAATTTTTCTAGTTTTTATCTGGAAATATTCTGATTCTCTGTTTAGGTTTCAATGGGCTCTCAAATTTCCCTTCACAGATTCTATAAAAAGATTGTTACCAACCCGCTTAATCAAAAGAAAGGTGTAACTCTGTGAGATGAATCAACACATCACAAAGCAGTTTCACAGATATTTTCTTTCTAGCTTTATCTGACAATATTCTGTTTCTCCCCTTTAGCCTCAATGGGATAAAAAGAGTCCCTTTGCAGAATCTACAAAAAGTGTGTTTCCAAACTGCTGAATCAATAGAAACGTGTAGCTCTGTGAGATGAATCCAGACATCACAAAGCAGTTTCACAGATAGTTTCTTTATAATTTTTATGTGGGGATATTTGATTTTTCCATACAGGACTCAATAAACTCCCAAATGTCCCTGTGCAGATTGTACAAAAAGAGTGCTTCAACCTGCAGAATCAAAAGAAAGGTTTAAGTCTGTGAGATGAATCCACACATCACCAAATAGTTTCACAGATTCCTTTTTCTAGTTCCCATATGATGATATTCAATGTTTCTTCTTAGGCCTCAATGGGCTCCAGAAATTTCTTTCACATATTCTACAAAAAAAAGTGTTTTCAACCTGCTTAATCAAAAGAAAGTTTCAACTTCACAAGATGCATCCAGAAATCACCAAGCAGTTTCACAGATAGCATCCTTCCAGTTTTTATCTTGGGATATTTGGTTTTCTTTCATAGGCCTCAATGGGCTACCAAATGTCCCTTAGCAGATTCTACAAAAACAGAGTTTAAAATCTGCTGAAGCAAAAGAAAGTTTTAACTCTTTGACATGAATAAATGCATCACTAAACCGTTTCACAGATAGCTTCTTTCTAGTTTTTATCTGGGGATATTTTGTTTTTCCCTTTAGTCCTCAAAGGTCCCCCAAATGACAGTTCGCAGATTCTACAAAAAACATGTTTCCAACTTGCTAAATCAAAACAAAAGTATAACTCTGTGATATTAATCCACCCTTTACCAGGCAGTTTGACATATAGCTGATTTCTTTTCTTTATCTGGGTATATTCTGTTTTTCCCCATAGCCCTCAATGGGCTCTGCAATATCCCCTTGCAGATTCTACAAAAAGAGTATTTCCAACCTGCTGAATCAAAAGAAAGGCTTAACTCTCTGAGACGAGTCCACACATCACAAAACATTTTCACAGATAACTTCTTTCTAGTTTGTATCTGGGAATTTTCGATTTTTCACCCTAGCCTCAATGGGCTTCCATATGTTCCTTCACACATTCTTCAGAAGAGTGTTTCCAATCTCCTGAATCAAGGGAACGGTTTGACTCTGTGAGATGAGGTCTAACATCACAAAGCAGTTTCACAGATAGCTTCTTTCTAGTTTTTATCTGAGGATATTCGGTTTTATCCTGTAGGACTCATTAGGCTCCCAAATGTCTCTCCTCAGAATCTACAAAAAGAGTGTTTATAACCTGCTGAATAAAAAGAAAGGTTTAAACCATGAGATTAATCCACGCATCACTAAGCAGTTTCACAGATAGCTTCTTTTAGTTTTTATCAGGGGATATTCAGTTGTTTCCCATAGGCCTCAATGGGTTCCCAAATGTCCCTTCGCAGATTCTACAAAAAGAGTTTTTCAAACCTGCTGAATCAAAAGAAAATTTCGACCTCATAGAAATGGTAGAATGGTGGTTGACAGGGGTTGGAGGTGGATGTGGATCAAAAATAAAACGTTTGGTTATTAGATTAAAAAAAAAAAAGAAAGGTTTAACTCTGTGAGATGAATCCACACATCATCAAGCAGTTTCACAGATAGCTTTTTTCTAGTTTTTACCTGGACATATTCGGTTTTTTCCCATAGGCCTCAATATACTCCCAAATATCAATTTGCAGATTCTACAGAAGGAGTGTTTTCAACATGGGGAATCAAAAGAAAGGTTTAACTCTGTGAGATGAATCCACAAGTCACTAATCAGTTTCATAGATAGTTTCTTCCTTGCTTCTATCTGGGGATATTCAGTTTCTCCCTATAGGACCCAACAGGTTTCCAAATGTCCCTTCGTAGATTCTACAAAAAGATTGTTTCCAACCTGCTGAATAAAAAGAAAGTTTTAAGTCTGTGAGGATAATCCACACATCAAAAAGTCATTTCACAGATAGCTTATTTCCAGTTTTTTTCTGAGGATATTCCGTTTTCCCCCATAGGCCTTAATGTGTCCTTTAATGTCCCTAATGTCCCTTTGAAGATTCAACAAAAAGAGTGTTTCCAGACTGCTGAATCAAAAGAAAAATTTAACTGTGTGACATGAATCCACACATCACAAAGAAGTTTCACAGAAAACTGCTTTCTAGTTTTTATCTGGGGATATCATTTCTTCCCCACAGAACTCAATGGGCTCCCAAATGTCCCTTCACAGATTCTACAAAGAGAGTGTTTCCAATTTTCTGAATCAAAAGAAAGGTTTGACTCTGTGAGATGAATCCACAAGTCACAAAGTAGTTTCAAAGATAGCTTCCTTCTAGTTTTTATCTGAGGATATTCAGTTTTCGTAAAAAGCCCTCAATGGGCTCCCAAATATCTTTTCACCGATTCTACAAACAGAGTGTTTCCAACATGCTGAAGCAAAAGAAAAGTTAAACTTTGTGAAATGAACCCACACATTGCAAAGCAGTTTCACAGAGTGCTTCTTTGGAGGTTTTACTGGGGATATTTGGTATCTCCCCACAGGCCTCAATGGGCTCCCAAGTACCCCTTCACAGATTCTACAAAAGGGTGTTTCCAAACTGCTGAATCAAAAGAAAGGTTTATGTAGTGAGATGAATCCATAAATCACCAAGCAGTTTAAAAGAGAGCTTCTTGTTTTTGTTTTTTGTTTTTTTTGTTTTGTTTTGTTTTTTTAATGTGGGTATATTCAGTTTTTCCCAATAAGCCATCATGGGCTCTCATATGTCCCTTCACAGATTGTGCAAAAAGAGTGATTCCATCCAACTGAAACAAAAGAAAGTTTTAACTCTGTGAGATGAATTCACACATCACAAAGCTTTTTCACAGATAGATTTTTTTCTAGTTTCTATCTGGGGATATTTGGTTTTTCCCCTAGGCCTCAATGGGCTTTGAAAATTCCCTTGCATATTCTATAAAAAGAGTGTTTCCAAACTGCTGAATGAAAAGAAATGTTTAACTCTGTGAAATGAATCCACATATCACCAAACAGTTTCACAGACAGCTCCTTTCTAATTTTTATTTTGGGATATTCGGTTTTTTTCCCCAGAGACCTCAATTGGCTCCTAAAAGTCCCTTCACAGATTCTACAAAAAGAGTGTTTCCAAACTGCTGAATCAAAGAAATGTTTATCTGTGTGAGATGAATCCACACATCACAAAATCGTTTCACAGTTAGCTTCTTTCTAGTTTTTTCTCTGGGGATATTTGGTTTCTCCCAATATCCCTCAAAGGGCTCCCAAATGTCCCTTCACATATTCTACTTTTAAGAGTGTTTCCAACATGCTGAATCAAAAGAAAGGTTTAACCTTGAGAGTTGAATCCACACATCACCAAGCAGTTTCAAAGATATCTTCTTCCTAATTTTTATCTCAGGATATTCACTTATTTTGATTTGACCTCAACAGGTTCCAAAATGTCCCTTCACAGATTCTACAGAATATTTACAGCATGGTGAATCAAAAGAAAGGTTTAACTCTGTGAGATGCATCCACACATCACTACTAGCTTTTATCTGGAGGTATTTTGTTTTTCCTCTTAGACATCAATGGGATCTCAAATGTCCCTTTGCAGATTCTGCAAAAACAGTGTTTCTAATCTGTTGAATCTAAAGAAAGATTTAACTCTGTGAGATGAATGCACACATCACCAAGCAGTGTCACAGATAGATTCTTTCTAGTTTTTATCTGGGGACATTCGATTTATTCCATAGGTCCCAGTGGACACCCAAATGTCCCTTTCCAGTTCTACAAAAAGAGTGCTCCCAACCTCTTGAATGAAAAGAAAGGTTTAACTCTGTGAGATGAATCCACACATCACCAAGCACTTTCAAAGACAGATTCTTCCCCCCTTTAACTGAAGGATATTTTCTTGCTCCTTATCAGCCTAAATGGGCTCCAAAGTGTCCCTTCCTAGATTCTACAAAATGAGTGTTTCCAACCTGCTGAGTGAATAGAAAGGTTTAACTCTGTGAGATGAATCCACACATCACGAAGTAGTTTCACAGATAGCTTCTTTCTAGCTTTTACTGTGGATATTCAATTTTTCCTAAAGACCTCAATGGGCTCCTAAATGTCCCTCTGCAGAATCTACAAAAAGAATGTTTCCAATCTGCTGAATCAAAAGAGGCGTTTCATTCAGTGAGATGAATCCACACATCACCAGGGAGGTTCACAGATAGCTTATACTAGTTTTTATCTGGGGATATTCGGTTTTTGCCCACAGACCTCAATTGCCTCCCAAATGTACCTTTGCAGATTCTACACAAAGAGTGTCTTCAACGTGCTGAACCAAAAGAAAGGCTGACCTCAGTGAGATGAATTCACACATCAACAAGCAGTGTCACAGATATCTTCTTTCTAATTTTTTTCTATGGATATATTTTTTTTCCCCACAGGCCTCAATGGGCTCCAAAATGTCCCTTTACAGATTCTACAAAAAGAGGTTTTCCAAACTGTGGTATGAAATGAAAGCTTTAACTCTTTGAGATAAATCCACACATCACAAAGCAGTTTCTCAAATAGTTTCTTTCTAGTTTTTATATGAGTATATTCAATTTCTTCCCATAAGCCTCAATGGGCTCCAAAATGTACCTTGACAGATTTTACAAAAAGTGTTTCAAACCTGCTGAATGAAAACAAGAGTTTATCCCTGTGATTTGAATCCACTCATCACAAATCAGTTTCACAGATAGCTTCTTTCTAGTTTTTATGTGGGGATATTTGGTTTTCCCCATAGGCCACAATGGCGCTCCAAAATGATCCATCACAGATTGTGCAAAAAGAGTGTTTCCAACGTATTGAATCAAACGTGAAATTCTGTGAGATGAATCCACACATCACAAAGCCGTTTAACAGATAACTTCTTTTAAGTAACTTATTGGGGTATATTTGTTTTTTTCCCCATAGATCTCAAAGGGCTCCCAAATGGCCCTTTGCACATTCTATGAAGAGTGTTTCCTACCTACTGAATCTAAAAAATGGTTTAACTTTATGAGATGAATCCTCACATCACTATGCAGTCTCACAGATATATTCTTTCCACTTTTTTTCTGGGAACATTTGGTTTTCCCCTCTAGGATTCAATGGGCTCCTAATTGTCCCTTCCCACATTATTCTAAAAGCATGTTTGTGCTCTGTTGATTCACTCTGTGAGATGAATCCACACATCACCAAGCAGTTTCACAGATAGCTTCAAAAGACATGTTTAACTTTCTGACATGTATCCACATATCACAAAGCAGTTTCACAGATAGCTACTTTCTAGTTTTTATCTGGGGATATTTTGTTTTAACCCATAGGCCTCAAGGGACACCCAAATATCCTTTTACATATTCTACAAAAGAGTGTTTCCTTCCTGCTGAATCAAAGAATGCTTTAACTCTTTGAGATGAATCCACACATCACAAAGCAGTTTCACAAATTGCTTATTTGTAGTTTTTGTCTGTGGATATTCATTTTTTCTCCATAGGCCTCAAAGTACTCTTAGACGTTCTTCTATCGTTTCTACAAAAAGAGTGCTACCAACCTGTGGAATCAAAAGAATGTTTTAACTCTGTGAGATGAATCCACACATCACAAAGCAGTTGTACAGATAGATTTTTTTTCTAGTTTTTATCTGGGGGTATTCCATTTTACCCCATAGGCCACAATGGGAATTCAAAAGTTTCTTTCCAGATTCTACCAAAAAAAAAAAAATTATAACCTGCTGAATCAAAAGAAAGGTTTAACTCTGTGAGATAAATCAACACATCACAAAGTAGTTTCACAGATAGCTTCTTTATGGTTTCTATCTGAGGATACTAAGTTGTTCTCCATAGGTCTCAAAGGGCTCCCAAATGTTTCTTCGCAGATTCTACAGAAAAATTATTTCCAACATGCTGAATCAAAAGAAAGGTTAATTTTTGTGAGATGAATCCAAAAGTCAAAAAGCAGTTACTCATCTAGCTTCTTTCTAGTTTTTATCTGGATATATTCGATTTTCCCCATAGGCCACAAAGGGCTTCCAAATATCCATTCGCAGATTCTACAAAAAGAGTGTTTCCAACCAAGAAAAGTATAACTCTGTGATATGAATCCACACATCACAAAGCAGTTTCAGAGATAGCTTCTTTCTAGTTTTTATCTGGAAATATTCAGTTTTTTCCCCATAGACAACAATGGGCTCCCTGATGTCCCTTTGCAGATTCTACAGAAAAAGTGTTTCCAGCCTGCTGAATCAAAAGAAAGTTTTAACTCTGTGAGATTAATACACACATCACAAAGGCGTTTTACACATAGCTTCTTTCTAGTTTTTACCTGTGGATATTTTGTTTTTCCCCATAGGCTTAAATGGGCTCCCAAATGTTTCTTTGGAGATTCTAAAAAAAGAGTGTTTTAATCCTGCTGAATCAAAAGAAAGTTTAAGTTACGTCAGTTGAATCCACACATCACGAAGCAGTTTCATGAAGAGATTCTTCCTAGTTCTTTTTTGGGGGGGGGAATATTTCATTTGTCCTCATAGACCTCAATGGGCTCCCAAATATCCCTTCACAGATTCTACAAAAAGAGCGTTTCCAACCTGGTGAACCAAAAGAAACATGTAACTCTGTGAAATGAATTGACACATGACAAGCAGCTTCACAGATAGCTTCTTTCTAGTTTTTATCTGGGGATATTCGTTTTTTCCCATCAGGCATAAATGGGCTCCAAATGTCCCATCACAGATTCTACAAAAAGAAGATTTCCAGATTGCTGAATCGAAAGAAAGATTTACCTCTGTAAGATGTATCCACACATCACAGATAGTTTCTTTCAAGTTTTTATCTGTGGATATTCCCAGATAGTTTCTTTCAAGTTTTTATCTGTGGATATTCAGTTTTTCCCCATAGGTCTATAAAGGCTATTAAATGCCCCTTCACAGATTCAACAACAACAATAAAAAAGTGTTTCCAACCTGCTGAATCAAAAGAAAATTTTATATCTGTGAGATAAATCCACACGTCAGAATGCAATTTCACAGACAGCTTCTTTCTAGTTGTTATCTTGGGATACTCAGTTGTTCTCCACTGGCCACAATGGGCTTCCAAATGTCCCTGTGCACATTCTACAAAGAGAGTGGTTCCAACCTGCTGAATCAAAAGAATGGTTTAACTCCATGAGATGAATCCACCCATTGCAAAACAGTTTCACAGATAGCTTGTTTCTAGTTTTTATCTGGGGATATTAGATTTTTCTACATAGGGCTCAATGGGCTCCCAAATATCCCCTCCCAGATTGTACAATAAGTGTGTTTTCATCCTGTTAAATGAAAATAAAGGTTAATCTCTGTGATATGAATACACATGTCAAAAAGCAGTTTCACAGAGAGTGTTTTTCTTGTTTTTCTCTGGATATATTCATTTTCTTTTTCCCCTAGGCCACAGTGGGCTCCCAAATATCCCATCCCAGATTCTACAAAAAAAAAAAAGTTTCCAACCTTCTTAATCAAAACAAAGGCTTAACTCTGTGAGATGAATCCATCCATCACAAAGCAGTTTCACAGATAGCTTCTTACTAGATTTTTTCTTGGTATATTCGGTGTTTCCCCATAGTCCTCAATGGAATGCCAAATATCCCTTCACAGATTCTACAATTTCTGACCTGCTGAATAAAAAGAAGCGTTGAACTCTGTGAGATGAATCTAGACATTAACAAGAAGTTTCACAGAGGGCAGCTTTCTAGTTTTCTTCTGGGGATATTCCATTATTCCCCATAGTCCTCAATGGACTCCCAATTGTCCCTTCGCAGATTGTATAAAAAAGAGTGTTTCCAAGCTGCTGATTCAAATGAAAGATTTACCACCTAGAGACGAATCCACATATCACAAACCAGTTTCACAGATATCTTCATTCTAGTTTTTATCTGGGGATACTCAGTTTTTCCTGATAGGCTACAATATGCTCCCAAATGTCCCTTCACAGATTATACAAAAAGAGTGTCTCCAACCTACTGAAACAAAAGCAAGTTTTAACTCTGTGAGATAAATCCACACATTACCAGTTTCACAGATAGCTTGTTTGTAGTTATTATCTGGGGATATTTTGTTTTTCCCCACAGGCCTCAATGGGCCTTCAAATGTCCCTTCGCAGATTCTACAAAAAGTGTTTCCAACCTGCTGAATCAAAAAGATAGGTTTAACTCTTTGAAATTCATCCACACATTACCAAGTGGCTTCACGGATAGCTTCTTTCTAGTTTTTATCTGTAAATATTCAGTTTTTCCCTATAAGCCTTAATGGGCTCCCATATGTCCCTTCAGAGATTCTACAAAAAGCGTATTGCCATCCAGCTGAATCAAAAGAAAGGTTAAAATCTGTGAGATTAGTCCACACATGACAAAACAGTTTCATAGATAGCTTCTTTCTAGTTTTATCTGGGGATATTCATTTTATCCCTATAGACCACAATGGGATCCACAATGTCCCTTCACTAATTCTACGGAAAGAGTGTTTGCAAGCTGCTTAATGAAAAGAAAATTTAACTCTGTGAGTTGAATTCACACATCACAAAGCAGTTTCACAGATAATTTCTTTCTATTTGTTATCTAGGGATATTAGGTTTTCCTCCATAGGCCTCAATGGGCTTTCAAATATTCCTTCTCAGATTCAACAAAGAGAGTGTTTCCCACGTGATGAATCGAAGAAGAATTTATATCTGTGAAATGAATCCGCACATCACCAAGGAGTTTCGAAGACAGCTTCTTTCTTGTTTTTATCTGGGGATATTCACTTTTGCCCCAGAAAACACAATTAATTCTCAAATGTCCCTTGGCAGATTCCACAAAAAGAGTGTTTGCAACCTGATTAATCAAACGAAAGTTTTATCTTGATGAGATGAATCCACACATCACCAAGCAGTTTCACAGATACCTTCTTTCTAGTTTGTATCTGGGGATATTCAATTTTTTTCCCCATAAGACTAATTGAATTCCCAAGTGTTTCTTCATATATCCTACAAAAAAAGGTTTCCAAACTGCTGAATCAAAGTAAAGGTTTAACTCAGTGAGATGAATCCACAAATCACAAAGTAGTTTCACAGACAGCTTCTTTTAGATTTTATCTGGGGATATTCAATTTTTCCCCCACAGGCCTCATTGGAGTCCCATATATTCATTCACAGATTGTAAGAAAAGAGTATTTCCAACATGCTGTAGCAAAAAAACAATTTAACTATATGAGATGAATCCACACATCACAAAGTAGTTTTACAGATAGCTTCCTTTTAGTTTTAATCTGGTGATATTAAATTTTTCTCCATAGGCCTCAATGGGATCCAAAATGTCCCTTCACAGATTCTACAGAAAGAGTGTTTCCAACCTGCTGAATATAAAGAAATGTTTAACTCTGTGAGATTAATCCACACATCTCAAAGCATTTTCACAGATAGCTTATTTCTAGTTTTTTTCTATGGGGATATTAAGTTCTTTCCCATAGAAATCAATTGGCTCCCAAACATCCCTTCGCAGATTCTACAAAAGCAGTGTTTTTTATCTGCTGCATCAACAGAAAGGTTTAACTCTGTGAGATGAATCTACACATCACCAAGCAGTTTCACAGACAGCTTCTTTCTAGTTTTTATCTGGGGATATTGTGTTTTTCTCCATTAGCCTCAATGGGCTTTCAAATGTCTCTTCACAGATTCCACATAAAGGGTGCTTACAACCTGCTAAATCAAATGAAAGTTTAAACCCTGTGAAATGAATCCACACATCATTAAAGAGTTTCAAAGACTGCTTTTTTCTTGTTTTTATCTGGGGATATTCACTTTTGCCCTGTAAGATACAAGTAGTCCCCAAATGTCTCTTCGCAGTCTACAAAAAGAGTGTTTACATCCCCCCAAATCAAAGGAAAAGTTTAACTCTTTGAGATGAATCCACACATCACAAATCAGTTTCACAGAAAGCTTCTTTCTAGTTTTAATTTGGGGATATTCAATTTTTCCTTATAGGTCTCATAGGCCTCACAAATGTTTATTCACAAATCCTACAAAAAAAGTGTTTCCAACCTGCTGAATCAAAAGAAAGGTTTAACTCAGTGAGATGAATCCACACAACACCAATCAGTCTCACAGATACCTTCTTTCTAATTTTTATCTGGGGATATTCTGTTTTCCTCATAGGTCTCAAAGGACTTTAAAATGTCCCTTCACATATTTTATAAAAAGTATTTCCAACCTCACGAATCAAAAGAAAGTTTTAACACTGTGAGAAGAATCTGCACATCACCAAGCAGTTTTACAGATAGCTTTTTTCTAGTTTTTATCTGGGGATGTTTTATTTTTCCCCATAGGCCTCAATGGGTTCCCAAAAGTCCCTTCACAGATTGTACAAAAAGGGATTTTCCAACCTGCTGAATCAAAAGAAATTTTTAACTCTTTGACTTGAATCCACACACCAAAAGGCAGTTTTGCAGAAAGAAGAGACACTTCTTTCTCGTTTTTATCTGGGTGTATTCGTTTTTTCCCTATTGGCCTCAAAGGGCTCCAAGTGGTCCCTTCACAGATATTTCAAAAAAGGTGTCTGCAACCTACTAA
Source organism: Mandrillus leucophaeus (assembly GCF_000951045.1). Lineage (NCBI taxonomy): Eukaryota > Metazoa > Chordata > Mammalia > Primates > Cercopithecidae > Mandrillus > Mandrillus leucophaeus. Next base: position 725,469 of record NW_012110308.1, on the reverse strand, counting down.
ATCAAAAGAAAAGTTTAACTCTGTGAGATGAATCCACACATCACGAAGCAATTTTACAGATAGCTTCTTACTAGTTTTCATCTGGTGATATTCAGTTTTTTCCCCATAAGCCTCAATTGGAGATTCAATTTTTGCCTATGGGCCCCAATAGGCCCCCAAATGTTCCTTCACAGATTCACAAAAGTAATGTCTCCAACCTGCTGAATCAAAAGAAAGGTTTAACTCTGTGAGATAAATCCACACATCACAAAGTAGTTTTACAGATAGATTCTTACTAGTTTTTATCTGGCGATATTCAGTTTTTCCCCGTAAGCCTCAATTGGAGATTCAATTTTTGCTCGTAGGCCCCAATAGGCTCCCAAATGTTCCTTCACAGATTCACACAAATAATGTCTCCAACATGTTGAATCAAAAGAAAGGTTTAACTCTGTGAGATGAATCCACACATCACAAAGCAATTTCACAGATAGCTTCTTTCTAGGTTTTATCTTGAGATACTCTGTTTTTTCTTGTAGTCCTCAAGGGACCCAGAAAAGTCCCCTTGCAGATTCTACAAAAAGAGTGCTTCTGATCTGCTGAATCAAAAGAAAGCTGTAACTCTGTGAGATGAATCCACACATCACAAAGCAGTTCCACAGAAAACTTCTTTGTAGTTTTTATCTGGGGATATTCTGTTTTTCCTTATAGGCCTCATGGGCTCCAAAATATCCCTTCACAGATTCTGCAAAAAGAGTGTCTCCAACCTGTTGAATTAAAAAGAAAAACAAAAAACAACAACAAAAAAATGTTTAACTCTATTGCATGAGTCCACACATTACAAAGCAGTTTTACAGATAGCTTCTTTCTAGATTTTAACTGGGAATATTCTGTTTTTTCCCATAGGCCTCAAAGGGCTCTGAAAAGTCCATTTGCAGATTCTTCAGTAAGAGTGGTTCCAACCCCCTGAATCAAAAGAAAGGTGTTACACTGTGAGATGAATCCACACATCACAAAGCAGTCCACAGAAAATTTCTTTCTAGTTTTTATCTGTGGATATTTGGTTTTTCCTCTTAGGCCTCAATGGGTTCCCAAATGTCCCTTCACCAGTTCTACAAAAAGAGTCTTTCCAACCTGCTGAATCAGAAGACAGGTTTAATTCTGTGAGATAAATCCACACACTACAAAGCAGTTTCACAGATTACTTCTGTTCAGTTTTTACCTGGGGATATTTATTTGATTTTTCCCCATAGACTTCAATATGCTCCCAAATGTCCCTTCATAGATACTACAAAAGGAGTGATTCCAACCAGCTGAATCAAAAGAAAGGTTTAACTTTGTGAGCTAAATCCACACATAACATATCAGTTTCTCACATAGCTTCTTTCTAGTTTTTATCTGGGGATATTCGGTTTTTACCCAAAGTCCTCAAAGGGCTCCAAAAAATCCCTACATAGAGTTTACAAAAAGAGTGTTTCCAACCTGCTTAATCAAGATAAAGGTTTTGCTCTGTGAGATGAATTGACACAAAGCAGTTTAACAGATAGATTCTTTCTAGTTTTATCTGGGGATGTTTGGTTTTTCAGCCTAGGCCTCAGTAAGCTCCAAATTGTTTTTTCTCAGATTCTACAAAATGAGTTTTATAACCTGGTGAATCAAAAGAAAGGTTTACCTCTGTGAATTGAATCCACACATTTTAAAGCAGTTTCACAGATAGCTTCTTTTTAGTTTTTACCTGGGGTTATTATGTTATTTTCCCATAGACCTCAAAGGGATCCCAAATATTTCTTCGCAGATTCTACAAAAAGTGTTCCTACACTGCTGAATCTAAAGAAAGGTTTAACTCTGTGAGATTAATTTACACATTATAAAGCAGTTTTACAGATGGCTTCCTTCTTGTTTTCATCTGGGGATATTTGGTTTTTCCCTGTAGGCATCCATGTGCTTCCAAATGTACCTTCGCAGATTCTACAGAGAAGGTCTCAACTTGCTGAATCAAAAGAAATGTTTAACTCTATGAGATAAATCCAAATATCACAAAGCAGTTTCACAGATCACTTCTTTCTAGTTTTTTACTGGGGATATTCAGTTTTTCCCCATCGGCCTCAATGGGCTCCCAAGTGTCCCTTTCCAGATTCTACAAAAAGAGTGTTTCCAACCTGTGGAATGAAGAGAAATGTTTAACTCTGTGAGATCAATCCACACACTACAAAGCAGCTTCACAGATAGCTTCTTTCTTGTTATTATCTGGGAATATTTCATTTTTCCCCATACGCCTCCATGTGCTCCCAAATGTCCCATCACAGATTCTACAAAGAGAGGGTCTAAACTTGTTGAATCAAAAGAAACGTTTAACTCTATGAGATGAATCCAAACATCACAAAAGAGTTTCACAAGTCTCTTCTTTCTAGTTTTTTACTGGGGATATTCAGTTTTTCCCTTAGGCTTCAAAGGGCTCACAAGTATCCCTTTCCAGATTCTACATAAAGAGTGTTTCCAACCTGCTGAATCAAAAGAAAGGTTTAACTCTGAAATTAATCCACACATGACAAAGCAGTTTCCCAGAGAGCTTCTTTCTAGTTTTTATCTGGGGATATTTGTTTTTTTCCCATTTGGCCTCAATGGGTTCTGAAATGTCCCTTCACAGATCTTACAAAATGAGTGTTGCCAACCTGCTGAATCAAAAGAAAGGTTTACCTCTGGGAGATGAATCCACACATCTCAAAGTAGTTTCACAGATAGCTTCTTTCTAGTTTTTATCTGGAGACATTTGGTTTTTCCACACAGGACACAATGAGCTCCTGAATGTTCCTTCACAGATTCTACAAAAAAAGTATTTCCAAACTGCTAAATCAAAAAAAAAAATCCTTTAACTCTATGAGATGAATCCACACATCACTGAGTTTCACAAATACCTTACTTCAAGTTTTTATCTGGAGATATTCGGTTTTTCCATATAGGCCACAATATGCTTCCAAATGTCCCTTTGCAGATTCTACAAAATGCGAGTGTTTTTAACCTGCTGAGCATAGAGAAAGTTTTATGACTGTGAGATGAACCCACACATCACAAACAGTTTCACAGATAGCTTCTATCTTAATGTTATCTAGGGATATATTCATTTGTTTTCCACAGACCACAAAGGGCTCCAAAATTCTCTTCACAGACTCTACTAAAAGCGTGTTTCCAATTTGCTGCATCAAAAAAAGTTTTATCTCTATGAGCTAAATCCAAACATCACATGGCAGTTTCACAGAGAGCTTCTTTTTAGTTTTTATCTGGGAATATTACACCTACAGGGCTCCCAAATTTTCCTTCACAGATACTACATAGTGTTCCCACCTGCTTAATAAAAAGAAAGTTTTAACTTTGTGAGGTAAATCCACACATCACGAAGCAATTTCACAGATTGCTTCTTTCTAGTTTTCATCTGGGGATATTCATTTTGTTCACCAGGTCACAATGGACTCCCAAATATCTCTTCACATATTCTGCAAAGAGTGTTTCCCACCTACTGAATCAAAAGAAAGGTTAACTCTGTGAGAGGAATCCACACATCTCCACGGAGTTTCAAAGATAGCTTCTTTCTATTTTTTATCCAAGGATATTCAGTTTTTCTCCATAGGGCTCAATGGGGCTTTAATTGTCCCTTCACAGATTCTACAAAAAGAATGATTATAACGTGGTAAATAAAAATGAAGTTTGAAAACTGTGAGATTAATCCACACATCATGAATAAGTTTCAGAGATGGCTTCTCTCCAGTTTTTATCTGGAAATATTCTGTTATTTCCCATAGGCCACAATGGGCTCCCAAATGTCCCTTCACAGATTCTATTAAAAGTGTGTTTCCAATCTGCTGAATCAAAAGAAAAGTTTATATCTGTGAGATGAATCCACACATCACAAAGCAGTTTCACAGATAGCTTCTTTCTAGTTTTTATCTCTGGATATTCTGTTTTCCCAATAGACCCCAATGGGCTCCCAAATGTCCCTTTGCAGCTTCTATAAAAAGAGTGTTTCAAACGTGCTGAATCAAAATAAACTTTTAACTTTGTGAGATAAATCCACTCATGAAAATGTGTAGTTTGACACATAGCTTCTTTCTGGTTTTTACCTGCAGAAATTTGTTTTTTTTTCCATAGGTGTCAATGGCTCCCAAATGTCCCTTTGCAGATTCTAAAAGAAGAGTGTTTCCAACCTGCTGAACCAAAAGAAAGGTTCAAATTTGTGAGATGATCTACACGTTATCAAATAGTCTCAGAGATAGCTATTTTTATAGATGATTTCTGGGGATTTTTGGTATTATTCTGTAGGTTCCATGGACTCCTAAATGTCCCTTCACAGATTCTACAAAAAGAGTGTTCCCAATCTGCTGAATCAAAAACAGGTGTAACTCTGTGAAATGAATCCACACATCAGCAAGCAGTTACACAGATAGCGGCTTTCAAGTTTTTACCTTGGGATATTCGTTTTTTTTCACATAGGCCTCAAGGGGCTCCTAAATGTCCCTTTGCAGATTTTACAAAAAGAGTGTTTCCAAACTAATGAATCCAAAGACAGGTTAACCCTGTGAGATGAATGCACCCGCCACAAAGGATTTTCACACATAACTTCTTCCTAGTTTTTATCTGGGGATATTCAGCTTTTCCCCATAGGCATCAGTGGGCTTTCAAATGGCTGTTTGCACATTCTACAAAAAGAGTGCTTACAACCTGCTGAATTCAAAGAAAAGTTGAACTCTGTGAGAAGAATCCACATATCTCAAAGTAGTTTCACAGATAACTTCTTTCCAGTTTTTATCTAGGGATATTCAGTTTTTACCCATAGGCAGTAATGGGCTCCAAAATGACCCCTTGTGGGTTCTACAAAAAGAGTATTTCCAAGCTGGAGAATAAAAACAAAAGTTTAACTTTGTAAGATGAATCCAATCATCACCAAGCAGTTTCACAGATAGCTTCTTTTTAGTTTGCATCTGGGGATATTTTGGTTTACCCCTAGGCCTCAATAGACTCCCAAATGTCCCTTCACATATTCTACAAGAAGAATGTTTCCAATGTAGTGAATTAAAAGAAACGTTTACCTTCATAAAATGAATCCATGCATCACCAGGCAGTTTCACAGATAGCTTCTTTCTAGTTTTTATCTGGTGATATTTGCTTTTTCACCATAGGTCTCAAAGGGTTCTCAAGCGTCCCTTCACAGATCCTACAAAAAGGGTGTTATCAACCTACTGAATCAAAAGAAAGATTAACTCTGTGAGATAAATCCACACAACACAAAGCATTTTTACGGACAGCTTATTTCTAGTTTTCATCTGGGAATATTCATTTTTTCCCCATAGTCCTCAAAAGTTTACCAAGTGTTCCATTGCAGATTCTACAAAAAGAGTGTTTCTAAGCTGCTGAATAAAAAGAAAGGTTTAACTCTGTGAGATGAATCAACACATCACCAAGCAGTTTCAAAGATAGCTTCTTTCTAGTTTGTATTTGGGGATATTCACTTTTTCCTTATAGGCTTCAATAAGCTCCTAACCTTTTTTTCACAGATTCTACAAATAATAATAATAATAATAATAAGTGTTTTCAACACACTGGATCAAAAGAAAGGTTTGTCTCTGTGAGATGAATCCACACAGCACAAAGCAGTTTCATAGATAGCTTGTTTCTACTTTTTATCTGGGGATATTTGGGTTTTCCCCATAGGCCTTAATAGGCTCCCAAATGTCCCTTTGCAGATTCTACAAAAAGTGTGTTTCAAACCTGCTGAATAAAAATAAAGGTTTAACTCTGTGAAATGAATCCACACATCTCCAGGTAGTTTCAGAGATAGCTTCTTTCTAGTTTTTATCTCAGGATATTCAGATTTTCCTTATAAGCCTGAAAAGGCAGCAAAATGTTCCTTCCTAGATTCTACAAAAATAATTTTCCAACCTGCTGAATCAAAAGAAAAGTTTAATTCTGTGAGATGATTCCACACATCACAAAGCAGTTTCACACATAACTTCTTTCTAGTTTGCATCTGAGGGTATTTTTTTTACCCTAGACCTCAATGGGCTCCCAAATGTCCTTTGGAAGATTCTTCAAAAAGAGGGTTTCCAGCCTGCTGAATCAAAACAAAGATTTAAACTGTGAGATAAATCCACATGTCTCCCAGGAGTTTTACTTGTAGTTCTTTCTGGTTTTTATTTGAGGATATTCCGTTTTCCCCTTAGGACTGAATGTACTCTTAAACGTCCCTTCACAGATTCTACAAAAATACTGTTTCCAACCTGCTGAATCAAAAGAAAGGGTAACTCTGTAAGGTGAGTCCACACATGCTGAAGCAGTTTCACAGATCTCTTCTTTCTACTTTTTATCTGAGGATATCCAGTTTTCCCCATGGGCCTCCAAGTGTTCCCAAATGTTTTCTCGCAGATTTTACAAAAAAGTGTTTCCAAACTCTTGAATCATAAGAAAGGTGTACCTATGTGAGACTAATCCAGACATCAGCAAGCTGTTTCATAGATAGCTTCTTTCTAGTTTTTATCTGGGGATTTTCTGTTTTTCCTTCTAGGCCTCAATGGCCTCCCAAGTGTCCTTTCACAAAGACTACAAAAAGAGGGTTTCCAACCTTCTTAATCAATAGAAAGGTTTAACTCTATGAGATGAATCCACACATCATGAAGCAGATTCACAGATTGCTGTTTTCTACTTTTATATGGAAATACTTGGTTTTTCCTTACAGGCTTCAATGTGCTCCCAAATGTCCCTTTGCAGATTCTACAAAGAGGGTGTCTCCAAACTGTTGAATCAAAATAAATGTTTAACTATTTGAATTAAGTCAGCACATCACCAAGCACTTTAACATATATCTTCTTTCCAGTTTTTATCTGGAAAAATTTGATTTTTCCCCATAGGCCTCAAGGGACCCCAATTTTTTTTTCACAGATTGTATAAAAAGAGTGTTTCCAAACTGCTCCATCAAAATAAAAGCTTAAGTCTGTGAAATGAATCCACACATCAAAAGCAGTTTCACAGATAGCTTCTTTCTAGTTTCTATCTTGGGATATTTGGTTGTTCCCAATAGGCCTCAAAGGATTCCAGAATGTCCCTTTGCAGATTCTACAAAAACAGTGTTTCCAACCTGCTGAATGGGAAAAAAAAGGATTAATTATCTCAGATAAATATAGACATCATCAAGCACTTTCACAGATAATGTCTTTCTAGTTTTTATCTTGGGATTTTTGGTTTTTCCCCCTAAGACTCCATGGATTCCCAAATGTCTCTTTGCAGATTCTACAAAAACAGTGTTTAAAAATCACTGAATGAAAAGAAAGGTTTAAATCTTTGAGATGAATCCACACATCACAAGGACATCTCACAGATTGATTCTTTCTAGTTTTATTCTAGGATTGTTCAGTTTTTTTCCTATAGGCATCAATGGGCTTTGAAACGTCCATTTCCAGATTTTACAAAAAGAGTGATTCCAACCTGCTGAATCAAAAAAAGGTTCAACTTTGTGAGATGAATCCATGCTTCACCAAGTAGTTTCACAGATAGCTTGCTTCTAGTTTTTTTCTGAGGATATTTTATTTTCCCATAAGCCTCAATGGGTTCTGAAATGTCCCTTCGCAGATTCAACAAAAAGAGTGTTTCCAACCTGCTGAATCAAACAAAAGTTTTAACTCTTTGAGATGAACCCACACAAGACCAAGCTGTTTCACAGATAACTTCTTCCTAGTTTTCATCTGAGGATATTCGGTTTTCCTATAGGCCTCAATTGGTTCCAAATGTTTCTTTGCAGATTCTCCAAAAAGAGTGTTTTTAACCTGTGGAATCAAAAGAAAGATTTAACTCTGTGAGATGATTCCACACATCACAAAGCAGTTTCACAGATAGTTAATTTCCAGTTTTTATCTGGGGATATTTGGTTTACTCACAAAGGCATAAATGGGCTCCCAAGCGTCCCTTTGCAGATTCTTCAAAAAGAGTATTTCCAACATGCTGAATGGAAAGAAAGTTTTAACTTTGTGTGATGAATCCACACATCATGAAGTAGTTTCACAGATAGCTTCTTTCTAGTTTTTATTTGGGGATATTCCATTTTTCTCCATAGGCATCAATGGGTTCCTAAATATCCCTCTGCAGATTCTACAAACACATTGTTTCCAATCTGACAAATCAAGAGAAAGGTTCCACTCTGTGAGATGAACCAATATATCAAGATGCAATTTCAAAGATAACTTCTTCCTAGTTTTTATCTGGGGATGTTCACTTGTTCTGCATTGGCCTCAATGGGATCCAAAATGTCCCTTCACAGATTCTAAAAAATGAGTGTTTTCAACCTGCTGAATCAAAAGAATTGTTTAACTCTGTAAGATGAATCCACACACCACCAGGCAGTTTCACAGATAGCTTCTTTCTAGCTTTAATCTGGTGATATTTCATTTTTCACAGTAGGTCTCAATGGACTCAAAATTGTCCCTCCACAGATACAACAAAGAGTATTTCCAACCCACTGAATCAAAAGTAAGGTTTACCTCTGAGATGAATTCACACATCACAAAGGAATTTCACAGGTAGCTTCATTCTAGTTTTATCTGGGGATATTCATTTTTTCCAATAGGCCTCAAAGGCCTCTCAAATGTCCCACAGAAGATTTTACTAAAAGAGTGTTTTCAACCTGCTGAATCAAAAGAAAGTTTTTGTGAGATGAATGAACACATCAATAAGCCGTTTCACAGGTCCTTTCAAAGGGCTATAAAATGTCCCTTCACAGATTGTACAAAAAGAGTGTCTCCAACCTGTTGATTCAAAATAAACGTTTAACTATTTGAGATGAATCATAACATTACCAAGCAGTTGCACATACAGCTTCTTTATAGTTTTTCTCTAGAAATATTCAGTTTTTCCCCATAGGCTTCAAGAGAGTCCAAAATGTACCTTCACAGATTTTACAAAGAGTGTTTCCAAACTGCTCAGTCAAAAGAAAGGTTTAACTACATGAGATGAATCCACACATCAAAAAGTAGTTTCATAGATAGCTTCCTTCTAGTTATTATCTTGGGATATTCAGTTTTGCCCAGTGGCCTCAATGGACTCCAAAATATCCCTTTACCCATTCTACAAAAAGAGTGTTTCCAACCTGCTGAATGGAAAGAAAGGATTAACTATTTGAGATGAATCCAGACATCACCAAGCAGTTTCACAAATAGCTTCTAACTAGTTTTTATCTGGGGATTTTAGGTTTTTCCCCCTAGACCTCAAACAAATCCAAAATGTCTCTATGCAGATTCTACTAAAAGAGTGTTTCCAAAATGCTGAATCAAAGGAAAGTTTTAACTCTTTGAGATGAATCCACACATCACAAAGAAGTTTCACACATTGCTTCTTTCTAGTTTTCTTCTGGGAATGTTCAGTTTTTTCCCATAGGCATCAACGGGCTTTGAAATGTTCATTTGCCGATTCTACAAAAAGAGTGCTTCCCACCTGCTGAATCAAGAGAAAGTTTTAACTCTCTGAGATGAATCCACACTTCACCAAGCAGTTTCACAGATGGCTTCTTTCTAGTTATTATCTGGGGATATTCAGTTTTTCCCTGTAGGCCTCAATGGACTCCCAAATGTCCCCTCACATATTCTACAAAAGAGTGTTTACAATTTGTAGAATCACAATAAGGTTTAACTCTGTGAGATGAATTCACACATCACAAATAAGTTTCACAGATAGCTTATTTCCATTCTCTATCTGGGGATATTCCTTTTTTTTTCTCACAAGTTTCAAAGGGTTTTGAAAAGTCCCTTCACAGGTCCTACAAAAAGAGTGTTTCCAACCTACTGAATCATAGCAATGGTTTAACTCTGTGAGATGAGTCCACACATCACCAAGTAGTTTCACAGATAGTTTCATTCTAGTTTTTATCTGGGGATATTTGCTTTTTCCTTGTAAGCCTCAATAGGCTCCTAAATATCCTTTCGCAGATTCTACAAAAAGAATGTTTCCAACCTGGTGAATAAAAAGAAACTTTTAATTCTGTTAGATGAATTCACACATCACCAAGCACTTTCACAGGTCATTTCTTTCTTGTTTTTATCTTGAGATATTCTGTTTTTCCTCATAGGCCTCAATGGGCTTCTAAATGTCCCCTCGAGATTTACAAAAAGAGTGCTCCAAGGTGCAGAATCAAAAGAAAGTTTTAACTCTGAGAGAATAATCTACACATCATCAAGCAGTTTCAAAGCTAGCTTGTTCCTAGTTTTTATGTGGGGATATTTATTTTCAGCCATGGGCCTCAAAAAGTTCCTAAGTGTCACTTCACAGATTCTACAAAAACAGTGTTTCCTAGCTGCTGCATCAATATAAATGTTTAACTCTGTGACATGAATCAACACATTGCTAAGCAGTTTCAAAGACAGCTTCTTCCTAGTTTTTATCTGGGGATATTATCTTGTTCCATATAGGTCTCAATGGGCTCCAAAATGTCCCTTTACAGGTTCTACAAAATGAATGCTTCCAACGTGCTGAATGAAAAGAAAGGTTTAACTCTGTGAGATGCATCCACACATCACTAAGCAGTTTCACAGATAGCGTCTTTCTAGTTTTTATCTGGAGACGTTCTGTTTTTCCCCTTAGGTATCATGGGGTCTGAAATGTCCTTTCGCAGATTCTACCAAAAGAGTTTTTCTAACCTGCTGAATCAAAAGAAAGGTTTAACTCTGTGCAATGCAACCAAACATCACCAAGTAGTTTCACAGATAGCTTCTTACTAGTTTTCATCTGGGGATGTTCCATTTTTCCAAAGTCTTCAATGGGCCTCTAAATGCATCTTCACATATTATACAAAAAGAGTGTTTCAAGACTGCTGAATCAAAAGAAAATGTTAACTCTGTGAGATGACTCCACACATCACTAAGCACTTCCACAGATAGCTTCTTTCTAGTAGTTATTTGAAGATGTTTGCTTTTTTTCATAGGCCTCAATGGGCTCCCAAATGTTTCTTAGCAGATTCTACAAAAAGACTGTTTCCAGCCTGCTGATTCAAAAGATAAGTTTAACTCTGTAGGATGAATCCACACATGTCCAAGCATTTTCACAGATAGCTTCTTTCTACTTATTATCAGAGGATATTTGATTTTCCCCATAGGTCTCTATGGGTTCCCAAATGTCCCTTCTCAGATGCTACAAAAAGAGTGTTTCCAACCTATTGAAACAAAAGAAAGTTTTACCTCTGTCAGATGATTCCACACAACACAAAGCAATTTCACAGATAGATTCTTTCTAGTTTTTATTTGGAAATATTCAGTTTTTCCCCTAGGCCTCAATGAACTCCCAAATGTTTGCTCGAAGATTCTACAAAAGGAGTGTTTCCAACCTGCCGAATTAAAGGAAAGGTTCAACTCTGTGAGATGAATCCACACATCACAAAGCAATTTCAGTTAGTTTCTTTCTAGTTTTTCTCTGAGGATATTCATTATTCCCCATATGCTTCAATGGGATCCAAAAAGTCCTTTCTCGGGTTCTACAAAGAGTGCTTTTACCCTGTTGAATCAAAAGAAAGGATTAGCTCTGTGAGATGTATCCACACATCACCAAGCAGTTTCACAGACAGTTTCTTTCTAGTTTTTATCTGGGGATACTCAGTTTTTCCCTGTAGGCCTCAATAAGCACCCAAATGTCTATTCAAAAGTTCTACCAAAAAGTGTTTCCAACCTGCTGAATTGAAAGAAAAATTTAACCCTGGGAGATGAATCTACACATCACCAAACAGTTTCACAGAAAGCTTCTTTCTACTTTTTATCTGGAGATATTCAGTTTTTCCTCATAGGCCTCAATGGGCTCTCAAATATTATCTCTCAGATTTTACAAAAAGAGTTTTTCCTAACAGTTGAATCATAAGAAAGTTTTACCTCTGTGAGATTAATCCACACATCAACAAGCAGTTTCACAGATAGCTTCATTCTAGTTTTTATCTGGGGATTTTAGGTTTTTCCTCCTAGGCCTCAATGAGCTCTGAAATGTCCCATTGCAGATTCTAGAAAAATAGTGTCACTAACCTGTTGAATCAAAAGAAACGTTGAGCTATTTGAGATCAACCAGCACATCACAAAGCAGTTTCATATATAGCTTCTTTCTAGCTTTTATCTAGAAACATTCAGCTTTTCCCCATAGGCCTCAAGGGACTCCAAAATGTCCCTTCTCAGATTTTATAAAAAGAGTGTTTCCAAACTGCTCCATTAGAAGAAAGGTTTGACTCCATGAGATGAATCAACTCATCTAAAAGCAGTTTCACAGATAGCTTCTTTCTAGTTTTTATCTTGAGATATTCAGTTTTTCTCCGTAGTCCTCAATAGATTCCAAAATGTCCCTTTGTAGATTCTACAAAAAGAGTATTTCCAACCTGTTGAACGGAAAGAAAGGATTAATTATTTGATATGAATTCAGACATCATCAAGCAGTTTCACAGAGAGCATCTTTCTAGTTTTTATCTGGGGATTTTCCATTTCTCCCACTAGGCCTCAATGGAATCCCAAATGTCTCTTCAGAGATTCTACAAAAACAATGTTTCCAAACTGCTGAATCAAAAGAAAGGTTTAACTCTTTGAGATGAATCCACACATCACAAAGGAGTTTCACAGATTGCTTCTTTCTAGCTTTTTTCCTCTGAATGTTCAGTTTTATCCCATAGGCATCAATGGGCTTTGAAATGTCCTTTTGCAGATTATTTAAAAAGAGTGCTTCCAAACTGCTGAATAAAAAGAAAAGTGTAACTTTCTGGGATGAATCCATACATCACCAAGAAGTTTCACAGATAGCTTCCTTGTAGCTTTTTTCTGGGGTTATTTGGTTTTCCCCATAGGCCTCAATGGGTTCTGAAATGTCCTTTTGCAGATTCTCCAAAAGGAGTGTTCCAACCTGCTGAATCAACGATCGTTTTAACTCTGTGAGATGAATCCACACAAGACCATGCCGTTTCACAGATCACTTCTTCCTATTTTTATCTGAGGATATTCCGTTTTCCTATAGGCCTCAATGAGTTCTCAAATATTTCTTAGCAGATTCTACAAAAAGAGTGTTTCCAACCTGCTGAAACAAAAGTTTGTCTCTGTGACATGAATCCAATTCTCACCAAGTAGTTTCACAGATAGCTTCTTTCTAGTTTTTAACTGGGAATGTTTTATTTTTCCTTATAGGCCTCAATAAGCTCTGAAATGTCTTTTCACAGATTCTACAAAAAGAGTGTTTCCAACTGGTTGAATCAAAGGAAAGATTTATCTCTGTGATATGAATCCAAACAGTACACAGCACTTCAACAAATAGCTTCTTTCTGCTTTGTATCTGAGGATATTCACTTTTTCCCCATGGACCTCAACGTGCTTTGAAATGTCCCTTCTCAGTTCCTTTCCAAATATTGTTTCCAGTCTGCTGAATCCAAAGAAAGTTTTACCTCTGTGAGATGAATCCACAACTCACAAAACTGTTTCACTGATAACTTCTGTTTATGTTTTATCTGGGGATATTCTGATTTTTTCATTAGGCATGAAAGGGTTCCCAAATGTCCATTTGAAGAGTATACAAATAGAATGTTTCCAACTTGCTGAATCAAAAGAAAGGTTCAAATCTGTGAGATGAATCAACACATCACCAAGTAATTTCAAAGATATCTTCTTTCTTGTTTTTATCTGGGAATATTCGCTTCTTCTGCATCAGACAGTGTGATCCAAATTGTCCCATCGCAGATTTTACAAAACTGAGTGTTTCCAAACGGTTTTGTTTTTTATCTGCAGATACTGGTTTTTCCCCTTAGACATCAATGAGGTCCCAAATGTCCATTCACAGATTCTATGAAAAGAGTGTTTCCAACCTGCTGAATCAAAAGAAAAGTTGAACTTTGTGAAATGCGTCCACACCTCACTAAGCAGTTTCAAGTTTTTATCTGGAGATATTTGTTTTTTCCATTTACACATCCATGGGGTCCCAAATGTTCCTTCACAGATTACACAAAAAGAGTGTATTTAACCAGCTGAATCAAATGAAAGTTTTAACCTTATTAGATGAATTCACACAACACCAAGTAGTTTCACAGATAGCTTATTTCTAGTTTTTAACTGGGGATATTCGGTTTTTCCACAAAGGCATAAATGGGCTCCCAAATGTTCCTTCGCAGATTCTACAAAAATAGAGTTTCCAACCTGCTGAAACAGAAGAAAAGTTTAACTCTGTCTGATGAATTCACACATCATCAAGCAGTTTCACAGATAGCTTCCTTCTTGTTTCATCTGGGGATATTCCATTTTTCCTCACAGTCATCAATGGGCTCCTAAATATTCCTTTGTAGATTCTACAAAAACAGTGTTTCCAACCTGATGACTCAACAGAAAGGTTCAACTCTGTGAGATGAATCAACACATCACTAAGCAGTTTGAAAGATAGCTTCTTCCCAGTTTTTACCCAGGGCTATTCTCTTGTTCTGTATCTGCCTCAATGGGATCCAAAATGTCCCTTTGCAGATTCTACAAAATGAGTGCTTCCACCCTGTTGAATTAAAAGAAATGTTTAAGTCTGTGAGATTAATCAACACATCACTAAGCAGTTTAACAGACAGCTTTGTTCTAGTTTTTATCTGGAGATATTTGGTTTTCCCCCATAGACATCAATGGGGTCCCAAATGTCCCTCTGCAGATTCTACAAAAGGAGTGTTTCCAACCTGCTGCATCAAAAAAAGGGTTTAATTCTGTGATATGAATCCACACATTATCGAGAAGTCTCACAGACAGCTTCTTTCTACTTTTTATTTTGGGATATTCGGTTTTTCCCCATGGACCTCAATGGGCTTTGAAATGTCCCTTCACAGATTCTACAAAAAGAGTGTTTCCAAACTGCTGAATCAAAAGAAAGTTTTATCTCTGTGAGATGAAGCCACACATCACAAAACAGTTTCCCAGATAGCTTCTTTCTAGTTTTTTTTATTTTTTTTCCCCTGGGGACATATTGTTTCTCCCGCTAGCCCTTAATGGGCTCCCAAATGTCCCTTTGCAGATTATACAAAAAGAGTGTTTCCAACCTGTTGAAACAAAAAAAAAGTTTTCACTTTGTGAGATGAATCTACACATCGTCAAGCAGTTTCACACATAACTTCTTTCTAGTTTTCATTTGGGGACATTCAATTTTTCCTCATAGGACACAATTTGTTCCCAAATGTCCCTTTGCAGATTCTACAAAAAGAGTGTTTCCAACCTGCTGGATAAAATGAAAGGTTTAATTCTGTGATTTGAATCCACACATCACAAAGCAGTTTCGCAGATAGCTTCTTTCTAGTTTTTATTTGAGGATATTCAATTTTTCCCCATAGGCCTTATTGGACTCCCAAATGTTCCTTCACATATCCTACAAAAATGTTTCCAACACGCTGAATCAAAAGGAAGGTTTAACTCGGTGAGATGATTCCAAACATAACCAATCACCTTCACAGATAGCTTCTTTCTAGCTTTTATCTTCTGATATTTGGTTTTTCCCCCACGGACTCTCAAATGTCCCTTTGCACATTTTACAAAAAGAGAGTTTCCAACCTCATAAATCAAAAGAAAATTTTACCTCTGTGAGATGAATTCATACATCACCAAGCAGTTTCACAGATAGCTTCTTTCTAGTTTTTATCTGGGGATATTCAGATTTTCCCCATAGGCCTCAATGGGCTCCCAAATGTCCCTTTGCAGATTCTGCAAAAAGAGTTTTTCCAACCTACTGAATCAAATGACATTTTTAACTCTTTGACATGGATCCACACATCACAGAGCAGTTTCACAGACAGAAGACATATATCTAGTTTTTATCTGGGTGTATTTTGTTTTTCCCATAGGCCTAAAAGAGCTTCCAATGGACCCTTGGCAGATTTTTCAGAAAAGGTGTCTTCAACGTACAAAATCAAAAGAAAATTTTAACATTGCGAGATAAATCCACACATCATCAATTTACATTGTAGGGACATGGATGAAGCTAGATACCATCATTTGGAGTGAACTATCACAGGGCCAGAAAACCAAACACCACATGTTCTCACTCATAGCTGGGAACGGAACAATAAGAACACTTGGACACAGGGTGGAGAACATCACACACTGGGGCCTGTCGTGGGGTGGGGGGAGGGGGGAGGGATAGCATTAGGAGATATACCTAATGTAAATGATGAGTTAACGGGTGCAGCACACCAACATGCCACATGTATACATATGTAACAAACCTGCACATTGTGCACATGTGCCCTGGAACTTAAAGTATAATAATAAATAGAAAAAAGAAAAGTCCATTCTCAGATTCTTCAAAAAAGAGTGTTTCCAACCTGCTGAATCAAAACAAAGGTGTTACTCTTTGAGATGAATCCACATATCACAAAGCAGTTTCACAGATAACTTATTTCTAGTTTTTATCTGGGGATATTTGGTTTTTCCTCTTAGGCCTCACTGGTCTCCCTAATGTCTTTTTGCAGATTATGCAAAAAGGGTCTTTCCAATTTGCTGAATAAGAAAACAGGTTTACTTCTGTTAGATAAATCCACACATCACCAAGCAGTTTTACAGATTGCTTCTATTTAGATTTTATATTTGGTTTTACCCCATAGACCTCAATGGTCTCCCTAATGTCCCTTCACAGATTCTACAAAAAGAGTGTTTTCAACCAGCTGAATCAAAAGAAAGGTTTAACTCTGTGAGATGAATTCACAGAACACAAAGCAGTTTCACACAGCTTCTGTCTAGTTTTTTCTGAGGTTATTCCATTTTTCTTCCCCATAGCCCTCAATGGGCTCCCAAGTGTCCCTTCACAGATTCTACGAAAAGAGTTTTTCCAGCCTGCTGAATCAAATG
Organism: Mandrillus leucophaeus; assembly: GCF_000951045.1. Lineage (NCBI taxonomy): Eukaryota > Metazoa > Chordata > Mammalia > Primates > Cercopithecidae > Mandrillus > Mandrillus leucophaeus. The sequence continues at coordinate 708,655 of NW_012110308.1, read as the reverse complement.
AAATGTTAACTTTGTGAGATGAATCCAAACATCAAAAAGTAGTTTCACAGATAGCTTCTTTCTAGTCTTTATCTGGATATATATATTTTTTTCCAAAGAATCCAATGGGCTCCCAATTGTTCCTTCACAGATTCTGCAAAAAAAGTGTTTCCAACCTGCTGAATCAAAAGAAAGTTGTAACCCTGTGAAATGAATCTACATATCACAAAGTAGTTTCACAGATAGCTTATTTCCAGTTTTTGTTGGGGAATATTTGGTCTGTCCCCATAGGCTCCAATGGGCTCCCAAATATCTTTTCACAGATTCTACAAAAAAAGTGTTTCCAACCTGCTGAATCAAAAGAAAGGTTTAATTTTGTTAATAAATCCACACATCACCAAGCAGTTTCAAAGATACCTTTGTTCCTAGTTTTTATCTGGTGGGTATTCAGTTTTTCCTCAATGGTCTCCAAAATGTCCCTTGGCAGATTTCACAAAAAGAGTGTTTACAGCATTCTGAATCAAAAGAAAGTTATAAATCTGTGTGATGAATCCATATGTCACAAAGCAGTTTCAGAGACCACATCTTTCTAGTTTTTATCTGGGGATATTCAGTTTTGCTCCATAGGCCTTCAGGGGCTCCCAAATGTCCCTTCGCATACTCTAGAAAAAGACTGTTTCAAATTTGCTCAATCAAAAGAAAGGTTTACCTCTGGGAAATGAATCCACACAACACGAAGCAGTTTCACAGATAGCTTTTTTCTAGTTTTTATCTCGGGATATTCATTTTTCCCCCATAGACATCAATGGGCTCCCAAATATCCCTGGGCAGAATTTACAAAAGGTATTTCTACCCTGCTGAATTAAAGGAAAGGTTTAACTCTGTGAGTTGAATCCACATATCACCAAGCAGTTTCACAAATAGCTTCTTTCTAGTTTTCATCTGTGGATTTTCAATTTTTTCCAATAGGCCCCAATGATCTCTCAAATGTCCCTCCACAGATTCTACAAAAAGAGTGTTTCCAACCGTCTGAATCAAGAGAATTGTTTAACTCTGAAAGATGAATTCACATATCATGAAACAGTTTCACAAATGGATTCTGTCTAGTTTTTAATCTGGGAATTTTCTTTTTCTCTCCCATAGGCCTCAATTGTGTCCCAAATGTCCCTTTGCAGATTCTACAAAAAGAGAGTATCCATACTGCTGAATCAAAGAAAAGTTTTACTTTGTGAGATGAATCCACACATCACAAAGCAGTTTTACAGATAATTTCTGTCTGGTTTTATCCAAGGGTATTCTCTTTTTTCTCATAGGCCTCAATGGGCTACAAAATGTCTGTTTGCACATTCTACAAAAAGAGTCTTTCCAAACTGATGAATCAACAGATCAGTTTAACTCTGTGAGGTAAATCCACACATAGTAAAGCACTTTCCTAGATAGCTTCTTTCTAGTTTTTATCAGGGGATATTTGGATTTTCCTCATAAGCCTTAATGGACTTCCTAATGTTCCGTCACAGATTCTACCAAAACAGTGTTTCCAATCAGCTGAATCAAAAGAAAGATTTAACTCTGTGAGATGAATCCACACCTCACCAAGCAGTTTCACAAATAGCTTCTTTCTAGATTTTCTCTGAGTTTATTCCATTTTTTCCCCATAGGCTTCACTGGGCTCCCTAATGTCCCTTCACAGAATCTGTAAAATGAGTTTTTCAACCTGCTGATTCAAAAGAAGGCTTTAACTCTATGAGATGAATCCACTTATAACAAAGCAGTTTCACAGATAGTTTTTTTTGTAGTTTTTTTCCTGAGGATATTCTGTTTTTTCCCATAGGTTTGAAAGGGTTCCTAAATGTCCCTTCGTAGATTCTACAAAAAGAGTGCTTCCTAATGCTGAAACAAAGAAAGATTTAACTGTTTCAGATGAATCCAAACATTACAAAGCAGTTTCATAGATAGGTTCTTTCTAGTTTTTATCCAGGGATTATTTGATTTTGTTTTCCAATAGACCACAATGGGCTCCCAAATTTCCCTTCACAGAATCTACAAAATAGTTTTTCTAACCTGCTGAATCAAAAGAAAAGTTTAAGGATTTGAGATGAATCCACACAACACAAAACAGTTTCAAAGATAGCTGCTTTCTAGTTTTTAGGTAGGGATATTCAATTTTTCTCTATAGGCTTCAATGGGCACCCAAATGTCTCCTCACAGATTCTACAAAAAGAGCCTTTCCAACCTTCTGAGTCAAAGAGAAGTTTTAATTCAGTGAGCTGAATCCACACATCACAAAGTAGTTTTGCATATAGCTTCTTTCTAGTTTTTACTTAGAGATATTCTGTTTTCCCCCATAGGCCTCCATGGGTTCCCAAATGCCTCTTCATAGAGTGTAAAAAAGAGTGTTTCCAATGTGCTAAATGAAAAGAAAGGCTTAACTCTATGAGATGAATACACACCTCACAAAGCAGTTTCACAAATAGCTTCATTCTAGTTTTTATCTGGGGATATTGTTTTTCGCCATAGTCCTCAACGGGCTTTCAAAAGTCCCTTTGCAGATTGTACCAAAAGAGTATTTCCAACCTGTTGACTCAAAAGAAAAGTTTAACTCTGTGAGATGAATCCACATATCCCAAAGTAGTTTCAATGATAGCTTCTTTCTAGTTTTTATCTATGGCTATTTGTTTTTTTTTTTATAGGCCTCAATGGGCTCCCAAATGTTCCTTTGCATATCTACAAAAAGAGTGCTACCAACCTGATGATTCAAAAGAAAAGTTTAATTTGTAAGATGAACCCAAACATCACAAAGCAGTTTCACAGACAGTTTCTTTCTAGTTTTTATCTGGGGATATTCGAATTTATCCCACAGGCCTCAGTGGGCTCCAAAATGTCCCTTTGTAGTTCCTAGAAAAAGAGTGATTTCAATCTGTTTAATCTAAAGAAAGTTTTAACATGTGACATGAAATTACACATCACCAAACAGTTTCACATACAGCTTCTTTTTAGTATTTATCTCAGATATTTGGTTTTTCCTTATAAGCCTCAATGTAATTCCAAATATCCCATCGCAAATTTTACAAAAAGAGTATTTCAAACCTGCTGAATCAAAAGAAAGTTTCAACTCTGTGAGATGAATCCACTCAGCACAAAGCACTTTCATAGATCACTTCTTTCAGGTTTTTATCTGGGGATAATCAGTTTTTCTCCATAGGTCTTAATGGGCTCCCAAATATCCCTTTGTAGATGTTACAAAAAGAATGTTCCCAATGAACTGAATCGAAAGAAAATTTTAAAACTGTGAGATGAACCCACACATCACAAAGCAGTTTCACAGATAGCTTCTTTCTGGTTTTTATCTGGAGATGTTCGATTTTTCTGAATAAGCCTCAATGGGCTGCAAACTGTTTCTTCTTCACAGATTCTACAAAAGCAGTTTCCACCTGCTGAATCAAAAGTCAGGTTTAACTGTGAGATGAATCCACACATCAGAAAGCATTTTCACCCGTAGCTAATTTGTGGTTTTTGTCTGGGGATATTCAGTTTTTCCCCTTAGGTGTTAATGGGCTTTTAAATTTCCTTTCACAGGTTTTACAAAAAGAGTGTTTCCAACCTGCCCAATCAAAAGAAAGTTTTAACTTTGGGAGGTAAATCCACACATCACCAAACAGCTTCACAGATAACTTTTATCTAGTTTTTATCTGCGGTTATTCAACTTCCACCTTAAGCTTCAATGGCCTCCCAAATATCCCTTCACAGTTTCTACAGAAATTGTGTTTCCAACCTTCTGAATCAAAAGAATGGTTTAACTCTCTTAGATAAATTCATACATCCCCAAGCAGTTTCACAGATAGCTTCTTTCTAGTTTCTATCCAGGGATGTTCAATTTTTCCACATAGGCACAATGGGCTCTGAAAAGTTTCTTTGCAGATTCTACAAAAGTAGTATTTTCTAACTGCTTAATCAGCATACAGGTTTAAATCTGTGAGATGAATCCACACTTCAAAAAACACTTTCACAGATATCTTCTTTCTAGTTTTTATCTGGAGATATTCGATTTTTCCCCATAGACCACAATAGGGGCCAAAATGTCCCTTCACAGATTCTACAAAAACAGTGCTTCCATCTGCTGTATCAAAAGAAAGATTTAACTGTGTGAAATGAATCTACACATCTCAAAGCAGTTTCACAGATAGCTTCGTTTAGTTTTTATCTGAAGATATATGGTTTTTCCCCATTGGCCACAATGGGCTCATAATTGTCCCTTCACAGATGATACAAAACGTGTGTTTCAAACTTGCCGAATTAAAAGACAGGTTTAATTCTGTGAGATGAATCCACACATCTTAAAGAAGTTTTGCAGATAGTTTCTTACTAGTTTTTATCTGGGGATATTCGATTTTTTCCCACAGTCCTCAACGGGCTCCAAAATGTTTTTTCGCAGATTCTACACCAAGGGTGTTTCCAACCTGCTGAATCACAAGGAAGATTTAAGACTTTCAGATTAATCCACACATCACCAAGTTGTTTTACAGATAGTTTTTTTATTTTAGTTTTTATCTGGGGATATTCAATTTTTTTACATAGGCCTCAACGGGCTGCCAACTGTCCCTTCACAGATTCTACAAAAATAATGTTTCCAACCAGCTGAATCAAAAGAAAGCTTTAACTCTGTGAAGTGAATCCACACATCACCAAGTGGTTTCACAGATAGCTTCTTTCTAGTTTTTATCTTGGGATATTTGGTTTTTCCCCAAGGCCTCATTGTGCTACTAAATGAATTTTTGCAAATTCTATAAAAAGAGTGTTTCCAACCTGCTGTATCTATAGAAATGTTTAACACTATTACATGAATCCAAACATTACCAAGCAGTTTCACACATAGTTTCTTTCTATTTTTGTCTGGGGATATTCAGTTTTTTCCCATAGGCCTCAATGGGCTCCTGAATGTCCTGTCACAGATTCTACATCAAGAGTGTTTCCATTCTACTGATTCTAAAGCTTTAACTCTGTAAAGTGAATTCACACATCCCCAAGCAGTTTCACAGATAGCTTCTTTCTAGTTTATATCTGGGGATTTTCAATTTTCCCTTGAGGCCTCAATGGGCCACACAATGTCTCTTCACACTTTCTACACAAAGAGAGTTTCCAAGCTGCTGAATCAAAAGATAGGTTTAGCTCTGTGAGATGAATCCACATGTCAAAAGCAATTTCACAGATAGCTTCTTTCTGTTTTTTAACTGGGAATATTCAGCTTTTCCCTTAGGCCTCAATTGGATATGAAAGAATTTTTTGCAGATAATTCAAAAAGAGTGCTTCCAACCTGTAGAATCAAAAGAAAGATTTAACTCTGTGAGGTGAATCTATGCATCACCAAGCAGTTTCAATTTTCTAGTTTTTATCTGGAGGTATTCGGTTTTTCCCCATAGGTATCAATAAACTTTGAAAAGTCCTTTTACAGATTCTACAAAAAGAGTGCTTCCAACCTGATGAATCAAAAGAAAGGTTTAAATTTGTGAGATAAATACAAACATCACCAACCTGTTTCACAGATAGCTTCTTTTTAGTTTTTATCTGGGTATTTTTAGTTGTTTGCATTAGGCCTCAAGGGACCCTTAAATGTTCCTTCACAGCTTCTACAAAAAGAGTATTTTCTACCTGCTAATTCGCAAGAAAGGTTCATCTCTGTGAGATGAATCAACACACCTAGAAGCAGTTTCACAGAAAGCATCTTTCTTGTTTTTATAGTGGGGTATTCATTTTTTTTTCCCCATAGGCCTCAATGGGCTCCAAAATGTCTCTTAGCAGATTCTGTAAGAAGAGTGTTTCCATCCTGCTTAGTCAAAAGAATCATTTAACTCTATAATATGAATCCGGACATCACCAAGCAGTTTCACAGATAGCTTCTTTCTGGTTTTTATCGGGAGATATTCAGTTTTTTTTCCATAGACGTCAATGGGCTCAAAAATGTCTCTTCACAGATACTACAAAAAGAGTGTTTCAAACCTGCTGAATCAAAAGAAAAGTTTAACACTTTGAGATGAATCCACATATCACCAAGCAGTTTAGCTGATAGTTTTCTTCTAGTATTTATCTGTGTACATTCCGTTTCCCCCCACAAGCCTCAAAGGGCTGCGAAATACCCTTTCTAAGATTCTACAAAGAAAGTGTTTCCCACCTGCTGAATCAAAAGAAAAGTTTAACTCTGGGAGATAAATTCACACATCACCAAGCAATTTCACAGATACCTGCCTTGTAGTTTTTATTGGGGAATATTTGGTTTTTCTCCTTAGGCCTCCATGGGCTACGTAAAGTCCCTTCACAGACGTTACAAAAAGAGTGTCTCCAACCTGCTGAATCAAAAGAAAGGCTTTTCTCTATGAGATGAATCCACACATCACTGCCAGTTTCACAGATAGCATCTTTCAATTTTTTATCTGGTCATATTCAGTTTTGCCAAATAGACTTCAATGGGCTCCCAAATGTCCCCATGCAGATTCTACAAAAATAGTATTTCCAACCTGCTAAACCAAAAAGGTTTTGAATTTGTAAGATAAATCCACACACCACCAAACAGTTTCACAGATAACTTCTTTCTAGCTTTTATCTGTGGATATTCAGTTTTTTCTCATAAGTCTCAATGGGCTTTCAAATGTCCTTTTGCTGATTCTTTAAAAGGAGTGTTTCTGGGACTCCCAAGATGGCCGAATAAGAATAGCTCCAGTCTCCAGCTTCCAGGGTGAGTGACACAGAAAAAGGGTGATTTCTGCATTTTCCACTGAGGTACTGGGTTCATCTCACTGGGGCATATTGGACACTTGGTGCTGGTCAGTAGGTGCAGCCCAACCAGCAAGAGCTGAAACAGGGCAAGGCATCATCTCACCTGGGAAGTGCAAGGCAGAAGGGAATTCCTTTTCCTAGCCAAGGGAAACTGAGACACACAACACCTGGAAAATTGGGAAACTCCCACCCTAATACTGTGCTTTACCAAAGGTCTTAGCAAACAGCACACCAGGATATTATATACCACGCCTGGCCCAGAGGGTCCCATGCCCATGGAGCCTCCCTCATTGCTAGCACAACAGTCTGAGTTCTAACTGCAAGGCAGAAGCGAGGCTGGGGGAGAGGCACCTGCCATTGCTGAGACTTAAGTAGGTAAACAAAGCTGCTGGGAAGCTTGAACAGGGTGGAGCCCACCACAGCTCAAGGAGGCCTGCCTGCCTGCCTCTGTAGACTCCACCTCTGGCGACAGGGCATAACTAAACAAAAAGCAGCAGAAACCTCTGAAGATGTAAATGTCCCTGTCTGCTAGCTTTGAAGAGAGCAGTGGTTCTCCCAGCACGAAGGTTGAGATCTGAGAATGGACAGACTGCCTGCTCAATTGGGCCCCTGACCCCTGAGTAGCCTAAGTGGCAGACATCCCCCACTAGGTTCAGACTGATACCTCACACCTCACACAGCTGGGTACACCTCTGAGGCTAAGCTTCCAGATCCAGAATCAGACAGCAACACTCGCTGTTCAGTAATATTCTGCCTTCTGCAGCTTCCGCTGCTGATACCCAGGCAAACAGGGTCTGGAGTGGACCTCAAGCAAACTCCAACAGACCTGCAGTTGAGGGTCCTGACTCTTAGAAGGAAAACTAACAAACAGAAAGGCCACCCACACCAAAACCTCATCAGTACATTACCATCATCAAAGACCAAAGGCAGATAAAACCAAAAAGATGGGGGAAAAGCAGAGCAGAAAAGTTGGAAATTCAAAAAGTCTGAACACATCTCCCCCTCCAAAGGAATGCAGCTCATTGGCAGCAATGGAACACAGCTGGACAGAGAATGACTTTGATGAGCTGAGATAAGAAGGCTTCAGTTGACCAAACTTCTCAGAGCTAAAGGAGGAACTATGAACCCAGCAGAAAGAAACTAAAAACCTTGAAAACAGAATGGAAGAATGGATAACTAGAATAAGCAATGCAGAGAAGTCCAGAAACGAACTGATAGAGATGAAAACCATGACATGAGAACTATGTGACAAATGCACAAGTTCAGTAACCAACTCGATCAACTGGAAGAAAGAGTATCAGTTATTGAAGATCAAATGAATGAAATGAAGTGAGAAGAGAAGTTAAGAGGGAAAAAGAGTAAAAGGGAATGAACAAAGCCTCCAAGAAATATGGGATTATGTGAAAATACCAAATCTACGTCTGATTGGTGTGCCTGAAAGTGACGGGGAGAATGGAACCAAGTTGGAAAATACTCTGCAGAATATTACCCAGGAGAACTTCCCCAACCTAGCAAGGCAGGCCAACATCCAAATTCAGGAAATACAGAGAATGCCACAAAGATACTCCTCGGGAAGAGCAACCAAAAGACACATAATTGTCAGATTCACCAAAGTTGAAATGACGGAAAAAATGTTAAGGGCAGCCAGAGAGAAATTTCTGGTTACCCACAAAGGGAATCCCATAAGACTAACAGCAGATCTCTCAGCAGAAACTCTACAAGCCAGAAGAGAGTGGGGGCCAATATTCAACATTCTTAAAGAAAAGAATTTTCAACCCAGAATTTCATATCCAGCC
>NW_012110308.1:690679-697457 GCF_000951045.1 Mandrillus leucophaeus | reverse complement strand
CAAGGAGAACTACAAACCACTGCTCAATGAAATAAAAGAGGACACAAACAAATGGAAGAACATACCATGCTCATGGATAGGAAGAATCAATATCAAGGAAATGGCCATACTGCACAAGGTAATTTATAGATTCAATGTCATCCCCATTAAGTTACCAATGACTTTCTTCACAGAATTGGAAAAAACTACTTTAAAGTTCATATGGAACCAAAAATGACTCCGCATTGCCAAGACAATCCTAGGCCAAAAGAACAAAGCTGGAGGCATCATGCTACCTGACTTCAAACTATACTATAATACCACACATCTACAGCCATCTGATCTTTGACAAACCTGACAAAAACTAGAAATGGGGAAAGGATTCCCTATTTAATAAATGGTGCTGGGAAAAAATGGCTAGTCCTAAGTAGAAAGCTGAATCTGGATCCTTTCCTTACTCCGTATACGAAAATTAATTCAAGATGGATTAGAGACATAAATGTTAGACCTAAAACCATAAAAACCCTAGAGAAAACCTAGGTAATACCATTCAGGACATAGGCATAGGCAATGATTTCATGTCTAAAACACCAAAAGCAATGGCAACAAAAGCCAAAATTGACAAATGGGATCTAATTAAACTAAAGAGCTTCTGCACAGCAAAAGAAACTACCATCAGAGTGAACAGGCAACCTACAGAATGGGAGACAATTTTTGCAATCTACTCATCTGACAAAAGGTTAATATCCAGAACCTACAAAGAACTCAACAAATGTACAAGAAAAAAACAAACAACCCCTTCAAAAAGTGGGCAAAGGATATGAACAGACACTTCTCAAAAGAAGACATTTTTACAGCCAACAGACACATGAAAAAAAATGCTCATCATCACTGGCTGTCAGAGAAACACAAATCAAAACCACAATGAGACACCATTTCATACCAGTTAGAATGGCAATCATTGAAAAGTCAGGGAACAACAGGTGCTGGAGAGGATGTGGAGAAATAGGAACACTTTTACACTGTTGGTGGGATTGTAAACTAGTTCAACCATTGTGGAAAACAGTGTGGTGATTCCTCGTGGATCTAGAACTAGAAATAACATTTGATCCAACCATCCCATTACTGGGGATATACACAAAGGATTATAAATCGTGCTGCTATAAAGCACATGCACATGTATGTTTATTGTGGCACTATTCACAATAGCAAGACTTGGAATCAACCCAAATGTCCATCAGTGACAGACTGGATTAAGAAAAGGTGGCACATATACACCATGGAATACTATGCAGCCATCAAAAAGGATGAGTTTGTGTCCTTTGTAGGGACATGGATGTAGCTGGAAACCATCATTCTCAGCAAGCTACTGCAAGAACAGAAAACCAAACACTGTATGTTCTCACTCATAGGTGGGAATTGAACAATGAGATCACTCGGACACAGGAAGGGGAACGTCACACATCGGGACCTATTGTGGGGAGGGTAAAAGGGGAGGGACAACATTAGGAGATATACCTAATGTTTATGAAGAGTTAATGGGTGCAGCACACCAACATGGCACACGTATACATATGTAACAAACCTGCACATTGTGCACATGTACCCTAGAACTTAAAGTATAATAATAAAAAAAGAAATAAAAGAAAGACACTTTTAAAAATAAAAATAAAAAAAGGAGTATTTCCAATCTGCTGAATCAAAAGAATAGTTTACCTCTTTTAGATGAATCCACACAAAACCAAGCAGTTTTACAGATAAGGTTTTTCTAGTTTTTATCTGGGGATATTCAGGTTTTCACAATATGCCTCTAGGGGCTCCCAAATGTCCCTTCTCTGAGATTATAAAAAGTGTTTCCAACCTGCTCAGTCAAAAAAAAAAAAAAAAAGGTTTAACTCTGTTAGATGAATCCATTCATCAAAAAGCAGTTTCACAAATAGGTTGTTTATAGTTCCCCATAGACCTCAATGGACTCCCAAATGTCCCATTGCAGATTCTGCAAAAAGAATGTTTCCAACCTGCTGAATCAAAAGAAAGTTTAAAATCTTTCATATGAATCCATGAATAACCAAGTAGTTTCATAGATAGCTTCTTTCCAGTTATTATCTGGGGGTATTTGGTTTTTCCCATAGGCCTCAATGGGCTCCCAATTGGCCCTTTGTAGATATTTTAAAAAGAGTGTCTATAAACTACTAAATCAGAAGAAAGATTTAACTCTGTGAGATGAATCCACATATCCCCAAACAATTTCCCACATAGCTTCTTTCTAGTTTTGATCTGGAGATACTCATTTTTTTTTTCTATTGGCCTCAAAGGGCACCCAAATATCCATTCGCAGGTTCTAAAAAGAGTGTTTCCAATGTGCTGAATGAAAAGAAAGGTTTACGTATGTGAGATGAATTGACACATCACCATGCAGTTTCACAGATAGTTACTTTGTAGTTTTTATCTGCAGTTATTCGTTTTTTGTCCATAAGCCTCATTGCCCCCTAAATATCCTTTCACAGATTCCACAAAAAGAGTGTCTCTTACATGCTGAATCAAAATAAAGGTTTAATTCTGTACAATGAATCCACACATTACCAGGCAGTTTCACAGATAGCTTCCTTCTAGTTTTTATCCTTGGATTTTTACTTTGTTTTCCTTAGGCCTGAATGAACTCTTAAATGCCCCTTCACAGATTCTACAAAAAGAGTGTTTCCAACCTGCTATTTCAAAAGAAAGGTTTAACTTTCTGAGATAAATCCACACATCACAAAGCAGTTTCACAGACAACTTGTTTCTAGTTTCCTTTCGGTATTTCCCCATAGGCCTCCCTGGGATCTGAGAAGTCCCTGCATAGATTGTACAAAAAGAGTCTTTCCAACCTCTTGAATCAAAATTAAGTTTTAAGTCTTTGAGATGAATCCAAATATCACAGCAGTTTCACAGATAGCTTCTTCGTAGCTGTCTGTGGATAGCTGTGGATATATTTGGTTGTTCTTTATGGCCTCAATGGACTAACAAATGTCCCTTTGCAGATTTTACAAAAACGGTTTCCAGCCTGATGAAATAAAATAAAGGTTTAACTCTGTGAGATGAATCCACACATTACAAATCAGTTACACAGAGAGCTTTTTACTATTTTTTATCTGGCGATATTCAGTTTTTCCCCGTAGGCCTCAATGGGCTCTGAAATGCCCCTTCGCAGAATCTACAAAAAGAGTGTTTCCAACCTGCTCAATCAAAAACAGTTTTAACTCTGTAAGAGAAATCCGCACATCACCAAACAGTTTCACAGATAGCTTCTTTCTAGTTTTTATCTGTGGATATTCTATTTTTTTTTTCTCACAGACCTCAATGGGCTTTCAAATGTCTCTTCACAGATTTTTCAAAATGAATGTCTGAAAACTACTAAATCAAAGGAAGGTTTTAACTCTGTGAGGTGAATCCACACATCACCAAGCAGTTTCACAGATAGCTTCTTACTAGATTTTAATCTGGGGATATTCATTTTTTTTCTTATAGGCCCCAATGGGTTCCCAAATGTCTCTTCATAGATTATACAAAAAGAGTGTTTCCAACCTGCAGAATCAAAAGAAAGGTTTAACTCTGTGACATGAATCCAAAAATCAACAAGTAGTTTCACATATAGCTTCCTTATAGTTTTTATTTGGGAATATTTGGGTTTTCTCCATAGGCCTCAATGGGCTCCCTGATGTCCCTATGCAGATTCTACAAAAAGAGTGTCTCCAACTTGCTAAGCCAGAAAAAATTTTAACGTTGTAAGATAAATACACACATCACCAAGCACTTTCACAGATAGCTCCTTTCTAGTTTTCATCTCTGGATGTTCATTTTTTTCCACATAGATAAATGGACTCCCAAATGTCCCTATGCAGATACTATAGAAACACTATTTCCAATCTGCTGAATCAAAAGAAAGGTTTAGCTATGTGAGAAGAATCCACACATCACCAAGTAGTTTCATCGATAACTTCTTTGTAGTACTTATCTGTGGATATCCTCTTTTAACTGTAGGCCTCAATGGTGTCCCAAATGTACCTTTCCAGATTCTACAACAAGAGTGCTTCCAACGTGCTGGATCAAAATAAAAATTTAACTCTTTGAGATGAATCCACACACCACTAACCTCTTCCACAGATAGTTTCTTTCAAGTTTTTATCTGGGAGCATTCAATTTTCCCCATAGGCCTCAATGGGCTCCCAAAGGTCTCTTCACAGTTTCCACAAAAAGAGTGTTTCCAATCTCCTGAAACAAAAGAAAAGTTTAGCTCTGTGAGATGAGTCCATACATCCCCAAGTAGTTTCACAGATAGCTTCTTTCTAGTTTTTATCTGGTGATATTGGCTTTTTCCTTAGAGACCTCAATAAACTCCCAAATGTCTTTTTGTAGATTCTAAAAAAGAGTGTTTTCAAACAGCTGAATCAAAAGAAAGGTTTATCTCTCTGATATGAATCCACACATCACAAGAAATTTCTCAGATAGCTTGTTTCTACTGGGGATTTTTGGTTTTACCCATAGGCTTCAATGGGCTTTGAAATTTCTCTTTGCAATTCTTTGCAAAAATGTTTTCCAACCTACTGTATCAAAAGAAAGTTTTAACTCTGTGAGATGAATCCACTAGTCACAAAGCAGTTTCAGAGATAACTTCTTCCTAGTTGTTATCTGGGGATATTCTGTTTTTCCCATTAGGCGTCAATTGGCTCCCAAATGTCCCTTTGAAGAGTCTACAAATAGTGTTTCCAAACTGCTGAAGCTAAAGAATGGTTTAACTCTGTGAGATGAGTCCACACATCACAAAGCAGTTTCAGAGATAGCTTCTTCCCAGTTTTTATCTGAAGATATTCAGTTTTTCCTCATAGTCCTCAATGGGCCCCTAAATATCCCTTTGCAGATTCTACAAAAAGAGTGTTTCCAATCTGTTGAATAAAAAGAAAGCTTTGACTCTGTGAGATGAAGTCACACATCACTAATCAGTTTCACAGGCAGATTCTTTCTAGTTTTAATCTGGGGATATTAGTTTTTTTCTTATAGGGGTCAAAGGGCTTCCAAATATCTCCTTGCAGATTTTACAAAAAGAGTATTCCAAACTACAGAATCAAAATAAAGGTTTAACTTGTGAAAAGAATCCACACATCATCAAGCAGTTTCACAGACAGCTTGTTCCTAATTTTCATGTGAGGATATTTATTTTCAGTCATAGGCCTCAAAAAGTCCCCAAGTGTACTTTCACAGATTCTACAAAAAGACTGTTCCAAGCTGCTGAATCAAAATAAAGGTTTAACTCTGTGAAATGATCAACACATCACCAAGAACTTTCAAAGACAGCTTCTTCCGAGTTTTCATCTGGGAATACTCATTTGTTCTGTATCAGCCTCAATGGGATCCAAAATATCCCTTTGCAGATTCTACAAAATGAGTGTTTCCCACCTGCTGAATCAAAATAAGGTTTTAACTCTCTGAGACATCACTAAGCAGTTTCAGAGATAGCATATTTGTAGTTTTTATCTGGGGTTATTCTCTATTACCCACAGACCTCAGTGGGCTCCAAAATGTCTCTTCACAGTTTCTAGAAATAGAGTGTTTCCAATCTGGTGAATCAAAAGAAAAATTCAACTCTGTGAGATGAATCCACAAACCAGTAACCAGTTTCACAGAGAGCTTCTTTCTAATTTTTATCTGGCGACATTTGGTTTTTCCCCATAGACCTCAATGGGCTCCCAAAAGTCTCTTTGCAGTTTCTATAAAAAGATTTTCCAACCTCCTTAATCAAAAGAATGGTTTAACACTGTGAAATGAATTGATACACCTCAAAGCAGTTTCACAGATATCTTGTTTCTTATTTTCATCTGGGGATATTTAGTTTTTTAACATAGGCATCAATTGTCTTTCTAATTTCCTTTCACAGGTTCTACAAAAATATGTTTTCCAAACTCTTTAATCAAAAGAAAGGTTTAACTCTGTGAGATGAATCTATACATCACAAAACAGTTTTAAAGATAGCTTCTTTCTAGTCTTTATCTGGGGACATTTTGTTTTTTTCTATAGTCCTCAATAAGCTTCCAAATGTCCCTTCATAGATTCTACAAAAAGAGAGTTTCAAACCTGCTGAATCAAAAGAAATTTTTAACTCTGTGAGATGAATCCACACATCTGAAAGCAGTTTCATAAATAGATTCTTTGTAGTTTTTATCTGGGGATATTCAATTTTTCCCCATTGGCCTCATTGGACTCCAAATGTCCCTTTGCAGATTGTACAAAAAAAAGTGTTTCCAAACTGCTGAATCAAAAGTTTTACCTTGGTGAGATGAATCCACACATCTCGAAGCAGTTTAACAGATAGTTTCTTCCAAGTTTTTATCTGGGGATATTCAGTTTTTTCTTACAGGCTCAATGTACTCTTTAATGTCTCTTCACTGATTCTACATAAAGAGTGTTTTTAACGTGCTGAATCAAAAGAAACATTTAACTCTGAGATAAATCCACACATCACCAGGCAGTTTCCCAGATAGCTTCTTTCTAATTTCTGTCTGGGGATATAAAATTTTTCCCCACAGGCCTCAATGAGTTGCCAAATGTTCCTTCACAGATTCTACAAAAAGAGTGATTCCAACCTGGTGAGCCAAAAGAAAGGTTTAACTGTTTGAGGTGATTCCACCCATCACTAAGCAGTTTCACAGATAGCTTCTTTTAAGTTTGTATCTGTTGTCTTTCTTCCTTCCTTCCTTTCTTTCTTCCTTCCTTTCTTTCTTTCTTTCTTTCTTTCTTTCTTTCTTTCTTTCTTTCTTTCTTTCTT
>NW_012110308.1:689636-690609 GCF_000951045.1 Mandrillus leucophaeus | reverse complement strand
TGTCAACATTAGACAGATCAACGAGACAGAAATTTAACAAGGATATCCAGGAATTGAACTCAACTCTACACCAAGCAGAACTAATGGATATCTACAGAACTCTCCACCCCAAATCAACAGAATATACATTCTTCTCAGCACCACATTGCACTTATTCTAAAATTGACTACATAGTTGGAAGTAAAGCACTTCTCAACAAATGTAAAAGAACAGAAATTATAACAAACTCTCTCTCAGACCACAGTGCAGTCAAACTGGAACTCAGGACTAAGAAATTCAATCAAAACTGCTCAACTACATGGAAACTGAACAACTTGCTCCTGAGTACATAACGACATGTAGGCAGAAGATGTTCTTTGAAACCAATGAGAACAAAGATGCTGCACACTAGAATCTCTGGGATACATTTAAAGCAGTGTGTAGAGGGAAGTTTATAGCATTAAATGCTCACAAGAGAAAGCAGGAAATATCTAAAACTGACACCCTGAATGGACAAAAACTGGAAGCATTCCCTTTGAAAACTGGCACAAGACAGGGATGCCTCACTCACCACTCCTATTCAAAATCGTGTTGGAAGTTCTGGCTAAGGCAATCAGGCAAGAGAAAGAAATAAAGGGTATTCAGTTAGGAAAAGAAGAAGTCAAATTGTCCCTTTTTGCAGATGACATGGTTGTGTATTTAGAAAACCCCATCATCTCAGCCCAAAATCTCCTTAAGCTGATAAGCAACTTCAGCAAAGTCTCAGGATACAAAATCAATGTTCAAAATCCAAGCATTCTTATACACCAATAACAGATAAACAGAGAGCCAAATCATGGGTGAACTCCCATTCACAATTGCTTCAAAGAGAATAAAATACCTAAAAATTGAACTTACAGGGGATGTGAAGGACCTCTTCAAGGAGAACTACAAACCACTGCTCAATGAAATAAAAGAGGACACAAACAAATGGAAGAACATACCATGCTCATGG
>NW_012110308.1:625955-688420 GCF_000951045.1 Mandrillus leucophaeus | reverse complement strand
CTTTCTTTCTTTCTTTCTTTCTTTCTTTCTTTCTTTCTTTCTTTCTTTCTTTCTTCTTTCTTTCTTTCTTTCTGTTTTTATTTTTCTAGGCCTAGATGGACTCCCAAATGTCCCTTTGTAGATTCTACAAAATAGTGTTTCAAGCCTACTTAATCCAAAGATATTTTTAACTTTATGAAATGAGTCCACACATCACCAAGCAGTTTCACAAATAGCTTCTTTCTAGCTTTTATCTGGGGATGCTCTGTTTTTCCCCATAAGCCTTAAGGGGCTCAGAAAACTCCCTTTGCATATTCTACAAAAAGAGTGTTTCCACACTGCTGAATCAAAAGAAAGGTTTAGCTCTGTGAGATGAATCCACACATCACAAAGCAGTTTCACAGATACCTTCTTTCTAGTTTTAATCTGATAATATTCAGTTTTTCCACATAGGCAATGATGGACTCCAAAATGAACCTTCACAGGTTCTACAAAAGTAGCTTTTCCAACCTGCTGAATCAAAAGAATGGTTTACCTAGGTGGGATGAATCCACATATCCTTAAGCAGTTTTACAGATAGATTCTTTCTAATTTTTATCTGGGGATATTCAGTTTATCCAAATAGGCTTCAATGGGCTCTCAAATGTCCCTTCACAGATTCTACAAAAAGAGTGCTTTTAACCTGCTGAATCAAAAGAACAGTTTAATTCTGTGAGATGAATCCACACATCACCTGGCAATTTCAAAGAGAGTTTCTTTCTACTTTTTATCTATGGATATTCGGGTTTTTTCCTGTAGGCCTCAATGGTTCTCAAAACCTTACTTTTGATTAAACAGTTTAGAAACATTTATTTTGCAGAACCTCCAAAGTGAATTTTTGCAGCCCATCAAAGCCTGGGGGGAAAATTGAATATCCACATATAAAAACTAGAAAAAAAAAACTATCTGTGAATCTATTTGGTGATGTGTGGATTCATCGGACAAAGTTAATCATTTTTTTTTTTTCATTCAGCAGGTTGGAAACACTCTTTTTGTAGAAAGGATACTGGGGAGCCCTTTGAGGCCTATGGGGAAAGACAAAATATCCCCAGATAAAAACTAGAAAGAAGCTATATGT
The DNA here is from genome assembly GCF_000951045.1 of Mandrillus leucophaeus. NCBI lineage: Eukaryota > Metazoa > Chordata > Mammalia > Primates > Cercopithecidae > Mandrillus > Mandrillus leucophaeus. The sequence continues at coordinate 687,324 of NW_012110308.1, read as the reverse complement.
GCAACTGCTTTTTTTATGTTTTGATTGATCTCACAGACTTGCACTTTCTATTGATTCAGCATTTAGACCCATAATTACTGCAATTAGAGTGAAAATAAAGCAACTACTTCATTTTAAAATGTTTTGTAAAATATTGTTAATAACATGAATAGAGGGAGAAGGTTCCCAAGGTCACTGTAAGACTACTGGGAACCATATGCCTTCTCTAGTCCTAATAATAACAACATTATGATGTTGATTAAAGGACAATCAACACAAGTATACAAATAACAATTAGTACAGGTGATAATATTAGTCTCTAAACTAATATGCATTTTCCTACCAACAACATATATGGGGGTTTAACCCAGCTTTTAAGAGGTGCTGTTTTGTTAGATTCCATGTACACAGTACAAATGTTTTGAGATGTTGCTCTTCTTTGGGGATGTGCCATAGGGAGAACAGACTGCTTAGGGGTTGGGAAATGTGAATTATAAACAGGGGCGCATTGATCTTCATAGTCCTCATTATCCCATTTTTGAATTGACCTTTTAACAACAGACATTATTATGTTTTCTGCTGTACTTGAATAATAATGTAAATCAATTTGCTTTCTAAGTTGTCGAGGTGATGTGGTAGATTTACTTTTAACACTTTCTCTGGCCCAAACTCTCATGTCTGTCGTGACAATAGTAAATCTCCATAATTCCAAATGTTCAGGTCCTAAATGGTGAATGATAAGTCTGGGTTTAAGAGGTGCAATTCCTGCCCCTTTCCACTTAAAAGGAAAGACAGAGTTAAACCTATGATATAATATGAGACAATTGTCATTACATTCTTGATATGTGATATCATAAAGAAAATGTTGAGTCTCTTTGACTTTGTGAACAATCATTAGTAAGATGTCCTTTTCGGGCCCAATCTATAATAGTATAGCCAGAAGAGTTAAATAAAACTATTCATTCAGGACTGATACAATAATTCCATATTAGCTTTTCAGTGTAGGAAGACAAGGGCATGCAGGTTCTACAGGTTTGAATTTTGAGGTATGGATATAATCAGCAATTCCTATTTTATATTGTCTAAAAGGTTTTAGAGAGAGTCCTGATACTAAATGTCCTAAAGGGGGAACAGAATGACCAGATGGTAATGTAACTGCTCAGGTCTGAGTATCTTATAAGAGACATCCTTCTGTTGGTCCTAAACATGGAGGTGCATATTTAAAACCTGGAGTCATATTGAATGGGATACCTTCTTCGGAAGGTTGAGTGGGGCAATTATCATCTATGGAACCAGCCATCCAAATGCTATCATTAGCATAAACTTCAACAGGAGCATCCATCCATGTCACAGCTCTGATAAGGTGGGTGGGGGAAAGGAACATAGGCCCAATAAGTATAGTTCTTAATAGTCTGTGGAGTGACTGGAGGCAGGAGAATCAGCTTCATCAGGAGAAGGCAGAGGTTGAGTCAAAACCGAATTGCTGCCAATTAATTGTTTGGATGGCTGACTGAATTGTGTGTTGTAGGAGAGTGGTTGTCCTCATCATTTTGTTGACTGGGAATCTCAGCTGACTCCTGTTGCAGCATCTTTTCAGCAGTTGTTTCCGTCTTTTGATCACGTACATCTTCAGGGCACACTCTCAAGTGTCTAATGGGGACCCAAATGGGAGATTTATGTTCACCTGGGGAGACACAAGCATAGCCTCTTCCCCAAGTAAGAATGGTGCCTTTGACCACTTATTGGATTGAGTATCTTTCCACCATACTTTCCACCCTTGATTTACGTTACAGCAGTTAGCAGAGAAATGTTTTTCACCAGCAGTGACAGAACTAAATTTAGAGATATTAAGAAAATTTAACGTTAGCAATGCCAAATTTAATTTCATGTGTGGGGTGGATAACTCCTTATCACTTTCCCTTTTTTGTTTAAGTAATTGTAGTTTTAATGTCCTGTTGCTCCTTTCTACAATGGCTTGACCTTGTGGATTATAGGAAATTTCAAGTAATAGGTTTAATATGCTATTGATTGAGAAAAATTTTGAAAGCCTTGCTGCAATATGCAGGACCATTGTCTGTTTTTATTTCATTTGGAACTCCCATAACTGCAAAACAAGAAAACAAATGTCTTTTAACATGAGAAGCAGCTTCTCTGGTTTGACAAATAGCCCAGATGAAGTTTGAAAAGGTGTCTACCGACACATGAACATAAGCTAATTTCCCAAAAGAAGGAACATGAGTAACATTCATTTGCCAGATTACATTAGGAGAAAGACCACGAGGATTAACACTGGCAGATTGTATAGGTAGAACAAGAACCTGACACTGAGAGCAGTGTTGGACGATATGTTATGCCTGTTTCCAACCAAGATAATATTTATGTTTAAGTTCTGACACATTGGTATGAATAAGCTGATGAAACTCTGTGGCATCAGAGAAGGCAAGGGAAACAAGAGCATCTATTTTTTGATTGCCTTTGGATAAGGGTCCAGGCAAGCTGGTATGAGAACAGATATGAGTCATGAAAAAGGGGTGATTTCTATTTCTGTCCACTTGTTGTAATGAAGAAAACAGAAAGGACAGATTTGTGTCAGCGATATTTTTTATAGTAGCTATTTCTATGGCTTTGGTAGCATGAACAACATAAGCTGAGTCAGATACAATGTTAACGGGCTGATCAAAATCTTGCTATGCTGTAGTAACAGCAAATAATTCAGCCTTCTGAGCAGAGGTGTAAGGAGTAGAAATGACTTTATCTTTTGACCCTACATATCCAGCCTTTCCATTACTAGATCCGTCAGTAAACAGGAATAGCTCCCTCTCATGGAGAAAGACAAAAAATTTTTGGCAGACTCCAAGAAGTATTTTGTAAAAACTGGAAGAATTTTGACTTGGGTAAGTGATTGTCTATTGCGCTGATGAAATCAGCCAAATTAGTTTGCAAACATAGGGGTGTAGGAAGGGCATTTTTTAAATTCATTTTTTGACAGAGAGACCACAATAACATTAGGATCAATATCAGAAATTTTAACAATATGTTGTCATCCTAATCCAATTAATGTAGAAATTTGATCAATATATATTGAAAGAGTTGTAGAGGCAGAATTTGGGAGAAACACCCATTCAATTAAGGAATCATTTTGTCCTATAAGTCCTGTTGGAGAGTGAGTAGTACGAAAAACTAAAAATTGTAATCGTCAGTTTGAATCGGTATGGAATACCTGTGCCTCTCTCACCCTTTGTTCTACAAAAGCCAACCCTTGTTTAGCTGGTTCAGAAAGAATGCAAGGGCTATTTAAATTTGGATCTCCTGATAGGGTAGCAAATAATTTGGAAAGAGTGTAGGTAGGTATTCCTAAAGTTGGTCTAAAATCATTAATGTCACCAAGCAATTTTTGAAAACCATTTAAAGTTTTTTAATTGTATGTACAAAGTTTTACTTTTTGAGGCTTAATAGACAGAATTTTGACTTGCATTCCTAAGTAAAGATATGGGGTAATTTGTTGAATTTTGTCAGGAGAAATGTAGAGTCCTGCATTAGCAAAGACTGATTTTAAAGAAGTAAACCAATGAATTAATTTTTCTTTAGTAGGAGCAGCAATCAGTATATCATCCATATAATGAAGAATGTAATTATCTTGGAAGGCCTGTCAGATAGGTTGTAATACAGTGCCAACAAACAACTCACAAATAGTAGGACTGTTAATCATTCCTTGAGGTAAAACTTTCCACTGGAGCCTAGCTGCAGGATCTGAGTTATTTAAAGAAGCTATAGTAAAAGCAAACTTTTCACAATCTGATTTGTCTAGGGGAATATGGAAAAAAACAGTGCTTGAAGTCAAAATAATTAGAGGTCTTTTCTTAGAAATCATGGGGGGGGGCATGTCAAGTTGCAGCACTCCCATGGGTTTAATAACTGCATTAATACCTCTTTAATCTGTTACCATTCTCCATTTCCCTGACTTTTTTTGTACAACAAACACTGAAGAATTCCATGGAGACAAAGAGGGCTCAATTATGTTTGATTTTAGAAAATCATTAACAATCTCAGTTAAAGCTTTCAACTGGTGTTTGGACAGCGGCCACTGCTCTACCCCAACACGTGAGTCATACATCCATTGTAAAGGAATTGGTGGGGGAGGCTCTTCATGTAATGGTCCTTTAACTCCAGTGGGGGCTAAAACAGGCTGTTCCCCAGGGAGTAAAGACAAAGGAAGGATACTACACAAGTCTATTGAGTCCCCTCATGCGATGGAGGGGGATAAGCATTGTACTGGGACAAGAGAAAAGACTGGTTGGTATTGGGTATTGGATATTGAATATGAGGCAGTGTTTGTGGTATAGTTTGCATCTGTATCTGTGGCATAGTCGGTGCTGCTATAGAGGTTGCAGCTGGGAGGGTGAATCAAAACACCAGGGCCCCAGTTGGAATTGGGGCCTGAGGCTGGCCCCTCCCCCCGTTTCCCTGAAACAGGATGGAATTAACTGTGTTGTTGGCCACGTTTAAAGGTGGAAGTGGGTTGCCACTGATATCAAATTTGGAGTGACAAGATTTCATCCAAAGTTTACCCTTTTTGCATCGTGGACACACAGTAGCAGGGGCTTTTTGTATATTTTGAGTTTGAGTAGTGGCTTGTGGAGGATTCAAATTGAGTAAAGGACAGGAATTTTTAAAGTGTCCTACTCCACCACATTTGTAGCAAGTACCAGGAAAAGTATTATACAGTCATAACGTAGGGAGAGTTTGGTCCATACTGATCACAAACTGCTTTAAAATATTTAAGTAATTGTAAAGAAAAGGCTTATAATATTTTCTACCTTTAGAAGTTCCTTTATCACCTTTGCCAGTGTCTTCGATCTTAGGTGCCATGGCTATAGGGAATTGCCTGGCATCCAAGCCACCAGCAGCCCTAGCTCTATCCATCGCCTCTTGAATTGAGGTACAGATAAGTCTAGATGAGGCAGAGGAAAAGAGAGGAGGAGAATGAGGGTGCCAGGATGTGAACTGGGGGGACATGGTATTCCAAGCCTCCAAGCCTCCAAAAGAAGGGGTCCCAGAGCATTGAAAGAAACAGTAGGCTTAACAGAGAGGAGGGGTCCAAAAGGACAAGAAGTGTGAGAAACAGGTGACTCAGACGAATGCCACAAGTCCTCTTCTGACACAGAGGAAGCGGCTTAGAAGAAGAATTGTTAGCATATATAGGTTCAGACATAGGAGGTGGTGGGAGGGAATCATCTCCAGGTTCCTCCTCAGGGGGAGAAAGCAAAGAAAGATAGAATTCTTCCTCAAAATCAGAAAGAGGACTAAGAGGGGGATCAGGAACATGAGGTAAAGGAAGCGGCTCACCATCTGCGTTAACTTGTGGCAGTTGTATAGGATCACCAGACTGAAAAGGAAGTAAAGCAAAATGAATAAGAGCCCAATCAGTCCAAACAGAAATAGGAAGAAAAACATCATCTTTCATAAGTTGGCAGAGCATAGTAGCAACTTAGTCCCAATCCAAAAGGTCCATAGAACTTTTATCTAGAAACCAGGGACAATGTTTTTCTATAGTCTGAAATAAGAGAATTAAGTTATGAGAATCAGCCTTAATTCCACCCTGTTTTAAAAGAAGTTTAGACTGCAATTGTCCCATACTTGCCCTGGAATAATAGTGGTCAACAAATCCACAGAAAAGGGGAAAGTTAGAAAAACACATAACCAGAGACCTTACCGTCAAGACAATAGACTGGTCATCATGAACCACACTCACAGTGCACTGAGCCAGGGAACGAGGAAGGCCACGTCAGATGTTGGCCAGCAGCCCACAATAGAACAGGGTTCTCTTTGTCCCAAGGTGGATTGGCAGGCTGAGAAATAAGAGACACACACAAAATAGTGAGAAAGCTGGGTCCAGGGGTTCACCACCTTCTGGTCCTGCAATGCCGCCAATTCACTGGATATACCAGCATTTATTATCACGTTTAGTGAGGGAGGGGGAGAAACAGTGAGGGGTTTGGGATCATATGATTCTGCAGTGAGGTGATCACATGGGGATGAAGTAACTTCTTGACATCCAAAGTATAGGTTTATAAAAGATAAGCTTTTACAATATAGTGTGTGCATCAGCAGTTTAACAGAGCCATAAAATAGGAACAAATTCTACCCATAACCTATGTTTTGTAAGATACTAATCATCAGCAGCAACTGCAGCAGAAGCTGGTTGCAAGCAATCAATAGAAACAGGACGTGAAACTGGACAACTGGTTAGACCACAAATTCTCAGAAGAGAGTAGGTTTTAACCCTAAAGAGGCCTAGAAGAGCCACAGTAAGGTAAGGGCATTTATAGCTGTATCTTATCCATGAGAACAGGCACCCCTCATGCATCTGTTTATATGCTCTCCACAAGGGTCCTATTCCATTCCCAGAGCTATGAACATCTGGTTTTCTGGGATAGGAATCTTGGTGATGTGAAACCTCCAGATCTGCATAACATTTTATAGGCTCTCTGCAGTGGGAAGAACATCACGTGCAGTCCAACCACATATTGTCTTTGCAACAATCCTGTATTCAATATTTTATTTACAGTGATTCAGAACATTTCATTCCTTTAATCTGTAGCAACAGTTTCAGGGGGTCTCCCCACACTTTCTAGTTTTTACCTAGGGGTATTTTGTTTTTCCCAATAGGCTTCAATGGAATTTCAAATGTACCTTTGCAGATTCTACAAAAAGAGTTTTTCCAACCTGCTGAATCAAAAGAACGGTTTACCTCTGTGAGATGAATCCACATGTCACCAAGCAGTTTCACAGATAGTGTCTTTCTGGTTTTCAACTTGGAATATTCTGTTCTTCCCCATAGGAATCAATGGGTTCCCAGTGTCCCTTTGCAGATTTTATAAAAAGAGTTTCCAACCTGCTGAATCAAAGGAAAGGTGTAATTCTGTGACATGAATCGACACACCACAAATCAGTTTCACATATAGCTTCTTTCTAGTTTTTATCTGGGGATATTTAGTTTATTCCTTTTGGCCTCAAAGGGCTCACAAATGTACCTTCGCAGAATCTACAAAAATAGTGTTTCCAACCTGCTGAATCAAAAGAAAGGTTGAATTCAGTGAGATGAACCCACACAACACCAAGTAGTTTCACAGATAGCTTCTTTCTTTATTTTACCTGGAGATATTCAATTTTTCACTGTAGGCCACAATGTGCTCTGAAATGTCCCTTCGCATGTTCTACAAAAGAGTATTTCCAAACTGCTGAATCAAAAGAAAGGTTTAGTTGTGTGAGATGAATCCCCACATCACCAAGAAGTTTCATAGAGAGCTTCTCTCTAGTTTTTATCTGGAAATATTTGATTTTTCCCCACAGGACTCAATGGGCTGCCAAATGTCTCCTCACCAATTCTACACAAAGAGTGTCTCCAGCTTGCTGTATCAAAAGAAGGTTTATCTCTGTTAGATGAATCCACATATCACAAAGCAGTTTCACAGATAGCTTCTTTCTAGTTTTCATCTGGGGCTACATTGGTTTTTTTCCCACAGGCCTCAATGGGCTCTGAAAATTTCCTGCACGGATTATACAAAAAGAGTGTTTCCAACCTGCTGAATCAAAAGGAAGGTTTAACTCTGTCAGATGAGTCCACACATCACAAAGCAGTTTCACAGATAGTTTCTTTCTAGTTTTTATCTGATCTGGGGATATAAGGTTTTTTCCCACAAGTGTCAATGGGCTTTGAAAAGTCCCTTCTCAGAATCTTTAAAAAGAGTGTTTACAATCTGCTGAATCAAAAAAAGATTAAACTGTCTGAAATTAATTGACACTAAACAAAGCAGTTTCACAGGTAGTTTCTTTCTAGTTTTCATCTGGTGATATTCTGGTTTTTCCCATAGGCCACAATGGGCTCCCAAATGTCCCCTTGCAGATTCTACTAAAAGAGTGTTTCCAACCTGTTGAATCAAAAGAAAGGTTTAATTCTATGAAGTGAATCCACACATCACACAGCAGTTTCACAGATCGCTTCTTTCTAGTTTGTATCTGTGGATATTCTGTTTTCCCCATCGTCCTAAAAGCGCTCCCAAATGTCCTTTCACAGACTTTAAATAAGAGTGTTTCCACCTGCTGAATAAAAAAAAGTTTTAACTTTGTGAGTTGAATCCACACATCAAAAAGCAGTTTCACAGATAATTTCTATTTTTTATCTGGGGATATTTGGTTTATCCCCATGGGCCACAATGGACTCCCAAATGTCTCTTTGCAGATTGTACAAAAAGAGTGTTTTTAACCTGTGAAATTAAAAGAAAGTTTTTACTCTGTGAGATGAATCCACAGATCACAAAGCAGTTTCACAGATAGTTTCATTCTAGTTTTTATTTGGGGACATTCAGTTTTCCTCCATAGGTATCAATGCGCTCCCAAACATCACTTCACAGGTTCTACAGAAAGATTGTTTCCAACCTGCTGAATCAAGAAATGTGTAACTCTTTGAGTTGAATCAAGACATCACAAAACAGTTTCCCAGATAGCTTCTTCCTAGTTGTTATCTGGGAATATTTGGTTTTTCCCATAGGCCTCAATGGGCTCCCAAATGTCCATTCACAGATTTTACAAAAAGAGTGTTTCCAACCTGCTGAATCAAAGGAAGGGTTTAACTATGTGAGATGAATCCACACATCTCTAAATAGTTTCACAGGTAACTGCTATTTAGTTTTGTTTTTCCTGCGGATATTCGATTTTGCTCCATAGTCCTCAATGGGCTCCGAAATGTCTCTTTGCTGATTTTACTGAAAAAGTGTTTCTAACATGCTGAATTAAAGATAGTTTTACCTCTGTCTGAAGAATTCACACATCACAAAACAGTTTCACAGATAACTCCTTTCCAGTTTTTGTCTGGGGATATTTGATTTCTCCCCATAGGTCTCAATGGGCTCCTAAATGTCCCTTCACAGATTCTACTAAAAGAGTGTTTCCAACCTGCTGAACCAAAAGAAAGGTTTGACTCTGTGATATGAAACCACACATCATGAAACACTTGCACAGACAGCTTCTATCCAGTTTGTATCTGGGGTTATGCTGTTTTTCCCCATAAACCTCAAAGGACTCCCAAGTGTCCCTTCACAGATTCTACAAAAAGAGTGTTTCCAACATACTGAATCAAAAGAAAAGTTAAACTCTATGAGACGAGTCCACACATCACCAACTAGTTCAGAGATAGCTTCTTTCTAGTTTTTATCTGCGGATATTTGGTTTTACCCCATAGGCCTCAATGGGCTCCCCAATGTCCCTTTGCAGATTCTATAAAAAGGGTGTTTACAACCTGCTGAATTAAAATAAAAGTTTAACTCTGTGCGTTGAATAAACACATCATTAAGCAGTTTCACAGATAGTTTCTTTCTACCTTTTATCTGGAGATAAAAAAGCGCTCCCAAATGTCCCTTCACAGATTCTACAGAAAGCATGTTTCCAACCTGCTGAATCAAAAGAAGGGTTTAACTCTGTAAGTTTAATCCACACATCCGCAAGCACTTTTCCAGCTTCTTCCTTCCTTCCTTTCTTTCTTTCTTTCTTTCTTTCTTTCTTTCTTTCTTAAATCTGGGGATATTTGGATTTTTCCCATAAACCTCAATGGGCTCCCAAATGTCCCATCACAGATTCTGAAAAAGACTGTTTTTAGCCTGCTGAATAAAAAAAAAAGGATTAATTCAGGGAGATGAAATACACACATCCCAAAAAACTTTCCAAGATAGCTTCTTTCTATTTTTTATGTGAAGATACTAGGTTTTTCCTTTTAGGCCTAAGAGGGCTCCGAAATGTCCCATCACAGATTCTAAAAAAGACTGTTTTCAGCCTGCTGAATAAAAAAAAGGATTAATTCAGTGAGATGAAATACACACATCATAAAAAACTTTCCAAGATAGCTTCTTTCTATTTTTTATGTGAAGATATTAGGTATTTCCTTTTAGGCCTAAGTGGGTTCCCAAATGTCCCTTCACAGATTCTATAAAAAGAGTCTTTACAAGCTGTTGAATCAAAAAAATGGTTTGACTCTGTGAGAATAATCCACAAATCCAAAGCTGTTTCACAGATTGCTTCTTTCTTGTTTTTATTTGAGGATATTCCGTTTTTCCCCATAGGCCTAATGGGCTCCCAAATGTTTCTTAGCAGATTCTACAAAAGAGTGCTTCCAATCTGCAGAAAAAAAGGTTTAATTCTGAGAGATGAATCCACACATCATAAAGCAGTTTCACAGATAGCTTCTCTCAAGTTTTTATTGCGGATATTCTACTTTTCCCCATAGTTTTCCATGTGCTCTCAAAAGACCCTTCACAGATTGTACAAGAAAAGTGTTTTCAAGCTGCTAAATAAAGACAACTTTAACTCTGTGAGATGAATCCACACATCATAAAGCAGTTTAAAAAGTAGCTTCATTATAGTTTTTATCTGGATATATTCTATTTTCCTAATACGCTTTAATGGGCTCCCAAATGTCCCTTCACAGTTTCTACAAAAAGAGTGTTGCCAACATGCTGAATCAAAGGAAAGGTTTAATTCTGTGAGATTAATCCACACATCCCAAGGACTTTCACAGTTATCTTCTTTCTAGTTTTTATCTGGGGATATTCGGTTTTTCCCCATAGGCCTCAAAACACTCCCAAATGTACCTTGGCAGATTATACAAAACAAATGTTTTAAACGTGCTGAAACAAACAAACAAAAAAAGGTTGAACTCTTTGAGATGAATTCACGCATCACCAAGCAGTTTAGCAGATAACTTCCTTATAGTTTGCATCTTAGGATTTTTGGTTTTTCCACCAATGCCTCAATGGACTCCAAACTGTCCTTTCACAGATTCTAGAAAAAGAGTGTATCCAACTTGCTGAATTAAAAGGAAGGTTTAATTCTGTTAGGTGAATCCACGCATCACAAAGCAGTTTCACAGATAGCTTCTTTCCAGTTTTTTTCAAGGAATATTCGTTTTTTCTCCATAGGATCTGAAAACTCCCATCACAGATTCTGCAAAAAGATGGTTTCCAAAATGCTGAATCAAAAGAATGATTTACCTTTGTGAGACGAATCCACACATCACAAAGTAGTTTCAGAGATAGATCTTTCTAGTTTTTATCTAGGGATATTCGTTTTTTCCCCACAGGCCTCAATGGGCTTCCAAATGTTTCCTCGCATATTCTACAAAAAGAGTTTCCAACCTGCTGAATCAAAAGAAAGTTTTAACTCTGTGAGATGAATCCACACATTCACAAGCAGTTTCACAGGTAACTTCTTTCTAGTTTTTATCAGGGGATATTTTGTTTATCCCTATAGTCCTCAGTGGCCTCCCAAATGTTTCCTCACAGATTCTACAAAAACAGTGTTTTCAACCTGCTGAATCAAAAGAAAGTTTGAACTCTGTGAGATGAATTTACTTTTCACAAAGCAGTTTCAGATAGCTTCCTTCTAGTTTTTGTCTAGGGATTTTCTGTTTTTTCCCACAGCCCTCAATGGGCTTCAAAGTGTCCCTTCCCAGATTCTACAAAAAGAGTATTTTCAACCTGCTGAATCAAAAAGAAAAGTTTAACCCTGTGAGATGAATTCACACATAATTAAGCCGTTTACAGATAGCTTTTTTCTACTTTTTATCTGGGGATATTCAGTTAGGCCTCACTAGGCTCCAAATGTCCCTTCATAGATTTTACAAAAAGAGTGTTTCCAACGTTCTGAACCAAAAGAAAGTTTTAACTCTGTAGGATGAATCCACACATCATGAAGCAGTTTCACAGAGAGCTTCTTTCTAGTTTTTATGTTGGGGTATTCTGCTTTTCCCCATGGGCCTCAAATGGTTCCCAAATGTCACTTCAGTTTCTACAAAAAGAGTGTTTCCTACCTGCTGAATCAAAAGAAAACTTTAACTCTGTGAGACGAATCTGCATATCACAAAGCAGATTCACAGATATCTTCTTTCTGGTTTGCATATGGAAATTCTCAGTTTCTATTCCTAGGTCTCAATAGGCTACAAAATGTCCCTTCGTGTATTTTTCAAAAAGAGTGTTTCCAACCTGCTGAATCAAAAGAAAAAGTTAAACTCTGTGAGATGAATAAACACATCACAAATCAGTTTCACAGATATTTTCTTTGTAGTTTTTATCTGGGGATATTCAGTTATCCCCATAGGCCTCAATTGGCTCCAAAATGTTCCTTTACAAATTATCCAAAAAGAGTGTTTCCTAACTGATGAATCAAAAGAAAGGTATATCTCTGTCAGATGAATCCATATATCACCAAGCAGCTTCTCTGATAGCTTCTTTTCTAGTTTTTTACTGGGAATATTTGTTTTTCCCCATACACTCAATGGGTTTCCAAATATCTTTTTACAGATTCTACAAAAAGAGTGCTTCGTTTCCAACCAGCTGAATCAAAAGAAAGGTTAAACACTTTGAGATAAATTGACATAACACAAAGCAGTCTCAATGTTAGCTTCTTTCTTGTTTTCATCTGGGGATATTTGGTCTTTCCCCATAGGCTTCATGGGCTTCCAAATATCCCTTTGCAGATTCTACAAAAAGAGTTTTCTGACCTGGTGAATCAAAAGATATTTTTAACTCTGTGAGATGAATCCACATATGACCAAATAGTTTCACAGATTGCTTCTTTCTACCTTTTATATGGGGATATTTGATTTTTCCTCGTGAGATGAATCCATACATCTCCAAGCACTTTCACAGATAGTTTATTTCTAGTTTTTATCTTGTGGTATTCGGTTTCTGCATGTAGATCTCAAAGGTTACCAAATGTCCCTAAGCAGATTAAACAAAAAGAGTGTTTCCAATTTGCTGAACAAAAAGAATGGTATAAATCTGTGAGGTGAATAAACACTTTACAAAGCAGTTTCACAGATAGCTTCTTTCTTTTTTTAATCTGGAAATATTCTGTTTTTCCCAATAGGCTTTAATGGTCTCCCAAATGCCCCTTCGCCATTTCTAAAAAACAGTGTTTACAACCTGATGAATCAAAAGCAACGTTTCATTCTGTTAGATGAATCCATCTTTAACAAACAGTTTCACAGTTAGCTTCTTTCTAGTTTTTATAAGTGGATAATCAATTTTTCCCCATAGGCATTAATGGACTCTGAAAATTTTCTTTGCAGATTCTACAAAATGCTTTTCCACCCTACTGCATCAAAAGAAAGGTTAAACTCTGTGAGATGAATCCACACATCACCAAGCATTTTCACAGATAGCTTCTTTCTTTTTTTTATCTGTCAATATTCATTTTTTCCCCATGGGCCTCAATGGGCTCCCAAATGTCCTGTCGCAGGTTCTACAAACAGAGTGTTTCTGATCTGGTGAATCAAAGGATAGTTTTAACTCTGTGAGATGAATCCACACATCACCAAGCATTTTCACAGATAACTTCTTTCTTGTTTTTATCTGTCAATATTCATTTTTTTCCCATAGGCCTCAATGGGCTCCCAAATGTCCCTTCGCAATTTCTACAAAAAGAGTGCTTCCAACCTGATGAACCAAAAGAAAGGTTTAACCTTTTGAGACGAATCCACACATCAGCAAGCAGTTTCACAGATAACTTCCTTCTAGATTTTATCTGGTGATATTCTACAAAAGGAGTGCTTCCAAGCTGCTGAATCAACAGAAAGGTTTAATGCTGTGAGATAAATCCACACATGACAAACCATTTTCACAGATAGCTTCTTTCTAGTTTATACCTCTGGATATTCAGTTCTTCTCCATGGGCAAAAATGGGCTCCCAAATGTCTCTTCGCAGATTCTACAAAATGTGTGTTTCCAACCTGAAAAATAAAAAGAAAGGTTTAACTCTGTAGGATGAAACCACACATGACAAAGCAGTTTCACAGGTACCTTCTTTCCAATGTTTATCTGGGGATATTCAGTTTTTTCTCATAGGCCTAAATTGGCTCCCAAATGTCCTTTTGCAGATTCTACAAAAAAAGTGTTTGCAAACTGCTGAATCAAAAGAAAGGTTTAACTCTGTCAAATGAACCCACATATAGCAAAGCAATTTCACAGATAGTTTCTAGTTTTTATCTGGAGATATTTGGTTTTTTCCCTAGGCACAAATGGACTCCCGAATGTCCCTTCACAGATACTACAAAAAAAGCATTTCCAACCTGCTGAATCAAGAGAAAGGTTTAACTCTGTGAGATGAATCTGCACATCACAAGCCATTTCATAGATAGCTTCTTTCTAGCTTTTAATGTTGGATATTTTTTCCCCCATAGGCCTCAATGGGCTACCAAATGTCCCTTTGCAGATTCTCCAAAAACAGTGTTTTCAAACTGCTGAACCAAAAGAAAGATTTAACTCAGTGAGATGAATCCACACTTCACAAAGCAGTTTCACAGATTGCTTCCTTTAATTTTTTGTCAGGTGATATTCAGTTTTTCTCCATATGTTCCAATGGGCTTTTAAATGTCCCTTCACAGATTCCACAAAAGGAGTGATTCTAACCTGCTAGATAAAAATGTAGGTTGAAACCTGTGAGATAAATCCACACATCACAAAGTAGTTTCATAAATGGCTTCTTTCTAGCTTTCATCTGGAAATATTCTGTTATTTCCCATAGGCCACAATGGGCTCCCAAATGTATCTTCACAGATTCTACTAAAAGTGTGTCTCCAACCTGTTGAATAAAAAGAAAGGTATAACTCTGTGAGATTAATCTGCACATAACAAAGCAGTTTCCAAGATAGCTAGCTTCTTTGTAGTTTTTATCTAGGAATATTCCTTTTTTCCCCATAGGCCTCAATGGGCCTCCAAATATCCTTTCATAGATTCTACAAAGAAAGTGTTTCCAACTTGCCGAATCAAAATAAAGGTTTAACTCTGTGAAATGAATCCACACATAACAAAGCAGTTTCACAGATTGTTTCTTTCTAGTTTTTATCTGGGAATATTTGGTTATGGCCCATAGGCCTCACTGGACTTTCAAATGTCCCTTTGTAGATTATACAAAAAGAGTGTTTCCAATCTGATGAATAAAAAGAAAAATTGAACTCTGTGAGATGAATTCACACTTCACAAACAGTTTCACAGATAGCTTTTCTATAGTTTTTATCTGGGAATATTTGTTTTTTTCCCATAGACCTCAATGAGGTCCCAAATATCACTTCACCAATTCTACAAAAGCAGTGTTTTCAACCTACTGAATCAAAAAAAAAAAAAAAAAAGTTTTAACTCTGTGAGATGAATCCACACATCATCAAGCAGTTTCACAGATAGCTTTTTAAAAATTTTTTAGTTTTTATCTGGGTATATTAAGTTTTTCCTTATAGTCCTCAATGAGCTCCAAAATGTCCCTTCACAGATTCTACAAAAAATTGTTTGCAATTTGCTGAATCAAAAGAAACGTTTTACTCTGTGAGATGAATCCACACATCACCAAGCAGCTTCACAGATAGCTTCTTTCCAGTTTTTCTCTGGAGATATTCAATATTTCCCTGTAGGCCTTAATGGGCTCCCAAATGTCCCTTAGTGAATTCTACAAAAAATGTCTTTCCAGCCTGCTAAATCTAAAGAAAGTCTTAACTCTTTGAGATGCATTTACATATCACAAAACAATTTCACAGATAGCTTCTTTCTAGTTTTAATCAGAGGATATTCGCTCTTTCTCCATTGGCTTCAATGTGCTCCCAAATGTCTCCTCACAGACTCTACAAAAAGTGTGTTTACAAACTGTTAAATTGAAAGAACTGTTTAACTCTGTGAGATGAATCTGCACATAACAAAGCAGTTTCCCAGATAGCTTCTTTCTAGTTTTTATCTGTGGATATTCGGTTTTCCCCCATAAGCCTTAATGGACTTCCTAATATCCCCTTGCAGATTCTACCAAAGGAGTGTTTTCAACCAGCAGAATCGAAAGAAAGGTTTAACTGTGTGAGATGAATCTACACCTCACCAAGCAGTTTCACAGATAGCTTCTTTCTAGATTTTCTCTGAGTTTATTTGTTTTTTCCCCATAGGCCTCAATGGTCTCCCAAATGTCCATAAAAAGATTCTACAAAAAGAGTTTTTCTGACCTGCTGAATCAAAATAAAGCTTTAACTCTAAGAGGTGAATACACTTATCACAAAGCCATTTCACAAATAGGTTCTTTCTAATTTTTATATGAGGATATTCAGTATTTTTCTAGTTTTTATCTGAGGATATTGTTTTTTTTCCCATAGATTTAAAAGGGCTCCCAAATGTTCCTTTGTAGATTCTACAAAAATAGTGTTTCCAAACTGATGAATCAAAGAAAGGTTTAACTGTTTGAGATTAATCAAAACATCATGAATCAGTTTCATAAATAACTTCTTTCTGGTTTTTATGTGGGGATATTCATTTTTTTGATAGGCCACACTGGGCTCCCAAATGTCCCTTTGCAGATTCTACAAAATAGTTTTTACAATTTGCTGAATCAAAAAAAAAAGGTTTAATATTTTAGATGAATCCACACATCACAAAGCAGTTTCAAAGATAACTTCTTTCTAGTTTTTATATAGGGATATTCAATTTTTCCCCACAGGCCTCAATCGGCTCCCAAATGTCCCATTGCAGATTCAAGAAAAAGAGTGTTTCCAACCTGTTGAATCAAATAAAAGTTTTAATTCTGTGAGCTGAATCCACACATCACAAAGTGGTTTTACAGGTAGTTTTCTCTAGTTTTTATTTGGGGATATTCGTTTTCCCCCCTAGGCCTTCATGGGCTCTCAAATGTCCTTTCGCAGATTCTACAAAAGAGTGTTTCCAATGTGCTGAATCGAAAGAAAGTTTTAACTCTGTGAGATGAATCCACACCTCACAAAGCACTTTCACAGATAGCTTTGTTAGAGTTTTTATCTGGTGATATTCTGTTTTTCACCATAGGCCTCAATGGGCTTTCAAACGTTCCTTCGCAGATTCTACAAAAAGAGTATTTCCAACATGCTGACTCAAAAGAAAGGTTTATCTCTGTGAGATGAGCCCACTTATCACAAAGTAGTTTCAAAGATAGCTTCTTTCTAGTTTTTGTCTATGGATTTTTTTTTCAATAGGCCTCAATGGGCTTTCACATGTTCATTTGCATTTCTGCAAAAAGAATGCTTCCAACCTGCTGATTCAAAAGAAAAGTTCGCAGATTCCCCCCAAAAAAAGAGATTTGAAGCTGATAAATCAAAAGAAAGTTTTAACTGTATGAAGTGATCCACACATCACCAAGTAGTTTCACGGATACATTCTTTGTACTTTTTATCTGGGGATTTTCAGTTTTTTCCCATAGTCCCATAGTCCCCAATGGGCTCCAATGTTCCTTCACAGATTCTACAAAAAGAGTTTCCAACCCATTGTATCAAAACAATGGTTTCAACATGTGAGATGAAACCACACATCACCAAGTAGTTTCACAAATAGTTTCTTCCTAGGTTTTATCTGGGAATATTCGTTTTCAGCCATAGGACTAAATTGGTTCATAATGTCCTTTGGTGGATTGTATGAAAAGAGTGATTCCAACCTGCTGAATCAAAAGAAAGGTTTAACTTTCTGATACGAATCAATGAATCATCAAGCAGTTTCAGAGATCGTTTCTTCGTAGTTCCTCTTAGGGATATTCACTTGTTCCACATCGGCCACAATGGGCTCCCAAATATCCCTTCACAGATTCTACAAACAGAGTGTCTCCAATCTGCTGAAACAAAAGAAAGGTTTAACTCTGTGAGATGAATTCACACATCACTAAGCAGTTTCACAGATAGCTTCTTTCTAGTTTTTATCTTGGGATATTCAGCTTTTCCTGTAGTCCTCAATGGGCTCTCAAATGTCCCACTCTGGATTCTATGAAAAGAGTGTTTCCATCCTGCTGAAACAAAAGAGAGGTGAGATGAATCCACACATCACAAAGCAGTTTCACAGATAGCTTGTTTCTTGCTTTTATCTGGGAATATGCAGTTTTTTCCCACAGGCAAAAGGGCTCCCAAATGTCCCTTCACAGAATCTACAAAAAGAGTGTTTCCAACAGATGAAACAATCAACAAACTTAACTACATGAGATGAATCCACACATCACAAAGCAGATTCACAGATAGCTTCTTTTTAGTTTTTATTCATGGGTATTCAGTTTTTTCCCATAGGCATCAATGTTCTCCAGCTGTCCCCCTGAAGATTCTGCAAAAAGAGTGTTTCCAAACTGCTGAATCAATAGAAAGGTTTAACTCTGTGAGACGAGTGCACAGTACACAAAGCAGTTTCACAGATCATTTCTTTCTAGTTTTTATCTGGGGATATTCCGTTTTACCATTTATGCCTCAATGTACTTCCAAATGTCACTTCACAGATTCTACAAAAAGGGTGTTTTTAACGTGCTGAAAATATATATATATATATTTTAACTCTGATAAATGTATATATAAATATATATAAATATATATGTATATTTATCAGGAGATAAATCCAACCATCACCAAACAGTTTCAGAGACAATTTCTTTCTAGTTTTTATATGGGGATATTCAATTTTTCCCCTAAGGCCTCAATGTGGTCCCTCATGTCCCTTGTAGATTTTACAAAAAGAGTGTTTCCAACAGCCGAAACAATCGAAAGGCTTAACTTTGTGAGGTGAATCTACACATCAGAAAGCAGATTCACAGATAGCTTCTTTTTAGTTTTTATCTGTGGACATTCAGTTTTTCTGCATAGGCATCAATGGGCTCCAACGGCCTCTTCAAAAATTCTTTGAAAAGAGTGTTTCCAAATTGCTGAATCAAAAGAAAGGCTTAACTCTGTGAGATGAATCCATAGAACACAAAGCAGTTTCACAAATAGCTTCTTTCTAGTTTTTATCTGAGAATATTCGCATTTTCCCCATAGGCCTCAATGGTCTCCCAAATATCGCTGCACAGATACAATGAAAAGAGTGTTTCCATCCTGCTGAATCAAGCAAAAACTTTACCTCTATGAGATGAATCCACATGTCAGAAAGCAGGTTCAAAGACACCTTATTTCTAGTTTTTATCTGAAGATATTCGGTTTTACCTCATAGGCATCAACGGGCTCCCAAATGTCCCTTCACACATTCTACAAAAAGAGAGTTTCCAACATGCTGAATCAAAAGAAAGGTTTACCTCTGTGAGATGAATCCACACACCAGAAAGCAGTTTCACATATCTTTTTTCTAGCTTTTATCTAGGGATATTCACTTTTTCCCTATAGGCCAAAATGGGCTCCCAAATGTCCCTTCGCAGATTCTACAAAAAGAGTGGTTCCAACTCCTGAATCTGAAGAAAGGTTTAACTCTGTGAGATGAATCCACACATCACAAAGCAGTTTCACAGATAGCTTCTTTCTCATTTTTATCTGGGGATATTAGATTTTTCCCTATAGGCCTCTATGTACTCCCAAATATCCCTTCACAGATTCTACAAAGAGAGGGTCTCCAACTTGTTGAATCAAAAGAAGTGTTTAGCTCTGTTAGGTGAATCCATACATCACAAATCAGTTTCACAGATGGCTTATTTCTACTTATTTACTGGGGATATTCAGTTTTTCCCCATAGGCCTCAATGGGCTCACAAGTGTCCCTTTCCAGATTCTACAAGAAGAGTGTTTCCAACCTGTTGAATAAAAAAAACAATTTAACTCTCTGCCACGAATTCATACATTACAAATCAGTTTCACAGACAGTTTCTTTCTGGTTTTTATCTTTGGATATTCCGTTTTCCCCACTGGCCTCAATGGATTCCAAAATGTCTGTTCATATATTCTACAAAATGAGTGTTTCTAACCTACTGAATCAAAAGAAAGGTTTACCTCTGGGAGATGAATCCAGACATCACAAAGCAGTTTTACAGATAGATTTTTACTGGTTTTTATCTGGAGATATTCGGTTTTTCCCCATAGGGCAACATGGGTTTCTGAATCTCCATTTGCAAATTCTACAAGAAAAGTATTTCCAACATGTTGAATCAAAAAATTTTTTAACTCTATGAGATGAATCCACACATCACCAACAGTTTCACAGATAGATTTTTTCTAGTTTTCATCTGGGTATATTCAGTTTTTCCCCATAGGCCTCAATTTGCTCCCAAATATCCCTTCCCAGATTCTACAAAAAGAGTGATTTTACCCTGCTGAATATAAAGAAAGATTTAACTCTGTGAGATGAATCCACATATCACAAACAGTTTCACAGATAGCTTCTATCTTGTTTATATCTGGGGATATTTAGGTTTTTTTCCACAGGCCACAAAGGGCTCCAAAAAGTCCCTCCTAGTTCTACAAAAAGTGTGCTTCCAGTTTGCTCAATCAAAAAAATGTTTTACCTTTATGAGATAAATCCAACATCACATAGCAGTTTCACAGATAGCTTCTTTCTACTTTTTATCTGGGGATATTCAATTTTTCCCCACAGACCTCAATGTTCCTTGGCGGATTCTACAAAAAGAGTGTTTTAACCTGCTGAATCAAAAGAAAAGTTTAACTCTCTGAGACAAATCCAGACATCACAAAGCAGATTCACAGATAGCTTCCTTTTATTTTTTATCTGGGGATATTTTGTTTTTCCACATAGCCCTAAATTGTCTCCAAGTGTATATTTGCAGATTCTACAAAAAAAACGTGTTTCCAAATTGCTGGATCAAAAGAAAGATATAACTCTGTGAGATGAATCTACAGAACAAAAAGCAGTTTCACAGAGAGCTTCTTCCTAGTTTTTATCTGAGGATACTCGGTTTTTCCCCATAGACCTCAACAGGCTCCCAAATGATTCTTTGCAGATTCTAGAAAAAGAACTTTCCAACCTGCTGAGTCAAAAGCAAGGTATAACCTTGTGAGGTGAATCCACACATTACAAAATGTTCAGAAACAGCTTTCTTCTAGTTTTTATCTGGGGATATTCAGTTTTTCCACAGAGGCCTCAATGGGCTACCAAATGTCCCTCCTCAGATTTTACAAAAAGTGTGTTTCCAACCTGCTGAATCAAAAGACAGGATTAAGTTTGTGAGATGAATCCACACATTATAAAGTGGATTCACAGATAGCTTCTTTCTAGTTTTTATCTGGGGATATTCACTTTTTCCCCATAGGCCACAATAGGTTCCCAAATGTCCGTTTGTAGATTCTACAAAGGAGTGTTACCAACCTCCTGAATCAAAAGAAAGGTTTAACTCTGTGAGATGAATCCAGACACCAGAAAGGAATTTCACAGATAACTTCCTTGTAATTTTTATCTGGAGATATTCTGTTTTCCGCCATAGGCCACCATGGACTCTCGAATGTCCCTTTGCAGATTCTTCAAAAAGAGTGTATCCAACCTGCTGGGTCAAAAGAAAAGTTTAACCCTATGAGATGAATCCACACATCACCAAGCAGTTTCAGAAATAGCTTACTTCTAGCTTTTTCAAAGGATATTCTCTTTTTCCCTATAGGCCTCAATGTGCTCCCAAATATCTTTCTGCAGATTCTACAAAAAAAAAAAAAAAAAAAAAAGTGTTTTTAACCTGCTAAATAAAATAAAAGTTTAGCTCTGTAAGATGAATCCACCTATCCAAAGCAGTTTCACAGATAGCTTCTATCTTGTTTTTATCTGGAAATATTCTTTTTGTTTTTTTTCCCAGAGGCCACAAAGGGCTCCAATATGTCCCTTCTCAGATTCTACAAAAAGAAGGTTACAAACTACTGAATCAAAAGAAAGGTTTAATTCTGTGAGATGAATCCACAGAACACAAAGCTGCTTCATAGATAGCTTCTTTTTAGTTTTTATCCAGGGACATTCAGCTTTTCTCCATAGGCCTTAATGGGCTCCCAAATGTTTCTTTACAGATTCTAGAAAAAGTATTTTTCCAATCTACTAATAAATTTGTAACACTATGATATAAATCCACACATCACAAAGGAGCATCAGAGATAGCTTGTTTCTAGGTTTTCTCTGGGAATATTCAGGTTTTTTCCCACAGGCCACCAAGGGCTTCAAAATGTCCCTTCACAGATTCCACAAAAAGAGTGTTTCCAATCTGCTGAATCAAAAGAAAGGCTTACCTATCATACATCCAAAATCAGTTTCACAGATAGCTTCTTTTTAGTTTTATCTGAGGATATTCAGTTTTTCCCCAAAGGTTTAACTCTGTGAGATGAATCCACACTTCAAAAAGCAGTTTCCCAGTTAGTTTCTTTGTGGTTTCTAATCTGGGGATATTGGGTTTTTCCCCATAGGCCTCAATCAGCTCCCAAACGTCCCTTCGTACATTCTACAAAAAGAGTGTTTCCAAACTGCTGAATATATCTGGGGATGTGCGGTTTTTCCCTATAGGCTACAATGGGCCCTGAAGTATCCCTTTGCAGATAATGCAAAAAGATTGTTTCAAACGTGCTGAATGAAAAGAAAAGTTCAAATCGGTGAGATGAATTCACACATCACAAAGAAGTTTCACAGATAGCTTCTTTCTAATTTTTATGTCAAGATATTTTGTTTTTCCCCACAGGCCACCATGGGCTCCCAAATGTCCCCTCACACATTCTACAAAAGGACTGTTTCAAGTCTACCGAATGTAAAGAAAGGTTCAACTCTGTGAGATGAATGTGAGATGAATCCACGCATCACGAAGCAGTTTCACAGATAGCTTCTTCCTAGTTTTTATCTGAGGATATTCTTTTTTTCCCATATGCAGCAATGGGCTCTGAAAAGTCCCTTTGAAGATTCCACAAAAAGAGTGTTTCCAACCTAATGAATCAAAAGAAAGGTTTAACTCTGTGAGATGATTCCACACATCAACAAGAAGGTTCTCAGTAGCTTCTTTCTGGTTTTTATCTGGGGATGTTCAATGTTTTCCGATAGTCCTCAAAGGGCTCCAAAACGCCCTTTGTATATTCTACAAAAAGAGTGTTTCCAAGGTGCTGAATCAAAATAAAGATTTACCTCTGTGAGATGAATCCACACATCAACAAACAGTTTCACAGATAGCTTTTTTCTAGTATTTATCTTGGGATATTCAATTTTTCCTTATTGGTCTCAATGGGCTCCCAAATGTGCCTTTGCAGATTCTACAAAAAGACTGTTTCCAGCCTTCTGAATCAAAACAAAGGTTTAACTCTGTGAGTTGAATAAACACATCACCAAGCAGTTTCACAGAAAGCTTATTTCTATTATTTACCTGGGGATATTCATTTTTTTCCCCATAGGCCTCAAAGGGTTCCCAAATGTCCCTTCACAGATTCTATAAAAATAGTGTTTCCAAACAGCTGATTCAAAAGAAAGGTTTAACTCTCTGAGATGGATCCACACATCATCAAGCAGTTTTCCAGATAGCTTCTTTCTAGATTTTATCTGGGGATATTTGATTTTTTCCAATAGGCCTTCATTGGTTCCCAAATGTTCTTTCACAGATTCAATAAAACAATTGTTTTCAACCCACTTAATCAAAAGAAAGGTTTAACTATGTGCGATGAATCTGCACATTACCAAGCAGTACCACAGATAGCTACTTTCTAGTTTTTATCTGGGAATATTTGCTTTTTCCCCATAGGCTTAAATGGGCTCCCAAATGTCCCTTCAGAGATTCTACAAAAAAAAAAAATATTTTGAACCTGATGAAACAAAATAACGGTTTAACTGTGTGAGATGAGTCCACACATCACTAAGCAGTTTCACATATCACTTGTTTCTAGTTGTCACCTGATGATATTTGTTTTTTTCCCATAGGCCTAAAGAGTTCCCAAAAGTCCCTTTGTAGTTTCTACAAAACAAGTGTGTCCAATCTGTTGAATCAAAAGGATATTAAAAGACAGCATCTTTCTAGTTTTTATCTGGGTATATTACGTGTTTCCCCTTAGTACTCAATGGGCTTCCAATCACCTCTATGCAGATGCTACAAAAATAGTCTTTACACTCTGCTGAACTAGAAAAAGTATTAACTCTTTCAGATGAATCCACACATCACCAAGCAGTTTCACAGTCAGCTTCTTTCTAGTTTATATCTGCAGATACTCGGTTTTCCTTATAGGGTCAATGGGTTCTTAAATGTCCCTTTGCAGATTCTACAAAGGATTTTCAACCTGCTGAATCAAAAGTATAGTTTATCTCTCTGAGGTGAATCCACAAATAACCAAGCAATTTCACAGATAGCTTCTTTTTAGTTTTTACCCCCCATAGGCCTCAATGGGTTTTCACCAGTTTCTTCACAGATTATACTAAAGGAGTGTTTCCAACCTGCTGAATCAAAAGAAAGGTTTGTCTCTCAGAGATGAATCCTCATATCACCAAACAGTTTCATAGACAGTTTCTTTCTAGTTTTTCTCTGGGGATATTCTCTTTTTCCCCATAGGCCTGAATGGGATCCCAAATGTTCCTTCATAGATTCTACAAAAGAAGTGTTCCAATCTGCTGACTCAAAAGAAAGGTTTAAATCTCTGTGATGAATCCTCACATCACAAAGCAGTTTCAGATAGCTTCTTTCTAGTTTTTATCTGGGGATATTCTGTTTTTTCCCCATAGACCTCAATATGCTTCCAAGTATCCCTTCACAGACTCTACAAAAAAAGTGTTTATAATCTGCTGAACCAAAGGAAAAGTTTAACTCTGCCAGATGAATTCCAATCTTTAAGCAGTTTCACAGGTAGTTTCTTTCTAGTTTTTATCTGGAAATATTAGGTTTTTCCCACATAGGTCTCAATGGACTCCGAAATGTCCCTTAACATATTCTACAAAAAAAGTGATTCCAACCTGCTGAATGAAAAGTAAGGTTTAACTCTGTGAGATGAATTCATACATTACTATACAGTTTAACAGAGAGCTTCTTTCTATTTTTTATCTTAGGATATTCTGTTTTCCCCTTAGGCCTCAATGGGTTCTTATATGTCCCTTTGCAGATTCAAAAAAAGATGGTCTCCAAACTGCTGAATCAATAGAAATTTCGTTTCCATAGGCCTCGATTGGCTCCCAAATGTCCCCTCACAAATCCTAAAACAGAAAAGTGCTTCCAACCTGCTGAATCAAAAGTAAGTTGTAACTCTGTGAGATGAATCCACACACCACCAAGCAGTTTCACAAATAGCTTTTTGTAGTTTTTATCTGGGGATATTTGATATTTTTCCCATAGGCTTTAATGGGTTCCCAAATATCCTTTCACAGATTCTACAAAAAGATTGTTTTCAAATTGCTGAATCAAAAGAATGGTTTAACTATGAGAGACAAATCCATACATCATCCTTGGAGAGTCTACAAAAAAAGTGATTCCAACCCACTGAATGAAAGAAAGGTTCACCTCTGTGAAATCAATCCTCACATGACAAAGTAGCTACTCAGATAGCTTCTTTCTAGCTTTTATATGAGTATATAATTTTCCACATGCTCCATTGGGCTCTGAAACGTCCCTTCACAGATTCTACAAAAAAAGTGTTTAAAACCTGCTGAATCAAAAGAAAGTTTTATCTCTGTGAGATGAATCCACACATCATAAAGCACTTTCATAGATAGCTTCTTTTTGTTTTTTACCTGGATATACTTGGTTTTTCTTCATAGGCCACAGTGGGCTCCAAAATGTCCCTTCGCAGGTACTACAATAAACATTGCTGTCAACCTGCTGAATCAACAGAAAGGTTTAACTATGTGAGATGGATCCATACATCACAAAGCAGTTCCACAGACAACTTCTTTCTAGTTTTTATCTGGGAATACTCTGTTTTCCCCCATAGGCTTCAATGGGCTCTCTAATATCCCTTCACAGATTCTGCAAAAAGAGTGTTTCCAACCTGCTGAATCAAAAGAAAGTTTTACCCCTGTGAAATGAATCCAGACATCACCAAGCAGTTTCACTGATAACTTCTTTATAATTTTTATCTGGAGATATTCTTTTTTTTTTCTCTATAGGCCTGAATGGGCTCCCAAGTCTCCTTTTGCAGATTCTACAAAAAGAGTATTTCCAATGTGCTGAAACAAACGACAGCTGTAAATCTGTGATATGAATCCAAAAATCACAAAACAGTTTAACAGACAGCTTCTTTCTAGTTTTTATTCAGGAATATTCAGTTTTTCCCCATAGGCCTCAACAAGCTCCAAAATGTCCCTTTGCAGATTTTATAAAAAGAGTGATTCCAACTGGATGAATCAAAAGAAAGGTTTAACTCTGTGAGATGAATCCAAACATCTCAAAGCAGTTTCACAGATATATTCTTTCTAGTATTTCTCTGGGAATATTCATTTCTTTTTTTTTTTCCATAGACATCAATTGGTTCACAAAAGTACCTTCACAGATTCTACAAAAAGAGTGTTTCCAACCTACTGAATCAACAGAAAGGTTTAACTTTGTGAGATGAATCCACACATCATGAAGCAGTTTCACAGATAGCTTCTTGTAATTTTTATCTAGCAATATTTGATTTTTCCCTGTAGGCCTCAATGGACTCCCAAATGTCCTTTCACAGATTCTACAAAAAGAGTGTTTCCAACCTGCTGAATCCCAAGAAAAGTTTAACTCTGTGAGATGAATCTACACATCATGAAGCAGTTTCACAAATAGCTTCTTTGTAGTTTTATTCTGGGGATAATTGTTTTTTTTCCCACAGGTCTCTGTGAGCTCCCAAATGTTTCTTCACAGATTCTACAAAAAGAGTGTTTCCAACCTGTTGAATCAAATGAAAGGTTTAACTCTATCTGGTGAATCCACCCATCACCAAGCAGTTTCGCAGATAGATTTTTTTTCTGGTTTTTGTCTGGGGATATTTGGTTTTTTTTTTCTCTACAGGCCTCAATGGGCTCCAAGATGTTTCTTTGGAGAATCTACAAAAAGAGGATTTCCAATCATCTGAACTCAAAGAAAGGTTTAACTCTGTGAGATTAATCCACACATCACCAGGCAGTTTCATAGATAGCTTCCTTGCAGCTTTTATGTAGGGATATTTATTTTTTGTCCATAGGTCTCAATGGGCACCAAAACGTCCCTTCACAGATCCTACAAAAAGAGTGTTTCCAATCTACTGAATCAAAAAAATGTTCAACCCTGTGAGAAGAATCTTCACACTGCCAAGCAGTTTCACGGATAGCTTCTTTCTAGTTTTTATTTGGAAATATTTGATTTTCTCCTGTAGTCCACAATGGGCTCCCAAATGTCCCTTCACAAATTCTACAAAAAGAGTGTTTCCAACCTGCTGAATCCCAGGAGACGTTTAACTCTGTGAAATAAATCCGCACATTACAAAGCCGTTTTACAGATTGCTTCTTTCTAGTGTTTATCTGGGGATATTCTGTTTTTCCCCATAGGCCTCAATGGACTCCCCAATGTCCCATCACCAATTCTACAAAAATAATTTCTCCAACCTGCTGAATCAAAAGAAAAGTTGAACTCTGTGAGATGAATCCACACATCACAAAGCAGTTTCACATATAGCTTCTTTCCAGTTTTTATCTGGAGATATTGGGTTTTTCTTCATATGTCTCAATGCAATCCAAAATGTCCCTTCATAAATTGTACAAAATGAGAGTTTCCAACCTGTTGAATAAAAAAAAGGCTTAAATCTCTGAGATGAATTTTTACATCACCAAGAAGTTTCACAAATAGCTTCTTTCTAGTTTTCATTGAGGAATATTTGGTTTTTCTCCATAGGCCACAATGGGCTGTTAAATGTTCCTCCACAGATCCTACAAAAAGAGGGTTTCCAAATCAGCTGAATCAAAAGAGAGTTTTAACTCTGTGAGATGATTCCACACATCAAAAGCAGTTTCACAGATAGCTTCTCTCTTATTTTTATCTGAGGATATTCCCTTTTCCTCCAAAGGCCTCAATGGGCTCCCAATTGTTTTTTGCAGATTCTACAAAAAATAGAATCAACCCACTGAATCAAAAGAAAGGTTTAACTCTGTGACATAAACCCTTAGAACACAAAGCAGTTTCACAGATAGTTTCTTTCTAGTTATCCCCAGATAAACTGGGGATATTCGTTTTTTCAACATTGGCAGCAATGGGCTCCCAAATGTTCCTTCACTGATTCTGCAAAAAGAGTGTCTCCAAACCTGCTGAAACAAAAGAAAGTTTTAACTCTGTGAGATGAATCCACACATAAAAGAGCAGTTTCACAGGTAGCTTCTTTTTAGTTCTTATCTGGGTATATTCTATTTTTTCTTATAGGCCTCAAAGGGCTCCCAAATGTCTCTTTGCAGATTCTACAGAAAGACGGTTTCCAACCTACTGAATGAAAAGAAAGGTTTAACTGTGTGTGATGAATTCATATGTCAGAAAGCAGTTTCAGATAGTTGCTTTCCAGTTTTTATTTAGGGATATTCGGTTTTTCTTCATAAGCCTCAATGTACTCTCAAATGTCCCTCCACTGTTCTATGAAAAGGGTACTTCCAACCTGGTGAATCAAAAGAAATGTTTAACCCTGTGAGATGTATGTGCACATCTTAAAGCAGTTTCACAGATAGCTTCTTCCAACTTTTTATCTGGTATTATTCAGTTTTTACCCATGAGCTTCAAAGGGCTCCAAAATGTCATTTTGCAGATTCTACAATAAGAGTGCTTCCAACAAGATGAAGCAAAAGGAAGGATCAATTATTTCAGATGAATCCTCACATCACAAAGTAGTTTCACAGATAGCTTGTTTCTAGTTTTTATCTGGGGATATTCAGTTTATTCCCACATGCTCGTATGGGCTACCATAAGTCCCTTCGCAGATTGCACAAAAAGAGTGTTTCCAACCAGCTGTATTAAACAATAGGTTTAATTCTGTAAGATGAATCCCCAAATCACAAAGAAGTTTCACAAATACCTTTTTAAAGTTTTCATCTAAGGATATAGGGTTTATCTTCATAGACCTCAATAGGATTTCAAATGTTCCTTTGCAGATTCTGCAAAGAGGGGTTCTCCAACTTGTTGAATCAAAAGAAACATTTAATTCTGTGAAATGAATCCATGCATCACCAAGCAGTTTCACAGATAGCTTCTTTCTAGTTTTTAATCTGGGGACATTTGGTTTCTCTTCTTAGGCTTCAATGGGCTCCCAAATGACCCTTTCCAGATTCTACAAAAAGAGTGCTTCCATCCTGCTGAGTCAAAATAGAGGTTTAACCCTGAGAGATGAATCCACACATTACAAAGCAGTTTCACAGATAGCTTCCTTCTAGTTTTTATCTTGGGATATTTAGTTTTTCAGCATTGGCTGAAAGAGTGTTTCCAACCAACTCAATCAGTTGGAAGGTTTAAATCTGTGAGATGAATCCACAGAACACAAAGCAGTTTCAAAGATAGCTACTTTCTAGTTTTTATCTGGGGATATTCTGTTTTTCCCCATAGGCCTCAGTGGGCTCCCAAATCTTTCTTTGCAGACTCTAGAAAAAGAGTTTTTCTAACCTGCTGAGTCAAAAGAATGGTTTAACTCTGTGAGATGAATCCACCCATCACAAAACAGCATCACAGATAATTTCTTTCTAGTTTTTATCTGGGAATATTCGTTTTTTCCCCTTAGACCTCAATGTCTTCTTAAATGTTTCTCTGTGAATTCTACAAAAAGAGTGTTTCCAACTAACTCAATCAATCAAAAGGCTTAACTCTGTGAGATGAATCCACACATCACAAAGCAGTTTCACAGATAATGTTTTTCAAGTTTTTATATTAAGTTTTTCTTCATAGGCCTCAATGGGATCCCAAATACATGGAGATATTCTGTTTTTGCTTATAAACGTCAATGGGCTCTCAAATTTCCCTTCACAGTACTACTAAAAGGGTGTTTCCAGCCTGGTGAATCACAGAGAGGTTTAACTCTGTGAGATGAATCCACACATCACAAAGCAGATTCACAGACAGCTTCTTTGTAGTTTTTGTTGGGAGATAATAGATTTTTTCCCATATTCCTCAAAACGCTTCCAAAAGTCCATTTGCAGATTCTATGAAAAGAGTGTTTTCAACCAACTGAATCAATCAAAAGCTTAACTCTGTGAGATGATCCCACACATCAAAAAGAAATTTCACAGATACAATTTTTGAAGTTTTTAACTGGAGATATTGGGTTTTTCCCCATAGGACTCTGAGTTCCCAAATATCCCTTTTCAGATACTACAAAATGAGTGTTTTTAAGCTACTGAACAAAAAGAAAATTTAAGTCTCTGAGATGAATTCACACATGATCAAGGAGTTTCATACAGAGTTACTTTCTAGTGTATATCTGGTGTATATCTATTCTGTTTCCCTATAGGCCTCAGGGGGCTCCCAAATGTCTTTTTGCAGATTCTACAAAAACAGTATTTCCAATATGCTGAATCAAAAGAAAGGTTTAACTCTGTGAGATGAATCAACGCATCACAAAGTTGTTTCACTTATAGCTTCTTTCTGGTTTTTATCTGGGGATATTCATTTTTTCAACATAGGCCTCAATGGGCTCCTGAATGTCCATTCAAAGATTCTACAGAATGTTGTTTACAACCTACTGAATTAAAAGGTGGGTTTAACTCCGTGTGGTGAATCCACACATCACAAAGAACTTTCACAGATACCATTTTTCTAGTTTTTATCTGGAGATAATTGGTTTTTCCCCATAGGACTCAATGACGTCCCAAATACCCCTTTTCAGATTCTACAAAATGAGTGTTTTTAAGCTGCTGAATTGTAAGAAAAGTTTAAGTATGTGAAATGAATTTATACATCACAAAGCAGTTTCACACAGAGTTTCTTTCTATTATTTATCAGGGGATATTCTATATTTCCCCATAGGCCTCAGGGAGCTCCCAATGTCCTATCACAGATTCTACAAAAAAAAAGAGTTTCCAACATGCTTAATCAAAAGAAAGGTTTAACTCTGTGAGATGAATCCATGCATCACAACACTGTTTCACTTATAACTTCTTTCTTTTTTTTATCTGGGGATATTCTCTTTGTCAACATAGTCCCCAATGGGCTCCAGAATGTCCATTTTCAGATCATACAAAACGTTGTTTCCAACCTACTGAATCAAGAGAGAGCTTTAACTGCATGTGGTGAATCCACACATCACAAACCATTTTCACATACAGCTTCTTTCTAGTTTTCACCTAAGGATACTGTTTACCCCATAGGCCTCAAAGAGGTCCCAAATGTCCCTTTGCAGATACTTCAAAAAGAATATTTGCAACCTGCTTAATCAAAAGAAATTTTTAACAATGTAAGATGAATCCACACATCACTAAGCAGTTTCACAGATTGCTTCTTTCTAGTTTCTATCTGGGGATTTTCGGTTTTTCCCCATACCCCTCAAAGGGCTCTCAAATGTCCCTTTGCAAATTCTACAAAAAGAGTGTTTCCAACCTTCTTAATCAAAAAAGGTTTAACTCTGTGAGATGCATCCACACATCACATGTCAGTTTCACAGATAGCTTCTTTCTAGTTTTTATCTGGGAATATTCAATTTTTTTCCCATAGGACTTAATTGGCTCCCAAATGTAACTTTACAGATTCTACAAAAAGATTGTTTCTAACCTGATGAATCAAAAGAAAGCTTTAACTTCGTGAGATTAATCCTGACATCACAAAACAGTTTCACAGAGAGCTTCTTTCTAGTTTTTATCTGGGGATGTTTGGTATTTCCTCATAGTCCTCAATGAGCTCCAAATTGTCCCTTCGCAGATTCCACAAAAAGAGTGTTTCCAACATGCTGAATCAATGGAAAGGTTTACCTCTGTGAGATGAATCCACCCAACACAAAACAGTTTCAAAGATAGCTCCTTTCCAGTTTTTCCAAGTGAGATGAATCCACACATCACCAAGCAGTTTCACAGATAGCTTCTTTCTAGTTTTTATCTGGGAATATTCGGATTTTTCCCCATAGATTTCATTTGGCTCCAAATGTCCCTTCCCAGATTCTACAAAAAGAGTATTTCCAACCTGCTGAATGAAAAGAAAGTTTACCTCTGTGAGATGAATCCACTACTACACTAAACAGTTTCACAGATAGCTCCTTTCTAGTTTTTGTCTGGAGATATTATGTTTTTCTCCATATGCCTCAAAGGACTCTGAAATGTTCCTTTGCAGATTCTAAAACAAGAGGGTTTCCAACTTGCTGAATCAAAAGAAAGGTTTAACTTTGTGAGATGAATCCACACAACAAACAGCAGTTTCACAGATATCTTCTTACTAGTTTTTCCTGTGGTTATTTGGTTTTTACTCATAGTTCTCAATGGTCTCCCAAATGTTCCTTCACAGATTCTACAAAAAGAGTTTGAAACATGTTGAATTGAAAGAAACACGTAAATCTGTGAGATGAATGTATTCATCACAAAGTAGTTTCACAGATAGCTCCTTTCTAGCTTTTATCTGAAGATATTCAGTCTTCCCCATAGGCCTCAATAACCTCCCAAATATCCCTTCACAGATTATACAAAGAGAGTGCTTCCAACATGCTGAATCAAAAGAAAAATATAACTCTGTGACATGAATCCATGCATTACAAATAGTTTCAAAGTTAGCTCCTTTCTAGTTTCTATTTGGAGATACTCAATTTTTTTCCAAAGGCCTCAATGCGCTCCCAAATGTCCCATCACAGATTCCACAAAAAGAATTTTTCCAAACCACTTAATCAAAAGGAAGGTGTAACTCTATGAAACGAATCCACGTATCACAAATCAGTTTCACAGATAGATTCTTTCTATTTTTATCTGGTGATTTTCAGTTTTTCCCCTTAGGCCTGAATAGGCTGCCAAATGTTTCTTGGCAAATTCTACAAAAAAAGTGTTTCCATCTGGCTGTATGAAAAGAATAGTTAAACTTTGTGAGATGAATCCACACATCAAAAAGCAGTTTTTCAGGGAGGTTCCTTCTAGTTTTTTGGAGGGAGTTACTCAGTTTTTCCACATAGGTCTCAATGGGTTCCCAAATGAACCTTTGCAGATTCTACAAAAAAGGTAAAATCCAATCTGCTGAATGTAAAAATGGTTTAATTCTGTGAGATGAATCCACGCATCACCAAGCAGTTTCACACATAGCTTCTTTCTAGTTTGCCTCTGAGGATATTTGTTTTTTTCCTCCTAGGCCTCAAAGGACTCCAAAATGTCCCTTCGCAGATCCTTCAAAAAGAGTGTTTCCAACCTGCTGAATCAAAACAAAGGTTTAACTCAGTACAATGAATACACACGTCACAAAGCACTTTCAGAGATAGCTTCTTTCTAGTTTTTATCTGAGGATATTCAGTGTTCTTTCATAGACCTCAGTGGGCTCTGAAATGTCCCTTTGCAGATCCTACAAAAAGAGTGTTTCCAACCTGCTGAATCAAAAGAAACATTTAACTCTGTAAAATGAATGCACACATCACCAAGCACTTTCACAGATAGCTTCTCTCTAGTTTTTATTGGTAGATATTCAGCTTTTCCCCTTAGGTCTCAATGGGCTCCCAAATAGTCCCTCACAGATTCTACAATAAGAGTATTTCCAACCTGCTGAATAAAAAAAAAAGGTTAACTATGTAAAATGAATCCACACATCAACAAGCAATTTAACAGATAGCTTCTTTCTAGTTTTTATCAGGGGATATTCTGTTTTTTCCCCCAGGCCTCAATGGGCTCCCAAATGTTCCTTTGCAGATACTACAAAAAGAATATTTCCAATGGGATCAATCAAAAGAAAGGTTTAACTCTGTGAGATTAATCAAACATCCCAAAGCTGTTTCACAAACAGATTCTTTTTAGGTTTTGTCTGGTGATATTAGGTTTTTTGCTGTAGAATTAAATGGACTCCCAAATGTCCCTTTGCAGATTCTACAAAAGAAGTGTTTCCAACTTGCTGAGACAAAATAAAGGTATTACTCTTTGAGATGAATCCACACATTATCAAGCAGTTTCACAGAAAGATTTTTTTCCAGTGCTTATCTGGGAATATTCAGTTTTTCAACATAAACCTCAAGGGGCTGTAAAAAGTTTATTCACAAATTACGTAAAAAGAGTGTTTCCAAACTGCCAATTAAAAAAAAAAAAAAAGGTCTAACTCTGTGAGATGAATCCACACATCACAAACAGTTTCACAGATAGCTTTCGTTCTAGTTTCATATCTGATTATATTGTGTTTTCCCCTTAGGCCTCAATGGGATCTGAAAAGTCACATTGCAGATTCTACAAAAAGAGTATTTTCAACCTGCTGAATCAAAAGAAAGGTTTAATTCTGTGAACTGAATCCACACATCACCAACCAGTTTCATAGCTAGCTTCTTTCTAGTTTTTATGTGGAGATATTCAGTTTTTCCCAGTAGGCCTCAATGCACTCTCAAATGTTCCTACGCAAGTTCTACAAAAACAGTTTTTCCAAACTGCTAAATCAAAAGAAAGGTTTACCTTTGTGATTTGGGTCCACACATCACAAAGCAGTTTCACAGATATCTTCTTTCCGGTTTTTATATAGGGATATTCTGTTTCTCCCCATAGGCCTTGATGGACTCTCAAGTGTCTCTTCACAGATTCTACAAAAAAAGTGTTTCCAAGCTGCTGAATGAAAAGAAAGGTTTAACTCTGTGAGAAGAATCCACACAACACAAGGTAGTTTTAGAAGTAGATTCTTTCTAGTTTTTATCTGGGGATATTCCATTTTTCACCTTTGGCTTTACTAGGCTCTCAAATGTCCCTTTGCCAATTCTGTGAAATTGTTTCCAAACTTCTGAATCAAATGAAAGGTTTAACTCTGTAAGATGAATCCATACATCACAAAACAATTTCACAGATAGCTTCTTTCTAGTTTTTCTGCAGTCATATTCGATTTTTCCCCATAGGACACAATGGGCTTCCAAATGTCCCTTCACAGATTCTACAAAAAGAGTGTTTCCAACCTGAAGAGTCAAAAGAAAGGTTTAACTCTGTGAGATAAATTGACACATCAAAAAGCAGATTCACAGATCACTTCTTTCTAGTTTTTGCTCAGGCTATTTGGTTTTTCCTCATAAGCCTCAATGGACCACAAAATGTCCCTTTGCAGATTCTAAAAAAAGAGTGTTTCCTACCTGCTGAATCAAAAGAAAGTTTTAACTTTGTGAGATGAATCAACACATCACAAAGCAGTTTCACAAGCAGTTTTTTTCTAGATATTATCTGGGGATATTCACTTTTTCTTCATAGACTTCAATGGGCTCCCAAGTGTCCCTTCACAGATTCTACAAAAAGAGTGTCTCCAACCTGCTGTATCAAAAGAAGGGTTTAAGTTAGTGAGAAGAATCCACAAATCACAAAGCTGTTTAATATATAGTTTCTTCCTAGTTTTTATCGGGAACATTTTGTTTCTCCCTATAGGCCTCAATGGGCTCCAAAATGTCCCTTCGCAGATTTTACAGAAAGAGTCTTTCCATGCTGCTTAACTTAAAGAAAAGTTTAACTCTGTGAGAATAATCCAAAAATCACAAAACAGTTTCACAGATAGATTCTTTCCAGTTTTTATCTGGGGATATTCAGTTTTCCCCCATAGGACTCAAAGTGCTCTATAATATCCCTTTGAAGATTATACATATATAGTGTTCCCAACCTGCTGAATCAAAAGGAAAATTTAAGTCTGTGAGATGAATCCACACATCACAAAGTAGTTTCACAGAGAACTTCTTTCTAGTTTTTGTGTGGGGATATTCAGTTTTTCCTTATAGGCCACAATGGGCTCCATAATGTCCCTAGCAGATTCTACAAAAAGATTGTTTCCAATCTGCTGAAGCAAAAGAAAGTTTTAACTCTGTGAGATGAATTGACACGTCACAAAGTAGATTCACAGATAGCTTCTTTCTAGTTTTTATCTCAGGCTATTTGGTTTTTCCTCATAGGCCTCAATAGAGTGCAAAATGTCCCTTTGCAATTATACAAAAAAAGAGTGTTTCCAACCTGCTGAATCAAAAGGAGGTTTTACCTCTGTGAGATGAATCGACATATCACAAAACAGTTTCACAAACAGCTTCCTTCTAGATTTTATCTGGGGATATTTGGGTTTTCCTCATAGGCCTCAATGGACTCCCAAATGATCCTTTGCAGATTCCATGAAAAGAATGTTTCCAAGAAGCCAAATCAAACAGAAGGCTTAACTCTGTGTGATGAATCCACACATCACAAAGCAGTTTCACACATAGCTTATTTCTAGTTTTTATCTGGGGATATTCGGTTTTCACCCATAGGCCTCAATGTGTTCCCAAATATTCCTTCACAGATTGTACAAAAAATGTGTCTCCAAGATGTTGAATGAAAAGAAAGGTTTAACTCTGTGAGATGAATCCACGCAACAGAAGGCAGTTTCGCAAACAGATTCTTTCTACCTTTTATCTGGGGATATTAGTTATTTTTACCATTGGCCTTAATGGGCTCCCAAATGTATCTTCACAGATTCTATGAAAAGAGTGATTCCAACCTGCTGAATAAAAAGAGAGGTTTAACACTGTGAGATAAATAAACACAGCACAAAGCAGTTTCACAGATAGCTTCTTTCTAGTTTTTATGTGGGGATATTCAGTTTTTCCCCATAGGCCTCAAAGGGCTCCAAAATGTCCCTTTGCAGATTCTGCAAAAAGAGTGTTTCCAACCTGGTGAATTGAATGAAGGTTTATTTCTGCTAGCTGAATTCACACCTGACAAAGCAGATTCACAGATAACTTATTTCTATTTTTATCTCGGGCTATTCAATTTTTCCTCATAGGCCACAATAGACCGCAAAATGTCCCTTTGCAGATTCTAAAAATAGAGTGTTTCCAACCTGCTGAATCAAAGGGAATTTTTAACTCTGTGAGATGAATTGGCACATCACAAAACAGTTTCACAGATAGTTTTATTCTAGAATATCTTGGGATATTCAGTTTTTCCCCATAGACCTCAAAGGGCTCCCAAATGTCCCTTCACAGATTTTACAATAAGAGTGTTTCCAACATGCTGAATCAAAAGGAAGGTTTAACTCACTTAATATATCCACACATCACAAAGCTGTATCACATATAGCTCCTTTCTATTTTTTATCCTGGGATATTCAGTTTTTCCCCTTAGGATTCAATGGGATTTAAAATGTCCTTTGCTGATTCTAGAAAAAGAGTGTTTAAAACATGCTGAATCAAAGGAAAGATGTAACTCAGTAAGATGTATAAGTACATCAGAAAACAGTTTCACAGATAACTTCCTTCTAGTTTTTATCTCAAGGTATTCCATTATTCCCCATAGGCCACAAAGAGCTCCCAAATGTCCCTTCACACATTCTACAAAAAGAGTGTTTCCAAACTGCAGAATCAAAAGAAGGGTTTAACTCTGTGAGATGAATCCACATATGTCCAAGTAGTTTAAAATAAAGCTGCATTCTAGTTTTTTTCTGTTAATATTCCATTTTTCCCCATAGGCCTCAGTGAGCTCCGAAGTGTTCCTCAGAGATTCTATAAAAAGAGTGTTAACAGTCTGCTGAATCAAAAGAAAAGTTTAACTTTGTTAGATGAATACACACATCACCAAGCAGTTTCAGATAAAGTTTCTTTCTAGTTTTTGGGTGGGGATATTCCGTTTTCACCTGCAGGCCTCAACAGTCTCACAAATGTCCCTTAGCAGATTCTGCAAAAAGAGTTTCCACCCTGCTGAATCAAAAGAAAGGTTTAACACTGAGATGAATTGAAACATCAAAAAGCAGTTTCACAAATAGCTTTTTTCTAAATTTTTTCTTGGGGTATTCAGTTTTTCCTCATAGGCCTCAATGGACTCCCAGATGTCCCTTTGCAGATTGTACAAAAACAGTGTTTCCAACCTCCTGAATCAAAAGAAAGGTTTAACTTTGTGAGATGAATCCACAAATCACAAAGCAGTTTCATAGATAGTTTCTTCGTAGTTTTTATCTGGGGATATTCGGTTCTCCCTATAGACCTCAATGAGCTCCCAAATGTCCCTTCGCAGATTCTACAAAAAGAGTGTTTCCAATCTGCTGAATCAAAAGAAAGGTATAAATCTATGAGAATAATCCACAAATTGCAAAGTAGTTTCACAGATAGCTTCTTACCAGTTTTTATCTGGGGATATTTGGTTTTTCCCCATAGGACTCAAAGTGCTCTGTAATGTACCTTCGAAGATTATAAAAAAGTTAGTGTTTCCAACATGCTGAATCAAAAGGAAAATTTAACTCTGTGAGATGAATCCACACATCATGAAGAAGTTTCACAGAAAGCTTCTTTCTAGTTTTTATCTGGGGATACCAGTTTTTTCCCCATAGACTTCAACGGGCTCCAAAATGTCCCTTCAGAGATTCTACAATAAGAATATTTCCAACCTGCTGAAACAAAAGGATGGTTTAACTCTCTTAATGAGTCCACATATCACAAAACTGTTTCACAGATAGCTCCTTTCTATTTTTTATCCTGGGATACTTGATTCTTCCCCTTGGAATTCAATGGGGTTCAAAATGTCCCTATGTTGATTCTTCAAAAAGAGTGTTTGCAACCTGCTGAATCAAAGAAAATGTTGTAACTCTGTAAGATGTATCGATACATTAGAAAACAGTTTCACAGATAATTTCTTTCTAGTTTTTATCTCAGGATATTCCTTTATTCCTCATATGCCACAATGGGCTCCCAAATGTCCCTTCACAGATTCTACAAAAAGAGTGTTTCCAAACTGCTGAATCAAAAGAAAAATTTATATCTGCGAGATGAATCCACACATTAGCAGTTTCATAGATAGAATCTTTTTGGTTTTATCTGGGAATATTCCATATATATATATAATTATTATTATTATTTTTATTATACTTTAAGTTCTAGGGTACATGTGCACAACGTGCAGGTTTGTTACATATGTGTACATGTGCCATGTTGGTGTGCTGCACCCATCAATTGGTCATTTACATTAGGTATATCTCCTAATGTTATCCTTCCCCCCCTCCCCCCTCCCCACAATAGGACCCGGGGTGTGATGTTCCCCTTCCTGTGTTCAAGTGATCTCATTGTTTAATTCCCACCTATGAGTGAGAACATGCCAGAATGGCATTATACCAATCTACTTAAATGGCTCATTTTGTTAATGATTGGCAAGCCAATTCCACCAAAATGTGGAATTCTCAACAAAGCATTGATCAAAAATTGGCTGATCAAATTAATGATTTAAGACAGTCTGCTATTTGGCTTGGAGATTGGGTCTCGAACATCACATGTAAATGTGGTGCAATTGGAGCACTTCTGATTTCTGTATCACCCCATATTCCTGTAATGAGACTGATCATTCATGGGAAATGGTCAAAGGACACCTTCTTGGTAGGGAAGATAATTTATCATTGGACATAACTAAATAAAAGAAACAAATTTTTGAAGCCTCTCAAGCTCACTTATCCATAGCGTCTGGGGATGAGGCATTAGATCAGGTGGCAGAAAATCTTTATGGACTAAACCCCACGACTTGGATTAAATCTATTGGGGGTTCCACTGTAGTAAATTTTGGAATTATGTTTCTCTGTTTAATCATCTTGTCTTTAGTGTGCTGGACCAGTCAAAGAATCCTGCGTCAAAATTGAGAGAACAAATGAGACATCAGTGCTGTGGCACATTTATATACAAAGAAAGGGAGATATGTTGCAGGAAATCAGGGACCCCAAATGGAGGGACCAGCTGAAGCCATGGCAGAAGAACATAAATTGTGAGGATTTCATGGACCTTTATTAGTTCCCCAAATTAATACTTTTATAATTTCTTACACCTGTGTTTACTGCAATCTGTGAACATAAATTGTGAAGATTTCATAGACATTTATCACTTCCCCAATCAATACTCTTGTGATTTCCTATGCCTGTCTTTATTTTAGTCTCCTAATCCCATCATCTTTATAAGTTGATGATGTATGTCACCTCAAGACCCTGTGATAATTGTGTTAACTGCACAAATTATTTGTAGAGCACATGTGTTTGAATAATATGAAATCCGGGCACCTTAAGAACAGGATAACAGTGATTTTCAGGGAACAAGGGAGATAACCCTAAAGTCTGGCTGCCTGTGGGCAGGGCAGGACAGAGCCATGTTTCTCTTATTTCCAAAAATGGGTAAGAGAAATATCACTGAATTATTTCTCCAGTAAGGAATATTAATAACTAACAGCCCTGGGGAAAAAATGCATTCCCAGGGTGGGACCTCTGTAATGGCCGTCCTAGGAAAGTCTGCCTTTTGCAGATGAAACATGCCCTAATCTCCTCCTGCAGCATCCCCAGGCTTGCTAGGATTAGGAAATTCCAGTCTGACAAATTCTAGTCAGACCAGTTCTCTGCTCTTGAACCCTGACAATGCGTGCACAGCAAGACATGGAAGTTCATTAGTGATTCGATTTTAACCCTAACCTTCTGCCTTGGGATATTTTGTTGCCCTTTAAGCATGTGATCTCTGTGACCCACATCCTATTCTTACACTCCCTACTCTCTGAAAATTGCTAATAAAAACTTGCTGGTTTTACGGTTCAAGGGGCATCATGGAACCTGCTGACATGTGATGTCTTCCCCAGACACCCAGCTTTAACATTTATCTCTTTTATACTCTTTCCCTTTATTTCTCAGACCAGCTTAGGGAAATAGAGAAGAACCCACGTTGTAATATCAAGGGTGGGTTTCCCCCAGTACTCCCAAATGTTCTTCCTCTGATTCTACAAAAAGAATGTTTTCAACCTGCTGAATCAAAACTCTCTGTGAGAGAAATCCACACTTCACAAGGCAGTTTCACTGATAGCATTTTCTAGTTTTTTTCTGGGGATATTTGGTTTTTCCAAATACGCCTCAATGGACTCGCAAATGTCCCTTCACAGATTCTACAAAAAGAATGTTTCCAACTAGCTGTATCAAATCGCAGTCTTCAATATGTAATATGAATCCTCGCGACACAAAGCCATTTCTCAGATAGCTTCTTTCTTGTTTTTATCTGTGGATATTTGGTTTCTTTTCCATAGGCCTCCATTGGGTCCCAAAAGTCCTTTTGCAGATTCTACAACAACAACGAAAAAAGTTTGCAAATTCCTGAATCAAAAGAAAGGTTTAACTCTGTTAGATGAATCACCAAAACACAAAGCAGCTTCACAGATAGATTCCTTCTAGTTTTTATCTAGGGATATTTGGTTTTTTTTCATAGGCCTCAATGGGCTCCCAAATGTTTATTCACAGATTCTAGAAAGAGTTTTTCCAAATTGCCCTTTCAAAATAAAGGTTGGACTCTGTGAGATGAATCCACATATCACAAAGCAGTTTCATAGGTAGCTTCTTTCTAGTTCTTATCTGGGGATATTCTGTTTTTCTCCATAGGCTACAATGGGCTCCAAAATGTCTCTTCACTGATTCTACAAAAAGCAGGTTTCCAACCTACTGAGTAAAAGGAAAGGTTTAACTCAGTCCAATGAATCCCTATATCACAAAGCAGTTTTGCAGATAGTTTCTTTCTAGTTATTACGTGGGGATATTCAGTTTTTTCCCCATAGGCCTCAATGTGCTCCCAAATGCTCCCTGGCAGACTCTGCAAAAAGAATACTTTTAACCTGCTGAATAAAAAAAAAAAGGGTTTACCTCTGTGAGATCAAGCCACATATCACAAAGCAGTTTCACAGATAGCTTCTTTGTAGTTATTATCTGGGGATATTCAGTTTTTTCCCACAGGTCACAATGGGTACTTGAGTGTCCCTTCACAGATTCTACAAAAAGAGTGTTTCCAACCTGTTGAATCAAAAGAAAGGTTTAACTCTGTGAGTTGAATCTATCCATCACAAAGCTATGGGGATATTTGTTTTTTTCCCATAGGCCTCAGTGGACTCCCAAATGTCTTCTTGCAGATTCTACAAAAAGAGTGTTTCAAACCTGCCAAAGCACAGAAAGTTTTAACTCTGTGAAATGAATTGAAATATCAGAAAGCAGTTTTATAGATAGTTTCTTTCTAGTTTTTGTCTGTGTATATTCGTTTTTTTTTTCCCCAGAGGCCACAATGGGCTCCCAAATAATCCTTTGCAGATTCTATGAGAAGTGTGTTTCCAACCTGCTGAATCAAAAGAATAGTTTAGCTCTCTGTGATGAATTAACACGTAACAAATCTAAAGTCATTTCTCAGATAGCTTCTTTCTAGCTTTTATCTGGAAATATTCACTTTTTTCCCATAGACCACAATGGCCTCCCAATGTCCCTTTCCAGATTCTATAAAAGGAGTCTTTCCAAACTGCTGCATCTAAAGAAAGTTTTAAACCTGTGAAATGAATTCACACATCACAAAACAGTTTCACAGATAGCTTCTTTCTATTTTTTATCTGGGGATAT
This sequence comes from Mandrillus leucophaeus, assembly GCF_000951045.1. Taxonomy (NCBI): domain Eukaryota; kingdom Metazoa; phylum Chordata; class Mammalia; order Primates; family Cercopithecidae; genus Mandrillus; species Mandrillus leucophaeus. Next base: position 645,205 of record NW_012110308.1, on the reverse strand, counting down.
TCCATTTTTCCCCATAGGCTTCAATGGGCTTTCTAATGTCCCTCTGCAGATACTACAAAAAGAATGTTTCCAATATGCTGAATAAAAATAATGTTTTACATCTGTAAGATGAATCCACACATCACAAAGCAGTTTCACAGATAGCTTCTTTCTCATTTTTAATTGGGGTATTCAGTTTTATCCCATAGGCCACAATGGTTTGCCAAATGTCCCTTTACAGATTCAACAAAAAGAGTGTTTCCCCCTGCTGAATCAAAAGAAAGGTTTAACACTGTGCCATGAATCCACAGAACACAAAGCAGTTTCAAAGATAGATTCTTTCAAGTTTTTATCTGGGAATATTCAGTTTTTCCCCATAGGCCTTGAAGGGCTCTCAAATGTCCCTTCACAGATTCTATGAAGAAAGTGTTTTCAACCTGGTGAATCAAAAGAGAGGTTTGACTCTGTGAGATGAATGCACACATCACAAAGCAGTTTCACAGATAGCTTCCTTCTCGTTTTTATGTGGGGATATAAAATTTTTTCCCATGGGCTCCAAAGGGCTCCCAAATATCCCTTTGGAGATTATACAAAAAGAGTGTTTCCAACCAGCTGCATCAAACGAAAGCCTTCACTCTGTGAGATAAATTTTCACTTCACAATCCTGTTTTACAGATAGATTCTTTCCAGTTTTTTTCCTGTGGATTTTCAGTTTTTCCTTGTAGGCCACAATGTACTCCCAAATGTCCCTTCACATATTCTACAAATAATGTGTTTACAATGTGCTGAATTAAAAGAACAGTTTAACTGTCTGCAAGGAATTCACACATCACAAAGGAGTTTCTCAGATGGCTTCTTTTTAGTTTTTATGTGGGGATATTCACTATTTCCCCTTAGGCCACAATGGGTTCAAAATGTCCCTTCACAGATTCTATTAAAGGAGTTTTTTCAACTTGCAGAATCAAAAGAAAGGTTGAGCTCTGTGAGATGTGTTCACACATAACAAAGCAGATTCACAGATATCTTCTTTCTAGTTTTTATCTGAGGATATTAGGTTTTTCCTTATAGGTCTCATTGGGCTCCCAAATGTCCCTTTGCAGATTCCACAAAAAGAGTGTTTCCAATCTATTGAATCAAAAGAAAGGTTTACCTCGTGAGAATAATTCACACATCATCAAGCATTTTCACGTATAGTTTCTTTCTAGTTTTTCTGTTGAGATATTTGGTGTTTCCCCATAGGCTTCTATGGGCTCCCAAATATCTCTTGGTAGATACTTTAAAAAAAAATGATGTTTACCTGTTGAATCAAAAAAAAAAAAAAAAAACAAAGTTTTAACTCTATGAGATGAATGCACATATCACAATACAGTTTCATAGATAGCTTCTTTCTAGTTTTTAATCTGGGGATATTCAGTTTCTCCCCATAGGCCTCAATGTCCTTCAAAATGTCCCTTGGTAGATTCTACAAAAAAATGTGTTCTTAACCTGCTGAATGAAAAGAAAGATTGACCTCTGTGAATTGAATCTGCACATCACAAAGCAGTTTCACAGAGAGGTTCTTTATAGTTTTTATCTGGGGATATTTTGTTTTCCTCATTGGTTTCAATGGGCTTCCAAGTGTCCCTTCACGGATTCTACAAAATAGTGTTTCCAAACTGCTGTATCAGAAGAAAAGTTTAACTCTGTTAGACGAATCCACACATCAACAAGCAGTTTCAAAGATAGCTTCTGTCTAGTTTTTACCTAGGGATATTCAGTTTTTCATCATTGAGTTCAATGGGCTTCCAAATGTTCCTTCACTGATTCAGTGAAGAGTGTTTCCAATGTGCTGAATCAAAAGAAAGGTTTAACTCTGTGAGATGAAACTACACATTACAAAACAGTTTCACAGATAGCTTATTTGTAGTTTTTTATCTGGATATATTCTTTTTTTTTTCCATAGGTCACAATGGACCCACAAATGTCCCTTCACTGATTCTACAAAAAGCGTGTTTCCATCCCGCTGAATCAAAGGAAAGGTTTAACTCTGTAAGATGAATACACACATCACCAAGCAGTTTCACAGATAGCTTCTTTCTAATTTTGATCTTGGGATATTCAGTTTTCCTCCAAAGGCCTCAATGGGCTCTGAAATGTCCCTTTCCAGATCCTACAAAAAAAGGGTTTTGAACGTGCTGAATCAAAAGAAATGTTTAACTCTGTAAAATGAATGCACGCATCATCAGGCACTTTCACAGATAGCTTCTTTCCAGTTTTTATGTGGAGATATTTGATTTTTCCCCATAGACCTCAATGGGTTCCCAAATGTCGAGTCACAGATTCTACAAAAAGGTGTTTCCAACCTGCTGAATGAAAAGAAATGTTTAACTCTGTTGGATGAATCCACACATCACAAAGAAGTTTCAGAGATAACTTCTTTAAAGTTTTCATCTTAGGATATTGGATTTCTCTTCATAGGCCTCAATGGGATTTCCAATGTCCCTTTGCAGATTCTACAAAGAGGCAGTCTACAACTAGTTGAATAAAAGAAAAAAAAATTAACTCTGTGAGATAAATCCACACATCATGAAGCTGTTTCACAGATAGTTTATTTCTAAATTTTATCTGGAGACATTTGGTTTTTCCCTTTAGGCCTAAATAGGCACCCAAATGTCTCTTTCAAGATTTTACAAACAGAGGGTTTCCACCCTGATAAATCAAATGAGAGGTTTAAACCTGTAAGATGTATCCACACATCACAAAGCAGTTTCATAGATAACTTCTTTCTAGTTTTTATAAGGGGATATTCAATATTTCCCCACAGGCCTCAATATGGTCCCCATAGTCCACAATGGGACCTGAAAAGTTCCTTTACAGATTCTACAAAAAGAATGTTTCCAATCTGTTGAATCAAAGCAGTTATAACTCTGTGAGATGAATCAGCACGTCAAAAAGCAGTTTCACAGATAGCTTTTTTCTAGTTTTTATCTGAAGATATTTGGTTTTTCCCCATACGCCCAAATGGGTTCCCAAAAGTCCCTTCACAGATTCTACAAAAATGTTTCCAACCTGATGAATCAAAAAACATATTTTAACTTTATGAGATAAATCCACACATCACCAAGCAGATTCACAGAAAGCTTCTTTCTCATTTTTATTTGGAAATATTTGATATTTCCCCACAGGCTTCAATGTGGTACCAAAAATTCCTTTGCAGATTCTACAAAAAGGGTTTCTTCAATCATCTGAATAAATTGAAAGGCTTAACTCTTTGAGATGAATACACACAACAGAAGGAAAATTCACAGACATCTTCTTTTTACTTTTTATCTGAGAATATTTGGTTTCTCCCCATAGGTCTCAATGGGCTTCTACTGTCCCTTCACAGATTCTACAAAAAGAGCTTTTTCCAAACTGCTGAATCAAAAGAAAGGTTTAACTCTGTGAGATTAATCAAAAGAAAGGTTTAACTCTGTGAGATTAATCCACAGAACACAAAGTAGTTTCACAGGTAGCTTGTTTCTAATTTTTATCTGAGGATATTCAGTTTTTACCCATAGGCCTCATTGGGTCCCCAAATGCCCCTTCACAGATTCTACAAAAAGAATGTTTCCATCCTACTGAATCAAAAGAAAGATTTAAGTCTGTGAGATGCATCCATACATCACAAAGCAGGTTCAGAGACAGATTGTAGATTTTATCTGGGGATATTTGATTTTTCCCCTAGGCCTCAATGGGTGCCAAAATGTCTCTTCACAGATTATTCAAAAATAGTGTTTCCAATCTGCTTAATCAAAAGAAAGGTTTAACTCTGTGACATGAATCCACACTTCTCAAACCAGTTTCACAGATAACATCTTTCTGGTTTTGATCTGGGGATATTTGGTTTTTCCCCATAGGCCTCAATGAACTCTGAAATGTGCCTTTGCAGATCCTACAAAAAGAGTGTTTCCAACCTGCTGAATCAAAGGAAAGTTTTAACTCTGTGAGATGAATCCACACATCACTAAACAGTTTCACAGGTAGTTTCTAGCTTTTATCTGTGGATATTCAGTTTTTTCCCCTAGGCCTTTATGGGTTCTTGAATGCTCCATTACAGATTCACAAAAAGAGTGTTCCCAACCTGCTGAATGAAAAGTAAGGTGTAACTCTGTGAGATGAATCCACATATCACAAAACAGTTTCACAGATAGTATCTTTTTTGTTTTCATCTGTCAATAATCTTTTTATTCCCATAGGCCTCAATGGGCTCCCAAATGTCCCTTCGCAGGTTCTACAAAAGGAGTGTTTCCAACCTGCTGAATGAAAAGTAAGGTGTAACTCTGTGAGATGAGCTCATGCATCACAAAGCAGTTTCACAGATAGCTTCTTTCTACTTTTTATCTGGGGATATTGTGTTTTTCCCACATGCTTCATTGTGATCACAAATGTTCCTTCACAGGTTCTACACAAAGAGTGTTTCCAACCTCTTGAATCAAAAGAAAGGTTGAACTATCTGAGATGAATTTACACATCACCAAGCAATTTCACAGATAGCTTCTTTCTAGTTTTTATCTGGGGATATTTGGTTTTTCTCCATAGGTCTCAAAGGGCTCCCAAAAGTTGCTCCACAGATTCTACTAAAAGAGTGTTTCCAACATGCTGAATCAAAAGAAAAAATAAATCTGTGAGATAAATGCACACATTTTAAAACAGTTTCACAGATAGCTTCTTTCTAGTTTTTCATCTGGGCTTATTTGTTTTTTTCCCCATAGGCTTCAATGGACTCCAAAATGTCCCTTTGCAGATTCTACAAACAACGTATTTCCAATGTGCTTTAACGTAAGAAAGCTTTAATTCTATGAGATCAATTCACACATCACCAATAAGTTTCACAGACAGCATCTTTCTAGTTTTAACCTGAGGATATTCTGTTTTTCCAAATAAGCCTCAAAAGATTTCAAATGTTCCCTCACAGATTCTACAAAAAGAGTGTTTCCAACCTGCTGAATCACAAGAAATGTTTAATTCTGTGAGATGAATCCATGCACCATGAAGCACTTTCACAGAGAGCTTCTTTCTAGTTTTTATTTGGGGATATTCGGTTTTCTTCATAGGCCTCCGTGGGCTCCAAAATATCCCTTTTCAGAAGCTACAAAAAGAGGATTTCCAACCTGCTGAATCACAAGAAATGTTTAATTCTGTGAGACGAATCCACACATCACCAATCAGCTTCACAGGATAACTTCTTTCTAGGTTGAATCTGGGGATTTTCTTTTTCCCCCTAGGACTCAAAGGAGTCCCAAATGTCCCTTCACAGATTCCATACAAAGAGTTTTTTTTACCTGCTGAAATAAAAGAAAGGGTTAACTCTGTCAGAGGAATACAGACATTGCCAAGCAATTTCGCAGATAGCTTCTTTCTTGTTATCCAGGGATATTCAGTTTTTTTCTCCATAGTCCTCAATGCACTCTCAAATATCCCTTCACTGATTTTACAAACAGAGTGTTTCCAACCTTTTTAATTAAATGGAAGGGTTAACTCTGTTAGATGAATCCACACATCACAAAGCAATTTCACGGATAGTTTTTTTCTTGTTGTTATCTGGGGATTTTTTGTTTTGCTTCATAGGTTTCAATGGGCTTCGAAATGTTTCTTTGCAGATTCTACAAAAAGAGTGTTTCCAACCTGCTGAATCAAAAGAAAGGATTAATTCAGTGAGATGAATCCACTCATCACAAATCAGTTTCCCAGATAGCTTCTTTCCCTTTTATATCTGGGGATATTCTGTTTTTCCCCATTGTCCTCAAAGGGCTACCAAATATCCATTCACACATTCTACAAATAGAGTGTTTCTAACCTGATGAATCCAAAGAAAGGTTTAACTCTGTGAGATGAATGCACACTTGACCAAGCAATTTCACTTACAACTTTTTTCTATTTTTTTTTATCCAGGAATATTCTATTTTCCTCCATAGGCCTCAATGGTCTTCTAAAATCCCTTTGCAGATTCTACAAAAAGAGTTTTTCCAACCTGCTGAATCAATAGAAAGGTTTAAATCTGTGAGATGAATCCACACATCACAAAGGAGTTTCAAAGTTACTTTCTTTCTGGTTTTTATCCGGGGATTTTCAGTTTTCCCCCATAGGCCTCAAAGGGCTCCCAAATATCCCTTCACAGATTCTACAAAAAAATTTTTTCAACTTGCTGAAAGAAAAGAAATTTTTAACTCTGTGAGATGAATACACCAGTCACTAAGTAGCTTCACAGATACTTTCTATTTTTTATCTGATGATAGTCTGTTTTCCCTGAAAGTCTCAATGGGTTCCCAAAAATCCCTTCACATAGTCTTCAAAAAACTGTTTCCAACTTGCTGAATCAAAAGAAAGGTTTAACTTTGGGGGATATTTGGTTTTTTTCTCCATAGGACTCAATGGGCTGCAAAATTTCCCATTGCAGATTATACAAAAAGAGTGTTTCCAACCTGCTGAATCAAAAGAAAAGTTTAACTCTGTGACATGAATCCACACATCACAAAGTTGTTTCACAGATAGCTTCTTTCTAGTTTTTATCGTGGGATATTCAGTTTTTCCCCATAGGTCTCAATGGACTCCAAAAAATCCCTGAGCAGATTCTACAAAAAGAGTGTTTTCAAACTGCTGAATCAAAAGAAATGTTTACTCAGTGAGATGAATTCACACATCACCAAGCAGTACACAGATATCTTCTTTCTAGATTTTTATCTGGGGATATTCAGTTTTTCTCTATAGGCCTCAATCGGCTTCGAAATGTTCCTTCAGAGATTCTGCAAAAAAGAATGTTTCCAACCTGCTGAATCAAAAGAAACGTTTAACTCTGTGACATGAATCCAAACATCACCATGCAGTTTCACAGATAGCTTCTTTCTAGTTTTTATCAGGGAATTTTCAGTTTTTTTTCCATAGGTCTCAATAGGCTTTCTAATGTAACTTCACAGATTCTACAAAAAGAGTGTTTCCAACCTGCTGAATAAAATGAAAAGTTTAATTCTGTGAGATGAATCACACATCAATAAGCAGTTTCACATATAGCTTCTTTCTATTTTTTATCTGGGAATATTCAGTTTTTCTCCATAGGCTTCAAAGGTCTCTCAAGTGTTCCTTTGCAGATTCTACAAAAAGAGTAGTTCCAACTGACGGAACCAAAAGAAAGGTCTAAGTCTGTGACATGAATCCACACATCATGTGACAGTTTAGCAGATAGCTTCTTTCTGCTTTTTATCGGGACTTTTCGTGGTTTTTTTGTTGTTGTTGTTGTTGTTGTTGTTGTTGTTGTTGTTTTCCATAGCTCTCAATGGGCTTTCAAAGGTCCCTTCACAGATTCTACAAAAAGACTGTTTCCAACCTGCTGAATTAAAAGAAAAGTTTACCTTTATTAGATGAATCACACATCAACAAGCAGTTTCAAAGATAGCTTCTTTGTAGTTTTTATCTATCGTTGTTCATTTTTCCCCCATAGGCCTCAAGGGGCTCTGAAATATCTCTTCACAGATTCTACACAAAGAGGATTTCCAAACTGATGAATCAAAAGAAAGGTTTATCTCTATGAGATGAATCCACACAGCACCAAGCATTTTCAGATAACTTCTTTCTAGTTTTTAACTTGAGATATTGGGATTTTCCAGAAAGACCTCAATGGGGTCCGAAAAGTCCCATTACGGATTCTACAATAAGAGTGTCTCCAAACTGCCAAATGAAGAGAAAGGTTTAACTCTGTGAAGTGAATCCACACAATCCAAACAGTTTCACAGATAATTTCTAGTTTTTATCTGGGGATATTCTATATTTTTCAATAGATCTCAAAGGGATCCCAAATATTTCTTCACACATTCTACAAGAAAAGCTTTCCCAATCTGCTGAAACAAAAGAAAGATTTAATTCTGCGAGATGAAACTACACATCACCAAGCAGTTTAACAGATAGCTTCTTTCTAGTTTTTATCTGGGGATATTTTATTTTTCCCCATAGGCCTCAATGAGCTCTCAATGTTGCTTCACAGAGTCTACAAAAATAGTGTTTGCAACCTACTCAATCAAAAGAAATGTTTGACTCTGTTAGATGAATCCCCACATCACAAAGCAGTTTCACAGATAGCTTTTTTTCTGAGGATATTAGTTTTTATTTTCCTCCTAAGCCTCAATGGGCTCCCAAATGTCCCTTCGAGGATTCTACAAAAAATGTTTTTCCAACCAGCTGTAACAAAAGAAAGCTTTAACTCTGTGAGATGACTACACACATCACCTAGCAGTTTCACAGACTTAGTTTACTAGTTTTTATTTGGGGATATTCTGTTTTTCCCCATAGACCTCAATAAGATTTCAAATTTTCCTTTGCAGCTTCTACAAAAAAGAGTGTTTCCAACCTGTTGAATCAAAAGAAAGTTTTATTTCTTTGAGATGAATCCACACACCACAAAGCAGTTTCACAGAGAGCTTCTTTCTGGTTTTTATGTGGGGATATTCAGCTTTCTCCCATGTGCCTCTATGGGCACTGAAAATTCCCATCACAGATTTTACAAAAAGAGTGTTACCAAAGTGTTGAATCAAGAGAATGGTTTACCTTTGTGAAATGCATCAACACATCATAAAGTAGTGTTACAGATAGTTTCTTTCTAGTTTTTATCTAGGGATATTATTTTTTGCTATACAGGCCTCAGCGGGCACCAAATATATCCCCCACAAAGATTCTAGAAAAAGAGTGTTTTACAACCTGCTGAATCAAAAGAAGGTTTATCTCTGTGAGACGAATCCAAACATCACCAAACATTTTTACAGATAGGTTCTTTGTAGTTTTTATCTGGGGATATTTGGTTTTAACCCCAACGGCCTCTTTGGGGTCCCAAATGTCCCTTCAGAGATTCTACCAAAAGAGTGTTTCCAACCTGCTGTGTCAAAAGAAAAATTAAACTCTCTGAGATGAACCAACACTTCATAAAACAGTTTCATAGATAGCTCCTTTTTAGTTTTTGTCTGGGGATATTCAGTTTTTCCCCTAGACCTCAATGGGCTCCAAAATGTCCCTTTGCATATCCTCTAGGAAGAGTGTTTCCCAACACTTGAATCAAAAGAAAGGTTTAATTCTGTTAGATGAATCCACACATCACCAAGCAGCTTCACAGATAGCTTCCTTCTAGTTTTTACCTGGAAAAATAAACCCCATAAAACTCAATGGGTTTCCAAAGGTCATTTTGCAGGTTTTACAAAAAGAGTGGTTCCAACCTGCTGAATCACCAACCTGCAGAAAGCACCAAGCAGTTTCACAGAGAGCTTCTATCTTATTTTGGGGGAGATACTCATTTTTTCCCCATAAGTCTCAATGAACTTGATAATATCCGTTTACAGATTCTACAAAAAAAAAAAGGATTTCCAACCTTCTGAATCAAAAGGAAGGTTTAACCTTGTGAGATGAATCCACATGTCACCAATCAGTTTCACTGATAACATCATTGTAGTTTTTATCTGGGGATGTTCAATTTTTTCCTCATATGCCTCAGTGAGCTTTCAAATGTCCCTTTTCAGTTTCTACAAAAAGAGATTTTCCAACCTGTTGAATCAAAACAATGGTTTAACTCTGAGAGCTTATTCCACACATCATCAAGTAGTTTCACAGATTGCTTCTTTCTGGTTTTTATCTCGGGATATTCAGTTTTTCCCCACAAGATTTAATGGGTTCACAAATGTCCCTTCACAGATTATACAAAAAGAGTGTTTCCAACCTGCTCAATCAAAAGAAAGGTTTAACTCTATGTAATGAATTCACACATCATCAAGCAGATCCACAGACACCTTCCTTCTAGTTTTTTATCTGGCAATATTCTGTTTTTTTTCCCCATAGACCTCAATGGGCTCCAAATTGTCCCTTTGCAGATTATACAAAAAGAGTGTTTCCAACCTTCTTAATTAACAGAAAGGTTTAACTCTGTGAGATGAATCCATAAATCACCAAGCAGTTTTACAGATAATTCCTTTTGGTTTTTATCTGGGAATAATCTTTTTTTCCTCATAGGCCTCAATGGGCCCCTGTCCCTTTGCAGATTCTACACAAAGAGTGCTTCCAACCTCCTGAATCTAAAGAGTGGTTTAAGTCTGTGAGATGAATACACACATCACAAAGCAGTTTTACAGATAGTGTATTTCTACTTTTTAGTTGGGGATATTCAATTTTGCTCTATAGGCTGAATGTTCTCCCAAATGTCTCTTTACAGATTTTACAGAAGGAGTGTTTTCAAAAAGTACGGCAAAAGAAAGGTTTAAGTCAGTGGGATTAATTCAAACATCACAAAGCAGTTTGACAGATAGCTTCTTTCTAGTTTTTATCTGGGGATATTCGATTTTTTTCTGATAGGCCTCTATGGGCTCCCAAGTCCTTTCACACATTCCACTAAAGGAATTTTTCCAACCTGCTGAATCAAAAGAAGGTTTTAACTCTGTGAGATGAATCCAGAAATGACAAAACCGTTTCAGATCATTCTTTCTAATTTATATCTGGGGATATTCAGTTTTTAACTATAGGCCATAATTTGTTCCCAAATATCCCTTCGCAGATTTTAAAAAAGGAGTGTTTCCAACTTGCGAATGAAATGAAAGAATTAACTCTGTGAGATGAATCAATACATCACAAAGCAGTTTCACAGATAGCTTCTTTCCAGTTTTTATCTGCAGATATTTGGTTTTTCCCTATAGGCCTCAATGGGCTTCCAAATGTCCCTTTGTAGATTCTAAACAAAGACTGTTTCCAAATGCAGAATCAAAAGAAAGGTTTAACTTTGTGAGATGAATACACACATCACAACAGAGTTTGACAGATAGTTTTTCCTAGCTTTTATCTGAGAATACTCAATTTTTCCCCATAGGCCTCAAATGGTTCTCAAAATTCCCTTCACAGATTCCACAAAAAAGAGTGTTTCCAAAAGGCTGAATCAAAAGAAAGTTTTAACTCTGTGACATGAATCCACACATCACAAAGCTGTTTCTCTGATAATCTTTTTCTAGTCTGTATCTGGGGATATTCAATTTTTCCCCAGAAGCCTCAATGGCTTCCAAATATTCCTTTGCAGATACTACACAAGGAGTGTTTCCAATGTTCAGAATCAAAGGAAACATTTAAGTCTTAGATGAATCTGCACATCACAAAGCAGTTTCACAGCTTCCTTCTAGTATTTACCAGGGTATATTTGTTTTTGTTTTTCCCATAAGTCTCCTTGGGCTCCCAAATGACCCTTTGCAGATTCTACAAAATGAGTGTTTCCTATCTGCTGCATCAAAAGAAAGGTTTAACTCTGTAACATGAACCCACACATCACAATGCAGTTTCATATATAGCTTTGTTCTAGTTTTTATCTGGGGATATTCAGTCTTGCCAAATCCAAAGAAAGGTTTAACTTTGTAAAATGAATCCACACATGACAAAGCAGTTTCACAGATAGCTTCTTTCTAGTTTTTGTCTGCAGATATTCACGTTTTCCCCACTGGTCTAATTGGGCCCCCAAATGTGCCTTTACAGATTCTACAAAAAAAGTGCTTCCAATGTGCTGAATCAAAGGAAACGTTTAACTTTGTGAAATGAATCCACACGACAAAGCACTTTAACAGATAGCTTCTTTCTACTTTTTTTCTGGGGATATTCAGGTTTCTTCATAGACCTCAAATTTCTCTTTGCAAATTTTACAAAATGAATGTTTTTCACATGCTGAATAAAAAGAAAGATTTAACTATGTTATATGAATCAACACATCACAAAGTGGGTTTCACAGATCGCTTCTCCTAGTTTTTAATCTGTGGATATTCTCTTTTTCCCCATATGCCTCAATGGGCTCCAAATGTCACTTTGCTGATTCTACAAAAATAGTGTTTCCAACCTGCCAAATCAAAAGAAAGGTTTGACTCTGTGAAATGAATCCACACAGCACAAAGCAGTTTCACAGATAGCATCTTTCTAAATTTTATCTGTGGATATTTGGTTTTCCTCCATTGGCCTCAGTGGACTCCAAAATGTCCCTTTGCATATTCTACAAAAAGAGTGTTTCCAACTTGCTGAATGAAAAGAAAGGTTTAACTCTATGAGATGAATACACACATCACAAAGCAGTTTTACACATAGCTTCTTTCTAGTTTTTAGTTGGGGATATTCGATTTTTCTCTGTAGGCCTCAATGGGCTTCCAAATGTCCCTTCACAGATTCTACACAAGGAGTGTTTCCAACAATCAGAAGCAAAAGAATAGTTTAACTCAGTGGGATAAATTCACATATCACAAAGCTTTTTGACAGATAGCTTTTTTCTAGTTTATATCTGGGGATATTCATTTTTTTTTCTGATAGACCTCAATGGGCTCCCAAATATCCCTTTGCAGATTCCACAAGAGGAGTGCTGACAACCTGCTGAACCAAAAGAAAGTTTTAACTCTGTGAGATGAATCCGGACATCACAAAGCAGTTTCACAGATGGTTCTTTCTAATTTTTATCTGGGAATATTCGGTTGTTGACTATAGGTTGTAATTAGTTTCCAAATGTCCCTTTGCAGATTCTACAAAAGGAGTGTTTGCAACTTGCAAATCAAATGAAAGGTTTAACTCTGTGAGATGAATCGACACATCACAAAGTAGTTTGACAGATAGCATTTTTCTGGTTTTAATCTGGGGATATTCTGTTTTTCACTATAGGCCTCAATTGGCTCCCTTCACAGATTTCTGAAAAAAAGTGTTTCCAACCTGCTGAATCAAAAGAAAGATTTAACCCTGTGATGTGAATCCACACATCACAAAATAGTTTCTCAGATAGCTTCTTTCTAGTATTTATCAGGGAATATTTGGTTTTTCCCCATAAGCCTCCTCAGGCTTTCAAGTGTTTCTTCACAGATTCTACAAAAGGAGTGTTTCCAATCTTCTGAATCAAAAGAAAGGTTTAACTCTGTGAGGTGAATTCACACATTACAAAGCAGTTTCATATATAGCTTCTTTCTAGTTTTTATCTGGGAATATTCAGTTTCTAACCATAGGTCTCAATGGACTCCCAAATGTCCCTTAGCAGATTCTAGAAAAGGAGTGTTTTCAACTTGCTGAATCAATAGAAAGTTTTAACTCTGTGACATGTATCCACACATGGCAAAGCAATTTCACAGATAAATTCTTACTAGCTTTTATCTGGGGATATTCAGTTTTTACTCATAGGACTTAATGGGTTTCCAAATTTCCCTTTGCAAATTTTACAAAAAGAGTGTTTCCCACATGGTGAATCAAAAGAAAGTTTTAACTCTGTGAGATGAATCAACACATTACAAAGGAGTTTTATAGACAGCTTCTTTCTAGTTTTTATCTGAAGATATGCAGTTTTTCTTCCTAGGCCTCAAGGGGATCAAAAATGTCTCTTGCAGATTCTGCAAAAAGAGTGTTTCCAATCTGCTGAATAGTAAAAAATAGGTTTAGCTTGATGATATGAATCCATACATCACAAAGCAGTTTCACAGATAGTTTCTTTCCAGTTTTAACTGGGTAACTGCTTTTTTTCCCATAGGCATCAATGGGCTCTGAAAACTCCCATCACAGATTCTACAAATAGAGTGTTTCCAATCTGCTGAATAAAAAGAAAAATGCAATTCTGTGAGATGAATTGACCCATCACAAAGCAGTTTCATAGACAACGTCTTCCTAGTTTTCTTTGGGGATATTCGGTTTTTCCTTATTGGCCTCAATGGACTCTGAAGTGTCCCTTTGCAGACTCTACAGAAAGAGTGTTTCCAAATTCATGAATCCAAAGACAGATTAACCCTGTGAGATGATTCCACCCATCAAAAAGCAGTTTCACACATAGCTTCTTTCTGGTTTTTATCTGGAATTATTCAGTTTTCCCCCCCAGGCCTCAAAGGGATCCCAGTGTCCCCTCGTTCTTTATACAAAAAGAGTTTTCCCAACCTGCTGAATCAAAAGGAAGGTGTAACTATGTGAGATGAATGCACACATCACAAAGTAGTTTCACAGATAGCTTCTTTCTAGATTTTATCTGGGGATATATCGATTTTTTTCCCACAGGCCTCAATTTGTTCCTAAATTCCCTTCGTATATTTTACAAAAAGTGTGTTTTTATCCTGCTGAATTAAAAGAAAGGTTAAACTCTGTGAAATGAATTGATACTTCACAAAGTAGTTTCACAGAGAGCTTCTTTCTAGTTTTTATGTGGGTATATTCATTTTTTTTGCCCTAGGAGTCAACGGGTTCCAAAATATCCCTTTGCATATTCTACTAGAAGAGTGTTTCCAATCTACTGAATGAAAAGAAAGGTTTAACGCTGTGATATGAATACACACATCACAAAACAGTTTCACAAACAGCTTCTTTCTTGTTTTTATCTGTGGATATTCTGTTTCCCCCATAGGCCTCAATGGGCTCCCAAATATCCCTTCTCAGATTCTACAAAAAGAGTGTTCCCGACCTGTTCAATCAAAAGAAAGGTTTAATGCTGTGAATTGAATCCACACATCACAAAGCAGTTTCAAAGACAGCTTTTATCTGAGGATATTCTGATTTTCTCCATAGGCCACAATGGGCTCCAAAATATCCATTCACAGAATCCACAAAATGAGTGTTTTTAACGTGTGGAATCTAAAGAAAATTTCAACCCTGTGAGATGAATCCACACATCACAAAGCAGTTTCACAAATAGCTTCATTCTAGTTTTTATCTTGGGATATTTGGTTTTTCCCCATAGGCCTCAATAGCCTCCAAAAAGTACCTTCACATACTACAAAAAGAGTGCTTCTACCCTGATGAATCACAGGAAAAGTTAAACTCGGTGACTTGAATCCACCCATCACAAAGCAGTTTCACACATAGCTTCTGTCTTGTTTTTATCTGGACATATTCTGTTTATCCCTTTAGGCCTCAAAGGATTCCCAAATGTCCCTTCACAAATTCTAGAAAAAGAGTGTTTCCAAACTGCGGAATCAAAAGAAAGATTTAGATCTGTGAGATTAATCCACAGATCACCAAGCATTTTCACAGATAGCTTCTTTATTTTATCTGGGGATATTTGATTTTCCCCCATAGGCTGCAATGTGCTCTGAAATGTCCCTTTGCAGGTTCTACAAAAGAGTATTTCCAACCTGCTGAATCAAAAGAAAGGTTGAATTGTGTGAGATGAATCCCCACATCACCAAGCATTTTCACAGATAGCTTCTCTCTAGTTTTTACCTGGAATTATTCGGTTCTTTCCCCATAGGACTCAATGGGATCCCAAATGTCCCCTCACCAATTCTACAAAATGAGTGTTTCCAACCTGTGGTATCAAAAGGAAAGTTTATCTCTGTTAGATGAGTCGACACATCACAAAGCAGTTTTTCAAATATAGCTTCTTTCTAGTTTTCATCCGGGGATATATCAATTTTTTCCAACCGGCCTCAATTGGCTCTGAAAATTCCCTTCTCAGATTTTACAAAAAAGTGTTTCTAACCTGGTGAATCAAAAGTAAGGTTTAACTCTGTGAGATGAATACACACATCACAAAGCAGTTTGACAGATTCTTTCTAGATTTTATTGGGGTTATTTGGCTTTTTCCCATAGGCATCAATGGTCTTTGAAAAGTCCCTTCGCAGATTCTACAAAAAGAGTGTTTCCAATCTGCTGTATCAAAAGAAAGATTAAAACTCTCTGAGATGAATTGACACTAAACAAAGCAGTTTACCAGATAGTTTCTTTCTAGTTTTCATCTAGGGATATTTTGCTTTGCCCCATAACACTTAATGGGCTCCCAAATGTCCCCTCACAGATTCTACTAAAAGAATGTTTCTAACATGTTGAGAAAAAAGAAAGGTTTAACTCTGCGAGATGAATCCACACATCACAAAGCAGTTTCCCAGATAGCTTCTTTCTAGTTTGTGGATATTCTGTTTTCTCCATAGTCCTAAATAGGCTTCCAAATGTCCCTTCCCAGATTTTACGAAAACAGTGTTTCCAACCTGCTGAATCAAAAGGACATTTTAACTTTTTGAGTTGAGTCCACACAACAAGAAGCAGTTTCACAGACAGTTTCTATTTTTTATCTGGGGATATTTGACTTTTCCCCCTAGGCCACAATGGGCTCCCAAATGTCCCTTTGCAGATTCTACAAAAAGTGTTTTTAAAATACGGAATTAAAAGAAAGTTTTGACTCTGTGAGATGAATCCACACATCACAAAGTAGTTTCACAGATAGTTTTGTTCTAGTTTTTATTTGGGGATATTAGTTTTTTCTCCATAGGCCTCAATGGGCTCCCAAATATCGCTTTGCAGGTTCTACAAAAAGATTGTTTCAAATCTGCTGAATCTAAAAATGTGTATGTCTTTGAGGTGAATCAACACATCACAGAGCAGTTTCACAGATAGCTTCTTTCTAATTTTTACCTGTAGATATTCGGTTTTTCCCCATAGGCCTCAATGGGCTCCCAAATGTCCACTCACAGATTCAACAAAAACAGTGTTTCCAACCTGCAGTAAAATAAAAGGTTTAACTCTGTGAGATGAATCCACACATCTCTAAACAGTTTCACAGGTAATATCTTTCTAGATTTTTCTGGGGATATTCTATTGTGACCCATAAGCCTCAATGGACTCTGAAATGTCCCTTTGCTTATTTTACAGAAAGAGTGTTTCCAGCATGCTGAATTAAAGAAAGGTTGATGTTTGTGAGAAGAATCTATACATCACCAACAGTTTCACAGGTCTTTCTAGTTTTTTTTCTGGGGATATTCGGTTTTTCCCCATAGGTCTCAATGGGCTCCCTAAAGTTTCTTCACAGATTTTACTATATGAGTGTTTACAACCTGCTGAATCAAAAGAAAGGTTTAACTCTGTGAGATGAAAACACACATCACTAAGCAGTTTGATAGAGAGATTCTATCCGGTTTGTATCTGGGAGTATTCTGTTTTTCCCCATAAACCTCAGTGGGCTCCCAAGTGTCCCTTCAGAGACTCTGTAAAAAGAGTGTTTCCAAAATACTGAATCAAAAGTAAAGTTAAACTGTGAGATGAATCCACACATCACCAAGCAGTTTAACAGATAACTTCTTTCTAGTTTTTATTTGTGGGTATTCGGCTTTTCCCCATAGGCCTCAATGGGCTCCCAAATGTCCCTTCACAGATTCTACAAAAAGAGTGTTTCCAACCTACTGAATTAAGACAAAAGTTTAACTCTATTTGATGAATAGCACATCACTAAGCAGTTTCACTGATAGCTTCTTACTAGTTTTTATCTGGGGATATTCTGTTTTTCTCCCTGGGTTTGAAAGTGCTCCCAAATGTCACTTCGCAGATTCTAAAAAAGCGTGTTTCCAATGTGCTGAATCAAAAGAAGGGTTAAACTCTGTGAGGTTAATCTACATCGGGTTGGTCAGTTGTCTCCTTAGAATGCCTGGTTTTGCCAAAGTGCCTCTATCATTAGAATGCCTGAAGTTGTCCAGGAGTCTCTTCCGTCAGAATTTCTGAGGTCAACCAGGAGTCTCTCCCATTAGAAAGCCTAAGTTCAGCCAAAAGTCTCTGTCATTAGAAAGCCTGTGGCCAGCCAAAAGTATCTCCCATTAGAATTTCTGGGGTCTGCCAGGTGTTTTCATTCTTACAATACCTTACATCACCCTGTTGTCTCTATTATTACAATGCCTGGAGTCAGCCTGTAGACTCTATCATTAGATTACCTGGGATCAAAGAGGATTCTCTCTCATTAGCATGCCTATGGTGGGGCAGGATTCTGTCCTGTTAAAATGCCTGGTGTCATCCAGGAGCCTCTATCATCAGAATGCCTTGAGTCAGCCAGGAGTCTTTCCCATTAGAATGTCTGTGGTCAGCCAGGTGTCTTTCCCATTAGAATACCTAGGGTCAACCAGGTGTCTCCTTAGAATGTCTGAGGTCAGTCAAGAGTCTTTCCCATTAGAAATCAAGGGGTTGGCCAAGTGTCTCTATCTTCAGAATGCCTGAGGTCGCCCAGGACACTCTATCATTAGAATGCCTGGGGTTGGCTAAAGGTCTTTTCCCTTAGAATGCTGGGGGTCAGCCACGTGTCTCAGTCCTTTCTATGCCTTAGGTTGCCCAGGTGTCTCTATCATTAGAATGCCTGTGGTTGGCCAGGAATCTTCTCCGTTAGAATGCCCAGAGTCAGCTTCTTGTCTCCATCCTTAGAATGACTGAGGTCCCACCAGTGCTCTATCATCAGAATGCCTGTGGTAGGTCAGGGGTCTCTACCGTTAGAATGCCTGGCATCATCCTGATGTTTTTATTCTTAAAATGCCTGAGCTAGACAAGGCATCTATATCATTAAAATGCCTGGCTTGGCAAAATCTCTATCTTTAGAATGCCTGGGGTAGGTCAGGAGTCGCTCTCATTAGAATGCCTGGGGTCACCAAGGTGTTCTGATCCTTAGAATGCCAAGAATCTCTATCATTAGAATGCCTTGGATTGGACAGGAGTATCTCCCGTTAGAATACCTGGTTAGGGCTAGGTGTCTCTCTCTTTACAATGCCCAAGGTCATCCACGTGTCTCTATCATTAGAATGCCTGGATTCATCCAGGAATCTCTGTCATTAGAATGCCTGGGTTCGACTAGGAGTCTCTACCTTTAAAAATGCCTGTGGCTATCCAGGTGTCTCTATTTTTAAATGGCTGATGTTGCACAGGTGTTTCTATCATTAGAATGCCTGGCAGAAGTCTTTATCATTAGAATGCCTGGGGTCAAACAGGAGATTATCCCGTTAGAATTCCTGGGGTTCATCAGGTGTCTCTATCCTTAGAATGGCCTGAGGTCACCCAGGTTTCTTTAACATTAGCATACCTGGTTTCCGCCTGAAATCTCTCCTGTTAAAATGTCTAGGGTTGGCCACTTGCCTTTATCCTTATTAAAGTGAGGTTGTCCAGGTGTCTCTATCTTTAGGATGCCTGTGGTAGGTTATTTGTCTCCATCAATACAATGCCTGGGGTTGGCCAGAAATCTCTTTCATTAGAATGCCTGGGATCGGCCACTTGTGTCTATTCTTAGATTTCCTGAGTTCGCCCAGGTGTCTCTATCATTAAATGGACTCAGCAGGAGTCTCTATCATTAGAATGTCTGGGGTCGGGCCGGGCATGGTGGCTCATGCCTGTAATCCCAGCACTTTGGGAGGCCAAGGCAGGTGGATCATGAGGTCAGGAGATCGAGATCATCCTGGCTAACACAGTGAAACTCTGTCTCCACTAAAAATAAAAAAAAAAAAAAATTAGCTGGACATGGTGGCACACCCCTATAGTCCCAGCTACTTGGGAGGCTGAGGCGAGAGAATGGA
>NW_012110308.1:609830-625905 GCF_000951045.1 Mandrillus leucophaeus | reverse complement strand
AAAAAAAAAAAAAAATTAGCTGGACATGGTGGCACACCCCTATAGTCCCAGCTACTTGGGAGGCTGAGGCGAGAGAATGGAATGAACCTGGGAGGTGAAGCTTGCAGTGAGCCGAGATTGCACCACTGCACTTCAGCCTGGGTGAGAGTGAGACTCCGTATAAAAAACAACAACAAAAAAAAAAAAAAAAAGAAGAAAAAGAAAAAATTAAGAATGCCTGGGGCCAGCCAGAATTCTTTCTTTTAATGGCTGGCGTTGGCCAGATGTCTCTAACCTTAGAATTACTGAGGTCGCACAGGTGTCTCTATCATTTGAATGTCAGGATTCGACCAGGAGCCTCTACAATTAGAATGTCATGTGTCTCTATCATTACAATGCCTGAAGTTGGCCAGGAGTCTCTATTATTAGAATGCCTGGGGTTGGCCAAATGTCTCTATTCTTAGATTGCCTGAGGTTGCCCAGTTGTCTTTATCATTAGATTGCCTGGGTTTGGCCAAGAGTCTCTATTATTAGAATGCCTGGAGTCAGCCATGAGTCTCTCCCATTAGAATGCTTGGGGTCGGCGAGTTGGCTCTATCCTTAGAATTATTGAGGTCTCTATCATTAGAACATCTGGGGTCCAAAAATCTCTAACACTACAATGCCTGGGGTCAACCAGGAATCTCTGCCATTAGAATATCTGAGGTCACCCAGGTGTCTCTAATATTAAAATGCCTTGGTTCGGCTAGGAGTTTCTCCCATTAGAATGCCTGGGGTGGTCCAGGAGACTTACCCGTTAGAATGCCTGGAGTCAGCCAGGTGTCTCTATTCTTAGAATGTTTGAGTTCCCCCAGGTGTCTCTAACATTAGAATGCCAGGGGTCAGCCAGAAGTCCCTCTCATTAGAAAGCCTGGGGTTGAACAGAAGTATCTCCTATTAGAATGCCTGGGGTCAAATAGGTGTCTCTACTCTTAGAATACCATATATCACACAGGTGTCTCTCTCACTAGAATGCTTGGGTAAGGCAAGTAGTCTGTAGTCTCTATCATTAGAATGCCTGGAGTCAGCCAGGAGTCTCTATCATTAAAATGCCTGGAGTCAACCAGACGTTTCTCCCATTAGAATCCTGGGGTCAGCCAGGTGTCTCTATCCTAATGCCTGAGGTCTCAAAGGTGTATCTATTATTAGAATTAATGGAGTAGGCCAGGAGACTCCCACATTAGAATGCCTGGGGTGGGCCAGGAGTCTCTCCCATTACAATGCCTGGGGCCGTCAAGGTGTCTCTATTTTTAGAATGCCTGAGGTCACACAGGTGTATCTATCATTGGAATGCATGAAGTAGACCTGGAGTCTCTATCATTAGAAAGCCTGGTGCCAGCCAAAAGTCTCTCTTGTTAAAATGCCTTGGCTCAGCCTGTTTTCTATCCTTAGAATGACTGAATCCACCCAGGTGTCTTTATCATTAGAATGGCTGAGGAGAACCAGGAGTCTCTCCCGATAGAATGCCAGGGGTTGGCCAGGAGTCTCTCCCATTAGAATACCTGGGTTCGGCCAGGTGTCTCTATCCCTAGATTGGCTGAGGTCACCCAGTTTTCTGTATCATGAGAATGCCTGTATTCGGTCTGTAGTCTGTATAATTAGAATGCCTGAGATTGGCCCTGAGTCTCTCTTCTTAGAATGCCTGAGGTTGGTGAGGTGGCTCTATCCTTTGAATGCCTGAAGTCAAAACAGGTGTCTCTATCATAATAATGTCTGGGTGTGTCCAGAAGTCCCTTACATCACAATGCCTTGGATCGGCCAGGAGTCTCTTCTGTTAGAATGCCTGAAGTCAACCAAATGTCTCTATGCTTAGAATTCCTGAGGTCCCCCAGGTGTCTCTATCATTAGAATGCCTGGGTTCGGACAGGAATCTCTCTTATTAGAATGTCTTGGTTCAAACACAGTCTCTTTTGTTAGAATGCCTGGAGTCAGCTAAGATTCTCTCCCATTAGAATGCCTGGGGTGGTCCACATGTCTCTATCCTTAGAATGCCTAATGCCGGCTGGTTGTCTCTATTATTAGAATACCTGGGGTCAACTAGTAGTCTCTCCCATTATAATACCTGGGGTTGGACAGGAGTCTCTCCCATTAAAATGCCTGGGGTCTGCCAGTTGTCTCTACCCTTAGAAAGCCAGAAGTCACACAGGTGTCTCCATCATTAGAGTGCCTCATTAGAATGCCTGGTTTAGGCAAGCATTCTCAATCACTAGAACGTCTGGATTCAGCCTGGAGTCTCTCCCATTAGAATGCCTGAAGTTGGCGAAGTGTCTCAATCCTCAAAATGACTGAGTTTCATTTTAACACTGGAGTTTCAATCATTAGAATGCCTGGGGGCGGCCAGGAGTCTCTATCATTAGAAGGCCTGCGTTGGCCAGGAGTTTCTCTTGTTAGAATGCCTGTGGTCAGTTAAAATATCTTCTGTTAGAATGCCTGGGGTCAGTCAGGTATTCCTATTATCAAAATGCCTTAGATCACACAGGTATTTCTATCATTACAATGCCTGGGGTAGACCAGGAGTCTCTATGATTGGAATGCCTGTGATGGTGAAGGAATCTTTTCCACTAGAGTGTCTGAAGTCGACCAGTTGCTGCTATCTTTAGAATGCCTGAGGTCATGCAGGTGTCTCTATCGTTAGAATGTCTGGGGTGAGCCAGAAGTCTCTATCACTAGAATGTCTGATGTTCACCAGATGTCTCTGTCATTAGAATGCCTTGGGTCAGCTTGGAGTCTCTATAATTAGAATGCCTGGGATCAGACAGGGGCTTCTTCAGTTACAATGCTGGGGGTCTACCGTTAGAATGACTGGAATTTGCCCGGTGTTTTTATTCTAAAAATGCGTGAGGTCTGACAGGTGTCTCTATTATTAGAATGCCTTGACTAGGCCAGAAGCCTTAATCATTAGAATGCCTGAAGTCAACCAAAGTTTCTCACCTTAGAATGCCTGGGGTAGACCAGTTATCTCTATTGTTAAAATGGTAAGGTCACCCAGGTGTCTCTATGATTAGAATGCTTGGGATTGGTCAGGAGTCTCTCTAATTAGAATGCCTAGGGTGAACTAAGAGTGTCTTCCATTAGAATTCCTGGAGTCAGTCAGTTGTCTCTATCATTAGCATACCTTAAGTCACACAGATATCACTACCATTAGAATGCCTGGGGTATGCTAGGAGTCCCTAGCATTAGAATACATGGGTCTGGCCAGGAGTCTCTTTGATAGAATGCCTGGAATCAACCAAGAGTCCCTCTAATTATAATGCCTGGTTTTGAACAGAATTATTTTTCGTTAGAATGCCTGGGGTCTGCCAGGTGTCTCTATTATTAAAATGCCTTAGGTCACACAGCTGTCTCTATCATTAGAATGCTTAGGGTAAGCCAGGCGTCTCTATCATTTGAATGCCTAGGTTCAGCCAGGAGTCTCTCTTGTTAGAATGCCTGGGGTCAGCCTGGGGTCTCTACTGTTAGAATGCCTGATGTCACCCAAGTTTCTCTATCATTAGAATGCCTTGGGTTGGCCAGGAGTCTCTCCTGTTAGAATGCCTATGGTCAGCCAGTAGTTTGGATAGTTAGAATGCCTGGGGTCAACCAGGTGTCTGTATCCTTAAAATGCCTGAGTTTGCCAGGCATGGTAACTCTCGCCTGTAATCCTAACACTTTGGGAGGTTGAGGTTGGTGGATCACGAGGTCAAGAGATCGAGACCATCCTGGCCAACATGATGAAACCCCGTAACTACTAAAAATACAAAAATTAGCTAGGTGTGGTGGCATGCACCTGTAGTCCCAGCTACTCGGGAGGCTGAGGCAGGAGAATCGCTTGAACCCAGGAGGCTGAGGATGCAGTGAGCCAAGATTGTGCCACTGCAATCCAGCCTGGTGACAGAGCGAAACTCCATCAAAACAACAACAAAACAAAACAAAACCCAAAAAAAGCCTGTTGTCGCTTAAGTATCCCTATCATTAAATCCCTACCCTACCATGCCTGGGGTAGGCAAGGAATGTCTATCATTAGAATGCCTGGTGTCGGCCAAAACTCTCTCCCATTTGAATGCCTGGGGTTGGCCATGTGTCTCTAACACTAGATTGCCTGAGGTTGCCCAGGTGTCTCTATCACTAGAATGCCTGGCATCAGCCAGGAGTCTCTCCAGTTAGAATGCCTGGTCTCTATCCTTCGAATGACTGTGATTGCACAGGTGTCTCTATCATGAGCATGTCTGGTGTCAGCCCAAAGTCTCTATTATTAGAATTCCTGGGGTTGGCCAGGTGTCTCTATCCTTAGAATGCCTGAGGACACCAAGGTGTCTCTATTATTAGAATGCCTGAAGTCTGCAAGAAGTCTCTATCATTAGAATGCCTTGGGATGGCTTGTGGTCTCTCTCATTGGAATGTTTGCTGTCGACCAGATGTCTCTCTTCTTTGAATGCCTGGGGTCGGTCAAAATCTGCCTCATTAGAATGCCTGTGGTCGGCCATGTGTCTTTATCCTTAAAATGCCTTATGTTTTTGCGGTGTCTCTATCATTATTATGCCTGTGGTCAAGCAGGAGTCTCTCCTGTCAGAATGCCTGGGATCAGACAGATTTGTTTATCTGTAGAATGCCTGAGGTTGCCCAGGTGTCTTTATCTTTAAAATGCCTGGGGTTGTACAGGTTTCACTACCATTAGGATGCATGATTTGCCTTGTATTCTCTCCCATTAGAATGCCTCTGTTCGGCCAGGAGTCTCTCTTGTTAGAATGCCTGAGGTTGGCCAGATGTCTCTGGAAGAATGCCTGAGTTGCCTAGGCATCGGTGTCATTAGAATGCCTGGGGGAATTTGGGAGTCTGTATCACTGAAATGCCTGGATTTGGCCAGGAGTCTCTATCATTAGAAAACCTGGGGCAGTCAGGAATCTCTCCCATTTAAATGCCTGTGGTTGGCCCAGAGTCTCTCCCATTAGAAAGCCTGAAGTTGGCCAGGTGTCTCTATCCTTAGAATGTCTTAGGCCACATAGGTGTCCTTATCATTAGAATGCCTGGGGCAACCAAAAGTCTCTATCCTTGGAAGGAGTAGGGTCAGCAAGAAGTCTTTCCCATTAAAATGCCTGTGGTCAGCCAAGTGTTACTATCTTTAGAATGGCTGAGGTCGCACAGGTGTCTTTATCATTAGAATACGTGAGGTCAGCCAGGAGTCTCTATCATTATAATGCCTGGGGTTGGCCAAGAGTGTCTCCCAATAGAATACCTAAGATTGGCCAGGTTTCTCCATGCATAGATTTCCTTGGTTTAGCCATGTTCTTCTATCTTAAAAATTCCCAAGGTCCCACAGGTGCCTCTGTCATTAGAATGACGAAGCTAGGTCAGCCATCTGTATCATTAGAATGCCTGGGGTTGTCCCAGAATCTCTCCCATTAGAATGCATGAGGTTGGCCAGGTGTCTCTATCCTTAGAATGGTGAGGTTGTCTAGGTATCTCTATCATTAGAATGCTTGGGGTCAGTCAGGAGTCTCTCTCAGATAATCTGGCTTTGATCAGGAGTCTCTTCAATTAGAATGCCTGGGCTCGGCCAGGTGTCTTTATCTTTAGAATACCTTAAATCACACAAGTGTCTTTATCATTAGAACGCCTAGGGTACACCAGGAGTCTCTATCATTGGAATGCCCGTGGTCCGCAAGTAATCTCTTCCATTAGAATGCCTGCGGTCGGCCACGTGTCTGTATTCTTAGATTGTCCGAGGTCACAGAGGTTTCTCTAACATTAGAATTAATGGGATATGCCAGGATTCTCTATTATTAGAATGCCTGAGGTCAGCCAAGAGTTTTTCCCACCACAATTCCTGTGGTAGGCCAGGTGTGTTTATCCTTAGAATGCCTGATGTGGCACAGATTTCTCTATCATTGAAATGTCTAGGTTAGGCCTGGATTCTCTATCATTAATTATCCTCATGTCTGCCAGGAGTTTCTCCCATTACAATGCCTTAGGTCGGCCTGGTGTCTCTTTCCTTAGAATGTCTGAAGTTGCCCAGGCGAATCAATCATTAGAATGCCTGGGGTTGACCAAAAGTATCTATCACAGAATGCCTGGGTTTGGTCAGGAGTCTCTACCTTTAGAATGCCTGAGTTTGATCAGGTGTCTCTATCCTTAGAATGACTGAGGCCGCGTAGGTTTCTTTATCATTAGAAGGCTTGGGATTGGTCAGGAATCTCTATCATTCGAATACCTTGGGTTGGCCAGATGTCTCTGTCATTAGAAAGCTTGGGTTCAGACACGTGTCTATATCCTTAGAAGACCTAAGGTTCTGAAGGTGTCTCTATCATTAGAATGCCTGGGATAGGCTAGGAGACTCTATCATTATAGTTCCTGGGCTCAGCATGGAGTCTCTCCCATTATAATACCTGGGTTCAGCCAGGTGTCTCTTTCTATAGAATGTCTAGGGTTGGCCAAATGTCTCTATCTTTAGAATGCCTGAGGTCGCCCAGGTGTTTCTATCATTACAATGCCTGGGGTCATCCACTAGTCTCTATCACTGGAATGCCTGGGGTTGGTCAGGAGTCTCTCCCATTAGCAGGTCTGAGTTTGTCCAGGTGTCTCTGTACTTAAAAAATGAATGAGGTCACACAGGTGTATATTATTGGAATGCCTGGGATAGGCTAGGAGTCTATCAACAGAATGCCTGAGGTCGGCCTGCACTCCCTTTTGTTAGAATGCCTGATATGACCCAGGTATCTCTACCATTAAAATATGAGGCATTGGACAGGAGTCTTGCTCATTAGGATGCCTGTGGTTGGCTAGGTGTCTCTATCTTTAGAATGCCCAAGGTCATATAGTTGTCTCTATAATTAGAATGCCTGGGGTCGTCCAAAAGTCTCTATCACTAGAACGCCTGGGTTCAGTCAGGAACCTCTGTCATGAGAACGCCTGAGGTTGGACAGGAGTCTCTCTGTTAAAATGCCTGTTGTCGTCTAGATGTCTCTATTCCTAGGATGACTGACATCAAACAAGTGTCTCTATTATTAAAATGCCTGTCAACCAGTAGTCTCCCCTGTTAGAATGACTGGGATCAACTAGGTGTCATATCCTTAGAATGCCTGAGGACACCCAGGTGTCTCTATCATTAGAATTCCTGAGGATGGTCAGGAGGCTCTTTCATTAGCGTGCTTTGGGTCGGCTAGGAATCTCTCCCGTTTAAAAGCCTGGGGCAGCCAGATGTCTCTGTTTTTACAATGCCTGAGATCTCTCAGGTGTTTCTGTCGTTAGAATGCCTGGGATTTGCCAGGAGCCTCTGTCATTAGAATGCCTGGTGTCACCCAGGACTTTCTCCTGTTATAATGGTCAGCCAGCTGTCTCTATTCTTAGAATGTTGAAGTCCCCCAGGTGTCGCTATCATTGGATTGCCTAAGGTCAGCAGGAGTCTCTCTCATTAGAATGCCTGGGGTCAACCAGGAGTCTCTCCCATTATAATGCTTGGGGTTGGCCAGTTGTCTCTAACCTTAGAGCACCTGAGGTTGCCCAAGTGTCTCTATCATTAGAATTCCTGGGCCTTTCCAGGAGTCTCTCCCCTTAATATGCCTGAGATCAGCCAAACGTCTCTATCCTCAGAATACCTGAGATTGCTCAAGTGTCTCTATCATTAGATTGTTGGGGGTTGTCCAGGAGTCACTATCATTAAAATGACTGGGGTCTTCCAGGTGTGGTGGCTCATGCATGTAATCCCAGCACTTTGGGAGGCCCAGGTGGGTGGATCACCTGAGGTCAGGAGTTCAAGACCAGCCTGAGCAACATGGAGAAACCATGTCTCTAATAAAAACACAAAATTAGCCAGGCACAGTGGCACATGCCTGTAATTCCAGCTACTCAAGAGGCTGAGGCAGGAGAATCATTTGCACCTAGGGGGCGGAGTTTGCAGTCAGCTGAGATTGTGCCATTGCACTCCAGCCTGGGCACCAAGAGGAAAACGCCACCTCAAAAAAAAAAAAAAAAAAAAGTGGGATCCACCAGAGGCTGTCTCATTAGAATGCCTGTGGTCGGTCAGGACACTCTTCTGTTACACTCCCTTGGGTCAGCCAGGTATCTCTATTTCTAGAATGCATAAAGTCACACAGGTGCCTCTATCATTAGAATTTCTGGGGCAGGCCAGAAGATTATATCATTAGAATGCCTTGGGGCAGCCAGGGGTCTCTCCCATTAGACTGTCTGATGTCGGCCGGGTGTCTCTATCCTTAGAATTCCTAGTTTTGTCCAGGTGTTTCTATCATTAGAATGCCTGGGATTGGCCAGGAGTCTCTCCTGTTAGAATGCCTGGGTCGGCCAAATGTCTCTATCCTCAGAATGCCTGAGTTCACTCAGGTGTCTGTATTATTAGAATGCCTGCTGTCGTACAGGAGTCTCTATCATTAGAATACCTGGTTTCCTGCAGGAATCTCTCTCGTTAGAATCCCTGGGTTTGACCAGGAATATCTCCTATTAGAATGCTTGGGTTTGGCCTGGTGTCTCTATTTTTAGAATGCCTGAGGTCGCACAGGTGTCTCTATTATTTGAATGCATGGGGTAGGCTGGCCAGGAGTCTTTATCATTTGAATGCCTCAGGTCGTCCAGGAGTCTCTTCCAGTAGAATGCTTGGGGTCTTCCAGGTGTCTCTAGCCTTAGAATGACTGAGGTAGCACAGCTGTCTCTGCCATTAGAATGCCTGATATCACCCAGGTGTCTCTACCATTGGAATGTCTGTGGTTGGCTGTGAGTCTCTCCCATTAGAGTCCTGGGATCAGCCAGGAGTCTCTCTTGTTAGAATGCCTTGGGTGGGCCAGTTGTTACTTTCTTTTGATTGCCCGAGTTCTCCCAGGTGTCCATCATTAGTATGCTTGGGATAGACGAGGAGTCTCTATTATTAGAAAGCCTGGGGTCGGCCAGGAGTCTCCTTTGTTAGAACGCCTGGGACTGGCCAAATGCCTCTCTCCTTTGAATGGTGAGGTTGCCCAGGTGTCTCTATCATTAGAATGCCTAGGGTTGACCAGGAGTCTCTCATGTTAGAATGCCCAGCTTCACCCAGGTGTCTCTACCCTTACAATGTCTTGCATCACTCAGGGGTCTTTATCATTAGAACGCCTTAAGTTGGCCAGGAGTCTATCCTTAGAATGCCTGAAGTCACCCAGGTGTTTCTGTCATTAGAATGCCTAAAGTCATCCAGGAACCTCAATCACTGGAATGCCTGCTGTCAGCCAAGAGTCTCTCCCGTTTTAATGCCTGGGGGGTCAGCCAGATGTCTCTATCCTTAGAATGCCCGATGTCAAACAAGTGTCTCTATCATTAGAATACCTGGTGTTTGGCAGGAGTCTTTATTATTGGAATGCCTGGGGTTGGTCAGGAGTCTTCATCTTTAGAATGCATGAGGTTCCCCAGGTGTCTCTATCATAATCATGCTTGGGGTTGGCAGGGTGTCTCTATTTTTAGAATGCCTGATGTTGAACAGGTTTCTTTATCATTAGAATGCCTGGGAAATGCCAGGAATCTCTCCTTTTAGAATGCTTGGGATCAGCCAAGTGTCTCTATCCTTAGAATGCCTGAGGTCTCCCAGGTGTCTCTATTATAAGAATGCCTGGGGTCAGCCAAGAATCTGTCTCATTAGAATGTCGGGGTCAACCAAAATTCTTTCCCTTTCGAATGCCTGTGTTGGTCAGGTGTCTTTATCATTAGCATGCCTTAGGTTGCCCAGGTGTCTCTATCATTAGAATGTGTAGGGTAGGCCAGGAGTCTCTATCATTGGAATGTCTGGGGTCATCCATGAGTCTTTTCCATTAGAATGTCTGAGGTCTGCCTGGTGTCACTATTGTTAGAATGCTTGTGGTCGCCCAGGTGTCTCAACCATTAGAATGCCTGGAGTCGGGCAGCAGTCTCTTCTGTTAGAGTGCCTGGACTAGGCCAGGAGGCCTTCTTGTTTCAATGCCTGGGGTCAGTCAGGTGTCTCTATCCTTAGAATGCTACAGCTTTCACAGGCATCTTTTTCAGTAGGCCTGCTGGGGTAGGCCAGGAGTCTCTATCATTCTTATGCTTATGGTCCATTAGGAGTCTCTCCTGTTACAATGCCTGGGGTCAGCGACTAAGCGTGGTGGCTCATGCTTATAATGCCAGAACTTTGGGAGGCCGAGGTGGGCAGGTCACTTGAGGTCAGGAGTTTGAGACCAGCCTGACCAACATGGAGATACCCTATATCTACTAAAAATGCAAAATTAGCTAGGCATGGTGGCACATGCCTGTAATCCCGGCTACTCAGGAGGCTGAGGCAGGAGAATCACTTGAACCTGGGAGGTGGAGGTTGAGATGGCACTTTTGCACTCCAGCCTGGGCAACAAGAGTGAAACTCCATGTAAAAAAAAAAAAAAAAAAAGAATGCCTGGGGTCAGCCAGGTGTCTCTATCCTTAGAGTGCCTGAGGTTGCCCAGGTGTCTTTACCATTGAAATGATTGAGGTCAGCCAAAAGTCTCTCTTGTTAGATAGCCTGGGTTGGCCAGGTGTCTCTATCCTTAAAATACTTGAGGTCTCCCAGGTGTCTCTGTCATTAGAACGGTGGGTTTGGGCAGAAGGCTTTATCATTAGAATGCTTGGGTTCAGCCAGTAGTCTCTCCTGTGAGAATGACTGGGGTCAGCCAGGAGTCTCTCCTGTGAGAATGCCAGGGGTCGGTCAGTTGTGTCTATCTGTAGAATGCCTGAGGTCGCTCAGGTGTCTCTTTTATTAGAATGTCTGGGTTGGCTGGGAGTCTCTCCTATTAGAATGCCAGGGGTCTTTATCCTTAGAAAAGACATCAGCCAGATGTCTTTATCCTTAGAATGCCAGAGGTGGCAAAGTGTCTCTATCATTGGAATGCCAGAGCTAAAACAGAAGTCTCTAACATTAGAATGCCTGGAGTCAACCTGTGGTCACTCTTGTAAGAATGCCTGGTTCGACCAGATGTCTCTATCCTTAGAATGCCTGAAGTCGACCAGGTGTCTCTATCCTTAGGATGGTGAGGTCACCCAGGTGTTTCTATCATTAGAATGCCTGGTGTTGGCCAGGAGTCTCTGTATTTAGAAAGCCTGGGTTCGTCCAGGAGTCTTTATCATTAGAAAGCCTGTGGTCAGCCAGGAGGATCTCCCATTAGAATGCCTGTGGTCAGCAAGGAGTTTCTCCCATTAGAATGCCTAGGATCGGCCAAGTGTCTCTATCCTTAGAATACCTAAGGTCACACAGGTGTTTCTGTCATTAGAATGCCTGGGGTATGCAAGAAGTCTTGATCATTAGAATGTCTCTGGTTGGCCAGGAGTCTCTCCCTTTAGAATGCCTTTGGTGGACCAGCTGTGTCTATCCTTAGAATGCCCAAGTTTGCACAAGTATCTTTATCATTTGAATGCCTGGAGTAAGCCAGCAGCCTCTATCATTAGAATGTCTAGGGGTGGCCATAAGTCACTCCCTTTAGAATGCCTGGGGTCAGAAAGTTGTCTCTATCCTTAGAATGCCTGACGTCACTCAGGTGTCTCTATCTGTAGAATGGTGAGGTCGCCCAGATTTCTATCTTTAGAATGCCTGGTGTCAGCCAGAAGTCTCTCTCTCTAGAATGCCTGAGGTCATTCAGGAGTCTCTATCCTTAGAATGCCTGTAGTCAGACAGGAGTTTCTTCCATTAAAATTCCTGGGATCAGCCAGGTGTCTCTATCCTTAGAATGCCTGAGGTCGCATAGGTGTTTCTATCATTACAATGTCTCCTGTATGCAAGAAGTCTCTATCTTTAGAATGCCTCTGGTTGGCTAGGAGCCTGTCCCATTATAATGCCTTGGGTGATCCAGGTGTCTCTATCCTTAGAATGCCAAAGTTTGCATAGGTGTCCCTATCATTTGAATCTCTGCGGTAGGTGAGCAGTCTCTATCATTAGAATGCCTGGGGATAGCAAGGAGTTGCTCACTTCAAAATGCCTCAAGTCGGCCAGGGGTCTCTATCCTTAGAATGCTTGATGTCACTTAGGTGTCTCTATCATTAGAATGCCAGGTGTCAGCCAAAAGTCTATTATTAGAATTCCTGGATTAGGCCTGAAGTCTCTCCCATCAGAATGTCTGGGGTCGGTCAGGTGTATCTATCCTTAGAATTGTGAGGTTGCCCACGTTTCTCTATTATTATAATGCCTGGGGTTGCTCAAAAGTATCTATCATTAGAAAGCTTGAGGTTGGACTGGAGTATTTCTCATTAGAATGCCTAGGGTCGCCCAGGTGCCTATCCTTAGAATGCATGAGATCTCACAGGTGTGTCCATCATTAGAATGCATGTGATAGGCCTAGAGTCTGTATCACTAGAAAGCCTCTTGTCCATCAGAAGCCTTTCACGTTAGAATGCCTTGTGCCAGCCAGGTGTCTTTATCCGGAGAATGCCTGAGGTCCCCCAGGTGTCTCCATCATTAGAATACTCGAGTTCTGCCAAAAGGCTTTATCACTAGAATGCCTGTGGTTGACCAGTAATTTCTCTCATTAGGATGACTGGGGTTGGCCAGGAGTCTCTCTCATTAGAATGCCTGGGATCAGCCAGGTGTGTCTATTCGTAGAATGCCTGAGGTCACCCCGGTGTCTCAGTCATTAGAATGCCTGTGGTTGGCCAGGAGTCTCTATCATTAATTAGAATGCCTTGAGTCGGCCAGGAGTGTCTCCCATTGAAATGCCTGGGCTCAACCAAGTTTCTTTATTCTTAGAATACTTGAGGTTCTCCATGTATCTCTATCATTAGAATGTTTGTGGTCGGCCAGGAGTCTTTATTATTAGAATGCCTAGGGTTGGCCAGAATTCTCTCCCATTGTGATGTTTGGGGTTGGCCATATGTTTCTATCATTAAAATGCCTGAGGTCAGCCAGCAGTTTATTATTAGAATGCCTGGAGTCGGCCAAGAATCTCTGTCATTAGAATGCCTGGGGTTGGCCAGGTGTCCCTAATCTTAGAATGCCTGCGGTCAACCAGGTGGTTTTATCATTAGAATGCCCATGGTGGCCAGGGTTCTATTGTTAGAATGCCTCGTGTCAGCCAGAAGTTTTTCCCGT
Organism: Mandrillus leucophaeus; assembly: GCF_000951045.1. Taxonomy (NCBI): domain Eukaryota; kingdom Metazoa; phylum Chordata; class Mammalia; order Primates; family Cercopithecidae; genus Mandrillus; species Mandrillus leucophaeus. The sequence continues at coordinate 612,875 of NW_012110308.1, read as the reverse complement.
TAGAATGCTTTGGGTCAGTCAAGTGTCTCTATCCTTAGAATGTCTGAGATACCTCAGGTGTCTCTATTATTAGAATGCCTGGGTTCATCCAGGAATCATTAGAATGCCTGGGTTCAGCCTTAGGTCTCTCCCATTAGAATGCCTGGGGTTGGCTAGGAGTCTTTCCCATTAGGTGAATAGGTGTCTCTATTCTTAGAATGCCTGAGGTTGCCCTGATGTCTCTCTCATTAGACTGACTCAATTCGGCCAGGAATCTCCCCAGCAGTATGCCTAAGACCGGCCAAGTGTCTCTGTTCTTAGAGTGCCAAAGGTCGCACAGGTATCTCTACTCTTAGAAAGCCTGGGGTCAGTCAGGATTCTCTCTCATTGGAATGCCTGTGGTCAGCTAAAAGTCTCTCCCGTTAGAATTACCGGGGTTGGCTAGGTGTCCCTATCCTTAGAGTGACTGAGGTTTTACAGGTGTATCTATCATTAGAATTCCTGGGGAAAATCAAGAATCTCTTTCATTAGAATGTGTGGGGATGGCCAGGAGTCTCTCCTGTTAGAATGCCTGGGGTCCTCCAAGTGTCTCAATCCATAAAATGCCTGTGATCACCCGGGTGTCTGTATTATTAGAGGGCCTTTTGTAGGCAAGAAGTCTCCATCATTAGAATGCCTGGGGTCAACCAGGAATCTCTCCCATTAGAATGCCTGAGGTTGTCCAGGTATCACTATCTTTAGAATGCCTCAGATGGCTGGGGTGTCTTTATCATTAGAATGCCTGGAGTTGGATGGAGTCTCTCTCATTAGAATTCATAGGGTAGGCCAGGTGTCTCTATTTTTAAAATGCTTGATGTCGCACAGGTGTCTCTATCATTAGAATGCCTGGACTAGGCCAGGAGTCTTTATCATTAGAATGCCTGGGGTCAGCCAGGAGTCACTCCCATTATTATGCCTGGGGTCAGCCAGGAGTCACTCCCATTATTATGGCTGGGGTCAGCCAGGAGTCACTCCCATTATTATGGCTGGGGTCAGTCAGGTGTCTATCCTTAGAATGCCTGAGGCCTCCTAGGTGTCTGTATCACTAGAATGCCTGGGTTCAGCCAGAGGTCACTCTAGTTAGAATTCCTGGGTTGGCCAGGTGTCTCTATCCATAAAATGCCTGAGGTCGTCCAGGTGTCTCTGTCATTAGAAAGCCTGGGTTTGTCCAGAATACTTTATCATTAGAATGCCTGGGTTTGGTCAATAGTCTCTCCCATTAGAATAACTGGGGTTGGACACGTGTCTCTAACCATAGAATGACTGAGGTCGCACAGGTGTCTTTATCATTAGAATGCCTTTGGTGGGCCAGGAGTCTCTATCATCAGAATGCCTGGCATCAGACAGGAGTCTCTTCTGTTAGAGTGCCTGAAATCGGCCACATATCTCTATCAGAAGGCCTGTGGTCAGCCAGGAGTCTCTATCATTAGAATGCCTGTGGTCGGCCAGGAGTTTCTCCTGTTGAAATGCCTGGGCCCAGCCTGGTGCCTTTATTCTTACACTACCTGACTTCTGCTATGTGTCTTTCTTATTAAAATGTCTGTGGTCGGCCAGAAGCCTCTATCATTAAAATGCCTGGAGTCTGCCAGAAGTCTCTCCCATTAGAATGCCTGGAGTTGGCCAGGAGTCCCTCCCATTATAATGCCTGGGGTTGGCCAGATGTCCCTATCCTTAGAATCCCTGAAGTCACCCTGGTGTCCCTATCATTAGAATTTCTTTGGTGGCCAGGGGTCTCTGTCAGTAGAATGCCTTTGGTCAGCCAGTACTCTCCCATTAGAATGCCTTTGGCCAGCCAAGTATCTTTATCCTTAAAAGGCCTGAGGTTTCCCACGTGTCTCTATCATTAGAATGCCTGGGTTCGTCCAGGACTCTCTATCATTACAATGCCTGGGTTTGGCCAAAAGTCTCTTTTGTTAGAAAGTCTGGGGTTGGCCCAGAGTCTCTCCCATTAGAATGTCTGGGGTCATCCATGTGTTTTTATACTTAGAATGCCTGAGGTCACACAGGTGTCTGTAACATTAGTATTCTTGAAATAGGTCAGGAGTCTCCATCCTTACAATGTCTTGTTGACCAGGAATCTCTGCCATTGGAATTCCTGGCATAGGCGAGGTGTCCCTATCCTTAGAATGCCTGAAGTTGTCCTGATGTATCTCTCATTAGATTGACTTGGGTTGGCCAGGAACCACCCCATTAGAATGCCTAAGGTCGGCCACGTATCTCTATCTGTACAGTGCCAGAGGTGACACAGGTGTCTGTATTCTTAGAATGCCTGGGGTCAACCAGGAGTCTCTGTCACTGGAATGCCTGGGGTCGGCTAAAACTCTCTCCCATTAGAATTACTGGGGTCAGCTAGGTGTCTCTATCCTTAGAATGACTGAGGTTTTACAGGTGTATCTATCATTAAAATGGCTGGGAACGTCCAGGAGTCTCTTCCATTAGACTGCATGGGGACAACTAGGAGTTTCTCCTGTTAGAATGCCTGCAGTCATCCGGGTATCTCAATCCTTTGAAGACCTGTGATCGTCTGAATGTCTCTATCATTACAGCACCTCGTGTAGGCAAGAAGTCTTCATCATTAGAATGCCTGGAGTCAACCAGGAGTCTCTCCCGTTAGAATGCCTGAGACCACCCAGGTGTCTTTATCATTAGAAGGCCTGGAGTCAGTCTGGAGTCTCTTTCTTTAGAATGCATGGGGTCGTCCAGGGGTTTTGATTTTTAAAATGCTTGAGGTTGCACAGGTGTTTATATCATTAGAATGTCTAGACTAGAGGGGCGGAGCAAGATGGCCGAATAAGAACAGCTCCAGTCTCCAACTCCCAGCGCGAGCGACACAGAAGACCGGTGATTCCTGCATTTTCAACTGAGGTACTGGGTTCATCTCACTGGGGAGTGCCGGACGATCGGTGTTGGTCAGCGGCTGCAGCCCGACCAGCGAGAGCTGAAGCAGGGCGAGGCATCACCTCAACTGGGAAGCGCAAGGGGGAAGGGAATCCCTTTTCCTAGCCAGGGGAACTGAGACACACAACA
>NW_012110308.1:590798-603200 GCF_000951045.1 Mandrillus leucophaeus | reverse complement strand
TATACCTGATGTAAATGACGAGGTGATGGGTGCAGCCCAGCAACATGGCACAAGTATACATATGTAACAAACCTGCACGTTATGCACATGTACCCTACAACTTAAAGTATAATAATAATAAATGAATAAAAAAAAAAAAAAGAAAAGAACGTCTAGACTAGGCCAGGAATCTCTATTATTAGAATGCCTGCGGTCAGCCAGAAGTCACTCCCATTAGGATGGTTGGGGTCGACCAGGTGTCTCTGTCCTTAGAAGGCCTGAGGTTGCCTAGGTGTCTCTATCATTAAAATGTTGAGGTTGGACAAAAGTCTTCTGGTTAGAATGCCTGGGTTGGCAAAGTGTCTCTATCCATAAAATGCCTGAGGTTGCCCAGGTGTCTCTGTCATTAGAAAGCCTGGGTTCAGCAAGAAGACTTTATCATTAGAATACCTGAGGTCAGCCATTAGTCTCTCCCATTTGAGTGACTGGGGTTGGCCATGTGTCTGTGACCATAGAATGACTGAGGTTGCATTCTAATGATGCCAGGATTCTCTTCTGTTAGAATAACTGAAGTCAACCAGAAGTCTCTATCATTAGAATGCCTATGGCTGGCCAGAAGTATCTCCCATTGAAATGCCTGGACTTGGCCTGGTGTCTTTATTCTTAGAATACATGAGGTCAGCCATGTGTCTCTATCATTAATATGCCTGTGGATGGCCAGAGGTGTCTATAATTAAAATGCTGGTGGTCAGCCAGGAGCCTCTCCCATTAGAATGCCTGAGGTCGGCCAAGTGTCCCTATCCTTAGAATGCCTGAAGCTGCCCAGCTGTCTCTATCATTAGAATGACTTTGGTGGCTGGGGGTCTCTATCATTAAAATGCCTTGGGTCGGCCAGTACTCTTTCCCGTTAGAATGCCTTGGGTAAGCCAGGTGTCTTTATCCTTAAGTGACTGATGATTCCCACGTGTCTCTATCCTTGGAATGCCTGGGTTTGGTCGATAGTTTCTTTCGTTAGAATATCTGGGGTCAGCACGGAGTCTCTCCTGTTAGAATGCCTGGGGTAGTCCAGGTTTTCTATACTTAAAAATGCCTGAGGTCACACAGGTGTCTTTATACTTAGTATTCCTGAAGTAGGCCAGCAGTCTCTATCATTACAATGCCTTTGGTCGACCAGGAATCTCTCTCATTAGAATTTCTGGCATAGGCCAGGTGTCTCTATTTTTAGAATGCCTGATGTTGCCCAGGCATGTATCTCATTAGAACGAGTGGGAACATCCAGGAGTGTTTTCATTAGAATGCTTAAGGTCGGCCACATATCTCTATTCTTAGAATGCAGGAGGTCACACAGGTGTCGCTATCATTAGAATGCCTGTGGTTGCTCACGTGTCTCTATTATGATGCCTGGGTTCATTCAAGAGTTTTTATCATTAGAGAGCTTGGGGTCAAACTGGAGTATTTTCCGTTGGAATGCCTGAGATCAGCTAGATGTCTCTATCCTTAAAATGACTGAAGTTGCACAGGTTTCTCTATCATTAGAATGAATGGGGTAGGCCAGGAGTCTCCACCATTAGAATGTCTGAGGTCAACCAGGAGTCCTTATCCTTAGCATGCCTGAGATTACACAGGTGTCTCTCTCATTAGAATGCCTGGGGGGAGACCTGGAATTTCTATCATTAGAAAGACTGCTGTCCAGCAGAAGTCTCTCACATTAGATTGCCTTGGGTCAGCCAGGTGTCTCTATCCTTAGAATGTATGAGGTCGCCCAGGTGTCTTTATCTTTAGAATGCGTGGGTTCGGCCAGGAGTCTCTCCCATTAAAATGTGTGGGGCTTTCAGGAGTCTCTCCCATTAGGATGACTTGGATTTGCAAGGTGTCTCTATCCTTAGAATGCCTGAGATCTCAGAGATGTCTCTTAAATTAGAATTCCTGGGATAGGCCAGGAGTATCTCCCACTAGAATGCCTGGAGTCAGCTAGTAGTCTCTTCCATTTGAATGGTTGGAGTTGGCCAGGTGTCTCTATCCTTAAAATGCCTGAGGTCACAGAGGTGTCTCTAACATTAGAAAGTCTGGTGTATGCCAGGAGTTTCTATCTTTAGAATTTCTAGAATCAGCCAGGAGTATCTTCCGTTAAAATTCCTGGGGACAATCAAGTGGCTCTATTTTAGAATGCCTGTGGTCGCCCAGGTGTCTTTATCATTAGAATACCAGGGGTCAGCCAGGAGTCTCTATCATGAGAATGCCTCTTTCATTTGAATGCCTGGGGTCGGCCAGGTGTCTCTATCCTTAGAATGCATAAGGTTGCATAGATGTCTCTACCATTACAATGCCTGGGTTAGGCCAAACATCTCTATCATTATAATACCTGGGTTTGGCCAGAAGTCTCTCCCATTAGAATGCCTGGGGCAAACCATCTTTCTCTATCCTTAGAATTCCTGAGGTTGCACAGTAGTCTGTATCATCAGAATGCCATGGCTCAGCCATGAGTTTCTATCGTTAGAATATTTGGTTTCAGCCTGCAGTCTCTCCAGTTAGAATGCGTGGGGTTGGCCAAGTTTCTTCATTTTAAAAATGCCCGAAGTCACACTGGTGTTTTTGTCATTAGAATGCCTGGACTAGGCCAGGAGTCTCCATTATTAGAATGCCTGAAGTCATCCACAAGTCTCTCCCGTTAGAATGCTTGGGGTTGTACAGGTGTCTCTATCCTTCGAATGATGAGGTCGTTCTGGTGTCTCTATTATTAGAATGCCTGGGGTGGGAAAGCAGTCTCTTTCATTAGACAGCCTGGATAATGCAAGTGTCTGTATCCTTAGAATGTCTGAGGTCGCCAGCTCTCTCTATCGTTAGAATGCCTGGGCTGCTACAGGATTCTCTAACATTAGAATATCTAGGTCAGCCAGGAGTCTCTTTCTTTAGAATGTCTGGTTCAGCCAGGTGTCTGTGTCCTTAAAATGCTTGAGGTCGCCTAGGTTTCTCTATCATTAGAGTGCCTGGGGTAGGCCAGGAGTTTCTATAATAAGAATTCTTGTGGTCAGCCAGGAGTTTCTCCCATAAGAATGCCTGGGGTTGGCCAGGAGTCTCTTCCATTAGAATGCCTGGGATCAGTGAGGTGGTTCTCTCCTTAGAATGACTGAGTTTGCACAGGTGTCTCTATCATTAGAATGCCTGGGGTCAACTAGGAGGCTCTAATATTAGGATGCTTGGGGTCAGCCAGGAGTCTCTCCTATTAGAATGCCTGGGGTCTGCCTGCTGTCTCTATTATTACAATGAATGAGGTCCCCCAGGTGTCTCTATCATTACAATGCTCATGGTCAAACAAAAATGTCTCTCATTATAATGCCTGGGGTTGGCCAAAGTCTTTCCCATTAGAATGCCTGAGGCCGGCTGGGAGTCTCTTCCGTTAAAATGCCTGGGGTTGTCCAGGTGTCTCTATCCTTAAAATGCCTGACATCATCCAGGTGTCCCTATTATTAGAATGCCTGTCGTGGGCCAGGTGTCTCTATCCTTAGAATTCCTGAGGTCGCACATGTGTCTCTATCCTTAGAATGCCTTGGATAGACCAGAAGTCTCAATCATTAGAATTCCTTGGGTCAGCCAGGAGTCTCTATCATTGGAATGCCTGGGGTGGGTCAGGTGTCTCTATCCTTTGAATGCCTTAGGTCACCCAGGTGTCTCTGTTATTAGAATGCATGGGGTTCACCAGGAGTATCTTTTGTTAGATTGCATGAGGTCACACAGGGGTCTCTATAAATAGAATGCCACAGGTAGACCACGAGTCTTTATCATTAGAATTCCTAGGGTCAACCAGGAGTCTCTCCCATTAGAATGCCTGGGGTCAGCCAGCTCTCTCAATCATTAGAATGACTGAGATAGCACAGTTGTCTCTAACATTTTAATGTCTGAGGTCTCCCAGATGCCTCTATCATTAGAATGCCTGGGGTGTCCAGGAGTCTCTATCATTTAATTGCCTGAAGTCCCTCAGGTGTCTCTATCATGACAATGCCTGGGGTCAGCCAGGAATCTCTAGCGTTAGATTGCCTAGGTTTGGCCAGGAGTCTCTTCTGTTAGAATGCCTGAGGTTGACCAGGAGTCCCTCCCATTAGAATGCCTGGGGTAAGCCAGGTATTTTTATTTAAAAAAAATGCCTTAGGTAACACAGGTGTCTCCATCATTACTATTCCTGGAGTAGGTCAGTAGTCTCTATAATCAGAATGTCCTGGTTGACCACCACTCTCTCTCGTTAGAATATCTGGGGTAGGCTAGGTGTCTCTATCCTTAGAGTGCCTGATGTCACCCAGGTGTCTCTAAGATTAGAATGCCTGGGGTCGGTCAAGAGTCTCTCCGTTTAGAATGCCTGCAGTTGGCACGTGTCTCTATCATTAGAATGCCTGATTTCATGCAGGTTTCTTTATCATTAGAATGCCTGGAGTTGGCAAGGAGTACCATTAGAATTCCTGGGGTCGCCCATGTGTCTCAATCTTTAGAATGACTGTGGTTCCACAGGTGTCTCTATCATTAGAATATCCTGGATAGGCCAGGAGTCTTTATCATTAGATTGCCTTGGGTTGTCAGGAAGTCCCTATCATTAAAATGCCTGGGGTTGACAAGGTGTATCCATCCTTAGAATTCTTATTTATTTATTTATCTTTTATTTTAATTTTTTTATTATTATACTTTAAGTTCTAGGGTACATGTGCATAATGTGCAGGTTTGTTACATATGTATACTTGTGCCATGTTGGTGTGTTGCATCCATCAACTCGTCAGCACCCATCAGCTCCTCATTTACATCAGGTATAACTCTCAGTGCAATCCCTCCCCCCTCCCCCTCCCCATAATAGGCCCTGGTGTGTGATGTTCCCCTTCCCGAGTGCAAGTGATCTCATTGTTCAGTTCCCACCTATGAGTGAGAACATGCGGTGTTTGGTTTTCTGTTCTTGTGAAAGTTTGCTGAGAATGATGGTTTCCAGCTGCATCCATGTCCCTACAAAGGACAGGTGTCTCATCCTTTTTGATGGCTGCATAGTATTCCATGGTGTATATGTGCCACATTTTCTTAATCCAATCTGTCACTGATGGACATTTGGGTTGATTCCAAGTCTTTGCTATTGTGAATAGTGCCGCAATGAACATACTTGTGCATGTGTCTTTATAGCAGCATGTTTTATAATCCTTTGGTTATATACCCAGTAATGGGATGGTTGGGTCATATGGTACTTCTAGTTCTAGATCCTTGAGGAATCACCATACTGTTTTCCATAATGGTTGAACTAGTTTACAATCCCACCAACAGTGTAAAAGTGTTCCTATTTCTCCACATCCTCTCCAGCACCTGTTGTTTCCTTAATATCCTTAGAATTCTTGAGGTCCCACAGGCGTCTCTATTATTAGAATGCCTAGGGTGGGCCAGGAGTCTCTATCAGTAGAATGCTTGGGGTTGGCAAGGTGTCTCTCCCCTTATAATCCCTGGGGTCGGCGAGTTGTCTTTATCCTTAGAATGCCTGATGTCACCTATGTTTCTCTATCATTAGAATGTGTGCGGCTGTCTATGAGTGTTTCCATTTAGAATACGTGGGTTTGGCCAGGTGTCTTCTACTCTTAGAATATGTGTGGTCCCACAGAAGTCTCTGTCATTAGAGTGACTCCAGTAGGCTGGAAACCTCTATCACTTGAATGCCTGTGTTTTGCTAGGAGTCTGTCCCATTTCAATCCCAGGGGTCAGGCCAGTTGTCACTATTCTTAGAATGCCTGAGATCTCTCAGGTGTCTTTCATTAGAATGCCTGAGGTAGAACAGGGTTCTCTATCATTAGGAATTCTGCGGTCGGCCAGGACTCCCTTCCATTAGATTGCCTGGTGTTGGTTAGGTGTCTCTATCATTAGAAAAAATGGGGTAGGCCAGGATTCTCTATTATTAGAGACTGGACAGACCTTGAGTCTGCCAGGAGTATGTCTCTTAAAATGCCTGGTGTCAGCCATGTGTCTCTATTTTCAGAATGCCTAAGGTTGGGCAGACGTTTCTATTATTGGAATGCCTGGGGTAGACCTGGAGTCTATAAATAGAAAGCCTGGTGTTGGCCAGGAGTCCCTCTTGTTAGAATGCCTTGGATCGGCCAGGTGTCTCCATCCTTAGGATGCCTGAGGTCGCCCAGGTGTCTCTATCATTGGAATGCCTGGGATCAGCCAGGGTCTCTCCCATTAGATTGTCTGGGGTCTCCCATGAGTTTCTCTTGTTAGAATGCCTGGGCTGGAGCAGATGTCTCTATACTCAGATTGCCTGAGGTCAGTGAGGTGTTTCTATGATTAGAATGCCCGAGGTTGCACAGGTTTCTCTATCATTAGGATGGATGGAATAAGCCAGGATTCTCTATTATTAGAATGCCAGGGGTTGGCCAGGAGTCTCTCCTTAGTGTCTGAGGTCACAGAAAGCTTATTTCTAGTAGTTATCATGAGATATTCGGTTGTTTATTATAGGCCTCAATGGGCTCAGACATGTCTTTTTGTAGATAGAAAAAGAGGGTTTTCAACCTGATGAAACAAAAGTAAGGTTCGACTCTGAGAGATGAATCCACACATCAAAAAAATTTTCATGGCTAGCTTGTTTCTAGATTTTATTGCAGGATATTCCACTTCACAGTATAGGCTTCAATGGACTCAGAAATGGCCCAGCGCTGATATTACAAAAAGAGTGTGTCCCTCCTAGTGAATGAAAACACAGGTTCCATTTTGTGAGAGGAATCCACACATCACAAAGATATTTCACATGTAGCTTGTCACTCATTATTATCATGGAATATTCAGTTTTTCACTATAACCTTCAATAGGCTCAGAGATGTCCCTTATAGATTCTACAAAAACAATGTGTCCAACCTGGTGAATCAAAACACAGGTTTAAATCCATGAGATGAATTCACACACCACAAAACAACAACAAGAACAACAACAACAACAACAAAAAAACTTTTACAGATAGCTTGTTTTTAGTTTTTATCGAGGAATATTAGGTTTTCCACTATCAGCTTCCAAGGGGTCAGAAATGTTCCCTCGTAGATTTTACAAAGAGTGTTTTCAATCTGGTGGAACAAAACACAGGTTCAATTTTGTCAGATGAATCAACACATCACAAAGCATTTTCATGGAACTCTTCTTTGTACTTTTTATGCTGGATATCTGGTTTTTCATTGTAAACTTCAATAAACTCAGAAACGTCCATTTGTAGATTATATATAAAGAGTGTTTCCAACGAGGTGAATGAAAACAATTTTTAAACTCTGGAACATGAATCGGCACGTGTCAAAACATTTTCATACGTAGCTTGTTTCTAGTTTTTATTGTGGGATATTCAGTTTTTTACTACAGGCTTCAATTGGCTCAGAATTTTTTATTTTGTAGATTCTACAAAAAGTGTATTTCCAATATGGTGAACTAAAATATTTTTTTAACTCTGTGAAACGAATCCACACATCAAAATGCATTTTCACTGATAGCATTTTTTGTTTTGTTTTGTTTTTTAGTTTTCATCACAAGATATTTGGTGTCTTACTATAGGCTTCAATAAGCTCAGAAATGTCCCCTCATACATTCCACAAAAGTAGTGTTTCCAACCTGGTGAATTAAAACAGAATTTTATCCCTGTGAGATGAATCAACACATCACAAAGCATTCTCACATATAGTTTGTTTCTAGTTTTTACATAAGGATATTCGGTTTTTCACCATAGGCTTCAAAGGGTTCAGAAATGTCCCTTCATATTTTCTACAAAAAAAAAAAAAAAAAAAAAAAAAAAAAAAAAGAGTTTGCAACCTGGTGAATAAAAACAGAGGTTCAATTTTGTGAAATAAATCCGCACATCACAAGATATTTTCATAGACAGTTTGTTTCTAGTTTTTCTCACTGGATAGTCTATTTTATCTTATGAGTGTCAATCGGCTCAGAAATGTCCCTTCGTTGATTTTACAACAAGAATGTTTCCAACCTGGTGATTCAAAATACAGGTTTCTTTCTGTGAGATGCATTCACACACACATCACAAAATATTTTGAAATATAGCTTGTTTCCAGGTTTTATTGTGGGGTATTTGATTTTTGAGTAAGGCTTCAATAGGCTCAGAAACGTCCCTTTGTAGATTCTACAAAGAGAAGATTTCCAATCTGGTGAATTGTTTAACTGTGTGAGATGAAATGACACATCAGAAAGCATTTTCACATATGCCATCTTTCTATATTTTATCACGGGATATTAGATTTTTCACCATAAAATTCAATGTCCCTTCGTAGATACTACAAAAAGAGTGTTTAATAACTAGTAAATAAAAACTGAGGTTTAACTCTGTGAGATGAATCCACATATCAAAAAGCCCTTTCACACATACCTTGTTTCTACTTTTTATCACAAGATGTTCGATTTTTCACTATAGGCTTCAATGAGCTCAGAAATATCCCTTTGTAGGTCTTACAAAAAGGGTGATTCCAACCTGGGGAATAAAAACACGTGTTCCATTATATTCAGATGAATCTATACATCACAAATCATTTTCACACACTGCTATTTTCTAGGTTTTAGTTGGGATACTCTGTTTTTAACTATAGGCCTCGATGGGCTCAGAAATGTCTTTTCATATATACTAGAGAAAGACAGTTTTCAACCTGGTAAATCAAAATAGAAGTCCATTTTGTGAGATGAATCCACACAATACAAAGCATTTTCACAGATAGCTTGCTTCAGTTTTTCACTATCTGTTTCATTTTTTTCACTATTTGTTTTGATAGGCTCAGAAATGTCCCTTCATAGATCCCACAGAAAGAGTGTTTTCAACCTGGTGAATAAACAGTAGTTTATCTCTATGAAATGAATCTATAAATCATGAAGCATTTTCACATATGGCTTATTTCTAGTTTTTATCATGGGATATTTGGTTATTCACTATAGGCTTCAATGGGCTCAGAAATGTCCCTTTCTAGATTCTACAAGAATAGTGTTCCTAATCTGGTGAATCCAAAACACAGGTTTCATTGTGTGAAGTGAATCCACACATCACAAAGCATTTTCACACATAGGGTATTCCACATTTCTTTGGGGGGATATTTGGTTTTTCACTATAGGCTTCAATTGTCTCAGAAATGTCCTTCTGTAGATTCTACAAAAAGAGTATTTAAAACCTGGTAAATCAAAACACTGGTTTAACTTAGTGAGATGAAACCACACATCACAAGGCATTTTCACATATAGCTTCTTTCCAGTTTTTATCATGTGATATTCGTTTTTTTTAAAATGTAGGCTTTAATGTACTCACATATAGATGATTCTAGCTTTTATCGTGGGATATTTGTATATTATTGTAGGCTTAAATGGGCTCATAATTGTTCCCTCGTAGATCCTACAAAGAGGTTGTTTTGAACCTGGTGAGTCAAATCACATGTTTAATTTTGTAAGATGAAATCACACATCACAAAACATTTTCACTTGTTGCTTGTTTTTTTAAATATTTATTTATTTATTATTATTATACTTTAAGTTCTAAGGTACATGTGCATAATGTGCAGGTTTGTTACATATGTATACTTGTGCCATGTTGCTGTGCTGCACCCATCAACTCGTCAGCACCCATCAACTCGTCATTTACATCTAGTATTTATCATGGGATATTCAATTTTCCTTTTTGAGTACATGGGCTCTTATCTGTCTTGTTATAAATTCTACAAAATAGTGTTGTGAACATGGTGAATCAGCACAAAACATCCATTTTGTTAGATGAATACACATCATAAAGCATTTTCACAGAGAGTGTGCTTAGAGTTTAATTGCAGGATATTCAATTTTTTCTTGTTGGTCTCAATGGACTGAAAATGACCCTTTGTAGGTTCTACCACAAGAGTGTTTCCAACCTGGTGAATAAAAACACAAGTTCCATTTTGTGAGATGAATCCACACATCACAAAACATTCTCACAGATAAATTTTTCTAGTTTGTATCACAGGGTATTGCATTTTCTATTAGAGGCATCAACGGGCTCAGAAATGTCCCTTTGTAGCTTCTACAAAAACAGTGTTTCCTACCTCATGAATCAAGACACTGGTTCCATTCTTTAAGATGGATCCACATATCACAAAGCATTTTTATAAATAGATTTGTTCTATTTTTGTTGTAGGATATTCTGTTTTTTACCACAGGCTTCAAGATTTCAGAGATGTCCCTTTGTAGATTACACAACAAGAATGTTTCTAACCTGGTAAATCAAAGCAGTGGTTCCATTCTGTGAGATAAACTGACACATCTTAAAGCATTTTTATAGGTATCTTTTTTTGCAGTTTTTTATCAGAGGTTATTCAGTTTTTTACTATAGGCCTCAATGGGCTCCAAAATGTCCCTTTATAGATTCTACCAAAACAGTGTTTTCAACTGGTGAATTGAAACACAGGTTCTATTCTGTGAGATGAATCCACACATAGCAAAGCATTTTCATAGATAGCTTGCTTTTAGTTTTTATAGCAGGATATTACATTTACTCTTATGGGAGCCAAAGGGCTCAGAAATGTCACTTCATACATCCTAAAAAAAGAGTGTTTCCACACTTGTTAATCAAAAAACTCGTTCCATTCTTTGAGATTAATCAACACATCACAAAGCATTTTCACAGGTAGCTTGTTTCTCATTTTAATTGCAGATTATTCAATTTTTTAGAGGCACGTATGGTCTCAGAAATATTCCTTAGTACATTCATGGAAAGAGTGTTTTCAACCTGGTGAATCAGAACACAGGTTCAATGCTGTGAGATGAGTCCACGAATCACAAAGCATTTTCACATATAGCTTGGTTCAAGTTTTTATCACAGAATATTAGGTTTTTTACTATAGGCTTCAATAGTATCAGGAATGACCCATCGTATATTCTACAAAAAGAGTGCTTCCAATCTAGTAAATAAAAACAAAGGTTCCATTCTGTGAGAGGAAACCACACATCATAATGCATTTTCACAGATTGCTTGTTTCTAGTTTTTGTCATGTGATATTCGGTTTTTCTTGGTAACCACAATGGGCTCATAAATGTCCCTTTGTAGATTCTACAAAATGATTGTTTCCAACCTGGTGAATCAAAACACAAGTTCAATTCTGTGAAATGAATCCACACATCAGAAAACATTTTCACACATAGATTGTTTCTCATTTTTATTGTGGGATATTTGATTGTTTTATTGGTCTCAATGGGCTCAGAAATATTCCTCTGTAGATTCTACAAAAAGAGTCTTTCCAACATGGTGAATCAAAATGAAGGTTTTCTTTTCTGACATGAATCCACATATCACAAAGCATTTTGACAGATAGCTTGTTTCTAGATTGTTATGAAGGCTATCTGGTTTTTCACTCTAGATTTTAATGGGCTTAGAAATATCTTTTCATAGATTTTACAAAAAGAGTGTTTCCTACCTGGTGGATTTAAATGCAAGTTCCGTTTTGTTAGATGAATCCACCCATCACAAAGTATTTTTTTACAGATAGCTTGCTTCTAGTTTTTATCGTGGGATGTTTGATTTTTCCTTATTACCCTCAGTGAACTCAGAAATTTCCCTTCTTAGATTTTACAAAAAGAGTGTTTGCAACCCAGTAAATAAAAATACAGATTCATTCTGTGAATGAATCCACACATCACAAAGCATCTTTACAGGTAGTTTGTTTTTAGTTTTTATCACAGGTAAATCAACTTTACCTTATGGGTCTCGATGGTCTCAGAAATGCCCTTTCATAGATTTTACAAGTGTATTTGCAACCTGGCGAACCAAAATGGAAGTTCCATTCTGTGAGATGAATCCACAAATCACAAAACATTTTTCCCAGATAGAGTGTTTCTAGTTTTTATAATGGGATATTTAATTTTTATTGTAGGCCTTGAAGGGCTCAAAAATGTCTTTTTGTAGATTTTATGAAAAGAGTGTTTCCAACCTGGAGAACCAAAAACAGATTCCATTTTGTGAGATGAATCTACACAACACAAAGTATTTTCACAAATAACTTATTTCTAGAGTTTATAATGAGATATTATATTTCTCCTTATTGGCTTCAATGGACACACAAATGTCCCTAAGTAGATTCTACAAAAAGATGGTTTTCAACCTGGCATATCAAAACACAGGTTCCATTCTGTGGCAAGAACCCACACATTATGAAGCATTTTCACAGACAGTTTGTTTCTACATTTGATCGTAGGCATTCTATTTTCCTTATTGAACATTATGAACTCAGGAATGTCCCTTCATAGATCCTACAAAACGCATATTTCCAACCTGGTGAATCAAAATGCACTGTTGGTGGGATTGTAAACTAGTTCAACCATTATGGAAAACAGTATGGTGATTCCTCAAGGATCTAGAACTAGATGTACCATATGACCCAGCCATCCCATTACTGGGGATATACCCAAAGGATTATAAATCAT
>NW_012110308.1:558566-590523 GCF_000951045.1 Mandrillus leucophaeus | reverse complement strand
AGGGATTGCACTGGGAGTTATACCTGATGTAAATGACGAGTTGATGGGTGCAGCACAGCAACATGGCACAAGTATACATATGTAACAAACCTTGCCGTTATGCACATGTACCCTAGAACTTAAAGTATAATAATAATAATAAAAAAAACTGTGATATGAAAAAAATTGCAAATTCCATTCTGTCAGTTAATCCATACATCACAACGTGTTTTCACACATAGCTTGTTTCTAGTTTTTATCATGGAATATTCAATTCTCCTTCTAGTCCACAATGGACTCAGAAATGTCTCTTCACAGATTCTACAAAAAAAAAAAGTGTTTCCAACGTGGCGAATTAAAACACCAGTTCCGTTCTGTGATATGAATCCACACATCACAAAGCATTTTCAGTGATAGCTTGTTTCTAATTATTATTGTG
Organism: Mandrillus leucophaeus; assembly: GCF_000951045.1. NCBI lineage: Eukaryota > Metazoa > Chordata > Mammalia > Primates > Cercopithecidae > Mandrillus > Mandrillus leucophaeus. The sequence continues at coordinate 590,105 of NW_012110308.1, read as the reverse complement.
GGATATTCAACTTTTTAATTGGGGTCAATGGGATCAGAAATGTCCCTTCATAGGTTCTACAAAAAGAGTGTTTCCAACCTGTTGAATGAAAACACATGTTCCCTTCTGTGAGATGAATCCACACATCACAAAGCATTTTCACAGATGGCTTGCTTCTAGTTTTTATCGTGAGATACTCTATTTTCCCTATTGAGCACAATAGACTCAGAATTGTCCCTTCAAATTTCTATAGAGTGTTTCCAATTTGGCGAATCAAAAAGCAGGCTCACTTTTCTGAGATGAATTCATACATCACAGAACATTTTTGCACATAGCTTGTTTCTAGTTTTTAACGCAGGATATTCAGTTCTTCAATATAGTCTTCAATGGGCTCACATATGTCGGTTGACAGATTCTACAAAAAGAGTGTCTTCAAGCTGCTTAATCAAAACTCAAGTTCCATTCTTTTAGATGAATCCAAACATCACAAGGCATTTTAACAGGTAGTGTGTTTCTAGTGCTTAATTTTTTCTTGTAGGCCATGATGGTCTTAAAAATATACCTTTGTAGGATCGACCGAAAGAGTTTTTCCAACCTGGTGAATCAAAAAACAGGTTCCATTCTGTGAGATGAATCCACACATCACAAAGCCTTTTCACAGACAGCTTTTTTTTCTAGATTTTATTTCAGGATATTCAGTTTTTCATTATAGATTTCAAAGAGTTCATAAATGTCCCCTTTTAGATTCTACAAAAAGATTGTTTCCAACCTGGTGAATTAAAACACAGGTTTGATTCTGTGAGATGAATCCACACATCACAAAGCATTTTTCACACACAGCTTGTTTCTAGTTTTTATCACACAATATTCAATTTTTTTTTCTGGATGTCAGTTGGCACAAAAATGTCCTTAAGTAGATTCTATAGAAAAAGTGCTTTCAACCCAGCACATCAAAACACAGGTCTGTGAGATTCATCTGTGAGATGAATCCACATATCAAAAAGCATTTTACAGAGAGCTTGTTTCTAGTTTTAATAGTAGAATATAAGATTTTCCTTATTGGGCATAATGAGCACACAAATGTCCATTTGTAGATTCTACAAAAAGAGTCCTTTCAACCTGTTGAATCAAAACGCAAGTGCCATTCTGTGAGATAAATCCACACATCACAATGTGTTTTCACACATAGCTTGTTTCTGATTGTTGTTGTTGCTGTTGTTGTTGTTGTTGATTTGTGGGATATTCCATTCTTTTTTTCTCATGGGTCTCAAAGGGCACGGAAATGTCCCTAAGTAGATATGACAAAAATAATGTTTTCAACCTGGAAAATCAAAACACAGGTTCCATTCTGTGAGATAAATCCACACATCACAAAGCATTTTCACAGATAGCTTGTGTCTAATTTTTCTGGTGGGATATTCATTTTTCACTGTAGGCTTCAACGGGCTTAGAATTGTACCCCCGTCAATTGTACAAAAAGAGTGTTGTTTCCAACCTGGTGAATCAAAACACAGCTTCCATTCCCTGAGATGAAATCACACATCACACAGCATTTTTACAGATAGCTTGTTGCTAGTGTTTATCGTGGGAGAATGGATTTTCTTCTTTGACCACAGTGAGTTCAGAAATGACCCTTTGTAGATTCTACAAAAAAAGTGATTCCAACCTGGAAACACTCCATTCTATGAGATGTTTCCATTCTGTAAGATGAATCCATGGTCCATTCAGTGAGATGAATCCAAACATCACAAAACATTTTCACAGGTAGCTTATTATTATTACTATTTATTGCAGGGTATTTGATTTTTCAAAATTAAACTTAATGTTCTCAGAAATGTCCCTTCATAGAATCAACAAAAAGAGTGTTCCCAACCTGGTGAGTGAAAGCACATCTTTCATTCTGTGAGATAAATCCACACATCACAAAGCATTTGCAGAGGTAACTTGTTTCTACTTTTTATCGAGGATAATTCAGTTTCTTACCTTATGGTCCAATGGGCTCAGAAATGTCCCTTCGTAGATTCTACAAAAAAATGTGTTTACAATCTGTTAATCAAAACACAGGATCCATTCTGTGAGATGAATCCACACATCACAAAGAAGTTTCACAGATAGCTTGTTTCTAGTTTTTAATGCAGGATATTCAGTATTTCATGATAGGTTTCAAAGGGCTCAGAAATGTTTATTGGTAGATTCTACAAAAAGACTATTTCCAGTCTGGGGAATTAAAACACAGGTTTCATTCTGTGAGATGAATTTACACATCACTAAGCTTCTTCACAGATAGCTTGTTTCTAGTTTTTCTTTTTTTGGGGGGAGTATTAGATTTTTTTGTAGGGGTTTCAATTAGCTTATAAATATCCCTTCATACATTCTACAACTGGAGTGTTTCCAATTTGGCAAATCAAAACACATGTTCCATTCTGTGAGATGGATCCACCCATCACAAAGTTTGCTTCTAATTTTTATCACAGTATATTCAGTTTTTCACTATAAGCTTGAATGGGCTTGGAAATGTTAATTTCTAAATTCTATGAAAAGGTTGTTTCCAACCTGCTTACTGAAAACACAAGTTCCATTCTTTGAGATGAATCCACACGTCTCAAACCATTTACATAGATAACTTGTCTCTACTTTTTATTGTGCGATATTCAGTTTTCTGCTTTAGGTGTCAATGGGCTCAGAAATGTCCCTTCATATATTCTACAAAAAGAGTGTTTCCTACCTGGTGAATCAAAGCACAGGCCCCATTCTGTGAGATGAATCCACACATCACAAAACATTTCATCCATTAGTTTCTTTGTAGTTTGTAATGTGAAATATTCTGTTTTTTACTTTTGGCTTCAATAGGCTCAGAAATGTTCCTTTGTAGATTCTACAAAAAGAGTGTTTCCAACATGATTTATAAAAACACAGGTTCCATTTTGTGGGATAAATCCACACATCACAAATTATTTTCACAGATAGCTTATTTCTAGTTTTTATTGCGGGATATTCAATTTTTTTATGGACCTCATTGGGTTCAGAAATGTTTCTTCACAGAATCTACAAAAATTGTGTTTCCAATCCGGTGAATGAGAACACATGTCCATTAATCCACACATCATAAGCATTTTCACAGATAGCTTGTTCCCTGTTTTATTCGGCTAGGTGTTTCTCCTACTACAATGCTTGAAGTAAGCCAGGTGTTTTTCTCTTCAGAATGCCTGAAGTTGGTCAGAAGTCTCTCATGTTAGAATAAATGAGGTTGGCCAGTTGTCCTCTTCATTAGAATGTCTGAGGTCGCCCAGGTGGCTCTCCCCTTATAATTCCTAATATCAGCCAGGAGTCTCTCTGGTTAGAATGGCTGAGGTCAGCCAGGAGTCTCTGTCCTCAGAATGCCTGAGGTCAGCCAGCTGTCTCTATCATTAGAAGACCTGAGTTTGGCCAGGAGTCTCTCTCCTTAGAGTGCCTGAAATCAACCAGGTGTCTATTATTAGAATGCCTGGGGTCGGCCAGGAGTCTCTCTTCTTAGGATGCCTGAGGTTACATAGGTGTCTCTACCGCTAGAATGTTTGGGGTCAGCCAGGAGAATCAACTTTTAGAATGCATGAGGTCAGACAGATTTCTCAATCATTAGAATGTCTGAGGTCACTTAGCTATCTCTATCATTAGAATGAATGGGGTTGGCCAAAAGTCTCTATCCTTAGAATTTCTGGGATCACACAGATATCTCTATCATTAGAATGCCTGGGGTTGGCCAGGAGTCTCTATTTTTAGAAAGCCTGGAGTAGCCCAAGTGTCTCTGTAATTAGAAGGCCTAAGATCAGCCAGATGTCTCTGCCTTTTAAATGCCTGAGGTCAGCCCAGTGTCTCTATCCTTAGAATGCCTGGGTTTGGCCAGGAGTCTTTCCCGTTGGAATGCCTGGGGTCGCACAGGAAACTTTACTGTTAGAATCCCTGAGGTCAGAGAAATGTCTCTATTTTTATAATGCCTAGGATGAACCAGGAGTGTTTACCATTAGAATGCCTAAATTCTACCACGTGTCTCTATCCTTAGAATGCTGGAGATTGCCGGGTGTCTCAATCATTAAAATGCCTCTGGTGGGCCATGAGTCTCTTCCATTAGAATGTCTGGGGTCTAGCAGGTGTCTCCATGATTAGAATGCCTAAGGTTGACCAGGAGTTTCTCTCATTAGAACACCTGGGATCGGTCAGAAGTCTCTATCCTTAGAAAGCCTGAATTGTAAAAGGTGTCTCTATTATGACCAGGAGTTTCTCTCATTAGAACACCTGGGATCGGCCAGAAGTCTCTATCCTTAGAAAGCCTGAATTGTAAAAGGTGTCTCTATTATAATGGCTGGGATTGGCCAGGAGTCTCTATCCTTAGAATTTCTGAGGTCACCCATGTGTCTATCATTACAATGCCTACGATCAACCAGAGGTCTCTATCCATAGAATGTCTGAGGTAGTTTAGGTGTTTCTATCATTAGAATGCCTGAGGTTGGATAGAAGTCTCTTTCCTAAGAATGCCTAAGGTTACCCAGGTGTCTATCATTGGAATGCCTGTGGTCAGCCAGGAGTCTCTATTTTTAGAATGCCTGAGGTCGCCCAAGTGTGTCTATCATTAGAATGCCTGGATCGACTAGGCAACTCAACTGTTAGAATAAATGATGTGTACCAGGTATCTCTGTTCTTAAAATGCTTGAGGTCGCCCAAGTGTCTCTATTATTAGAATGTCTGGAGTCGGCCAGGTGTCTTAATTTTTAAAATTTCTGAAGTCACCCAGGTGTCTTTATTATTAGAATGCCTGAGGTCACCCAGGTGTCTCTATGCTTAAAATGCCTGGGGTTGGCCATGTATCTCTATCATTAGAAGGCCAGGGATCATACAGGAGTCTCTCCCATTAGAATGCCTGAGGTAGGCTGGGAGTCTCTATTTTTAGAATTCCTGAGGTCACCCATGTGTCTATCATTGGAAATCCTGGAGTCAGCTATGAGCCTCTATCCATAGAATACCTGAGGTCACCCAGGTGTCTCTATTATTAGAATGCCTGGGGTTGGCCAGGAGACTCTTCCGTTAGAATGCCTGAGGTCAGTCAGATATCTCTAAGCTTAGGATGCCTGGGGTCAGCTAGGAGTCTCTCCTATTAAAATGCCTGAATTTGGCCAGGTGCCTCTATCCCTAGAATGCTGGAAGTCACCCAAGTGTCTCTATAATCAGCATGCCTGAGGTCAACAAGAAGTCTCTCCCATTAGAATGCCTGGAGTTGGCCAGGAGTTTCTCTCTTTAAAATGTCTGTGATCACCCTGGTTTCTCTATCATTAAAATGCCTATGGTAGGTCAAGAATCTTTCACATTAGAATGCGTGTGGTCAGTCAGGAGTCTCTATCATTAGAATGCTTTCAGTCACCTAGGTATCTACCATTAGAATGCCTGGAGTCAACCAGGAGTGTCTATTTTTAGAATGTATGATATTGGCTGGATGTCTCTATCATTAGAATGTCTGAAGTCGGCCAGGGATCTCTATCCTTAGAATGCCTGAGGTCGCCTAGATTTCTATCATTAAAATGCCAGTGGTCGGCCAAAAGGCTCTATCCTCAGAAATTCTGAGTTCTACCAAGGGTCTTTATCATTAAAATGCCTCGGGTTGGCATGGAGTCTCTATCCACAAAATGCCTGATGCCACCTAGATGTCTCTTATTAGAATTCCCAGGGTCAGCCATGAGTCTCTATTTTTAGAATGCATGATGTTGCCCAGGTATCTCTATCATTAGAATGCCTGAGGTCGGCCAGGAGTATCTATCCTTAAAATGCCAGAAATACCCAGGTGTCTCTCATTATAATGCCTGGGGTCGGCCAGGAGTCTCTATCCTTAGAATGTCTAAAGTCTTCCAGGTGTTTCTATGATTAAAATGCCTGGGGTCGCCCACGTATCTCTATTATTAGAATGCCTGGGGTAGGATAGGAGTCTCTCCCATTAGAATGCCTGGGACAGGACAGGAGTCATTATCCTTAGAATTCCTGAGGTCACCCATGTGTCTATCTTTAGAAATCCTGGGGTCAGCTAGGAACCTCTGTCCATAGACTTCCTGAGGTCACCCAGGTGTCTCCATTATTAGAATGCCTGGGTTGGCCAGGAGATTCTTTGGTTAGAATGCCTGAGCCCAGGAGCTGGGTGTGGTGACTCATGCCTGTAATCCCAGCACTGGGAGGCTGAGGCAGGCAGATCACAAGGTCAGGATTTTGAGACCAGCCTGATCAACATGGTGAAACCACATCTTTACTAAAAATACAAAAATTAGCCAGGCCTGGTGGCGCTTGCTTGTAATCCCAGCTACCCAAAAGGCTGAGGGAGGAGAATCACTTGAACCCAGGAGGCAGAGGTTGCAGTGAGCCAAGATCATGCCACTGCACTCCAGCCTGGGCAAGACAGTGAGACAGATATCTCTACCCTTACAATGCCTGGGGTCAGCCAGGAGTCTTTCCTGTTAGAATGCCTGAATTTGGCCAGGTGTCTCTATCTTTAGAATGCTGGAAGTCGCCCAGGTGTCTCTATAGTTAGAACGCCTGAGGTCGGCCAGAAGCCTCTCCCATTAGAATGCCTGGAGTTGGCCAGGTGTCTCTATCCTTAGAATGCCTAAGGTTGGCCAGGTGTCTCTATCATTAGAATGTCCGATGTCAGCCAGAAGTCTCTATCCCAAGAATACATGAGGTCACCCAGGTGTCTATCATTAGAATGCCTGGGGTCAGTCAAAAGCTTCTTATCTGTAGAATGTCTGAGTGCGGCCAGATGTCTCTATTTTTAGAATGGCTGGGGATGCCTGGAGTCTCTCTCATTAAAATGCCTGAGGTCAGACAGATGATTCTATCCTTAGAATACAGGATTTCACCCAGGTGTCTCTATCATTAGAATGCCTTGGCTAAGCCAGGAGTCTCTGTACTTAGAATTCCTGTGGTCTGCCAGATGTCTCTATCCTTATAATAAATGAGGTCGGCAAGGAGTCTCTCCCGTTAAAATGCCTGAGGTTGTCTAGGTGTTTCTATTCTTAGAATACCTGGGGTTGTCCAAGAGACTCTCCTGTTAGAATGCTGAGGTCGGCCACACGTCTCTATTTTTAGAATGCCTGCGGTCTGCCAGGAGTCTCCCATTAAAATGTCTGAGGTCGGCCAGGTGTGTTCATTATTAGAATGCCTGGGGTCGGTAAGGAGTCTCTACGATTAGAAGGCCTGGGGTCGTCAGGAGTTTCTCCAATTAGAGTGCCTTGGGTTGACCATTAGTATCTCCTGAGAGAATGCCTGCTGGGATCAACCTGTGTTTCGGTCAGGTGTCTTTTTCTTTAGAAAGCCTTAGGTCTCCCAGGTGTCTCTGTCATTAGAATGCCTGAAATCTACTAAGAGTCTCTCCCGTTACAATGCCTCGTATGGCCCAGGAGTCTCTCCTGTTGGAATACCTGGTGTCTGCCACGTGTCTCTTTTCTTATGATGCCTGAGGTAGCACAGGTGTCTCTAACATTAGAATGCCTGATTTTGGCTGAGTCTCTCCCATTAGAATGCCTGAGGTCAGCCAGGTGTCTCCGTCTTTAGAATGTTTGAGATCATCCATTTGTCTCTATCCTTAGAATGTTTTGGGTAGAACAGGATTGTCTATCATTAGAATGTCTGGGATCACACAAGGGTCTCTCCCACTAGAATGCCTTGGGTCGGCCAGGTATCTCTATCACTAGAATGACTTACTCGCACAGGTTTCTCTATTATTAAAATGCCTGGGGTAGGCCGGGAGTCTCTCCTGTTAGAATGCTTTGGGTCGGCCAAATATCTCTGTTGTTAAAATGCCTAATGTTGCCAACGTATCTCTATCATTAGAATTCCCGAGGTTGGTCAGGAGTCTCTATCATTAGAATGCCATTAGAAAGTTTCTCTATCATAAGACTGAGTGGAGTCTCTATAATTAGGATGCCATGGTTTGGCCAGAGACCTTTATTATTAGAATGGCTGGGATTGGCCAGGAGTCTCTCCCTTTAGAATGCCTGAGGTCCCCCAGGTATCTCTATGATTAGAATGACTGGGGTCGGCCAGGAGTCTCTCCGGTTAGAATGCCTGTGGAAGACCACTAATATCTCTCATAAGAGTGCCTGAAATCGGCCAGGTGTCTCTATCCATAGAATGCCTGTAGTCACGCAGGTTTCTCTATTATTAAAGCACCTTAGGTATGTAAGGAGTCTCTCTTATTAGAACATCTGGGTTCGACAAGGAGTTTCTCCCATTACAATGTGGGGTCGGCCAGGAGTCTCTCCCATTAGAATGCCTGGGGTCAGTCAGGTGTCTCTGTCCATAGAATGATTGACTCATACAGGATTCTCTATTATTAGAATGACTGGAGTAGGTGAGGAGTTTCTATCATTAGAATGCCTGGGGTCGGCCAGGTGTCTCTCCTATTACAATTCCTTGGATCAGTCAGATTTCCCTATTGTTAGAATGCCTGATGTCACCAACGTGTCTCTATCATTAGAATTCCTGAGGTTGGTGAGGAGTCTCTATCATTGGAATGCCTGGGGTTGGCCAAAAATATCTCTCATTAGAATGCCTTTGGTCAGTCAGGTGTCTCTATTTTTAGAATGGCTGAAGTCGCCCAGGTTCCTCTATCGTTAGAATGTCTGTGATCAGCATGAGTCTCTCTTGTTAAAATGTCTGGGGTCGGCTAAGAAGTCTCTCCTGTTAGAACTCTCCATTGGAATTTCTGGGTTGGTCAGGTGTCACTATCCTTAGAATGCCTGAAGTCATACAGGTGTCTTTATCATTAGAGTGCCTGGGGTAGTCCAGGGGTCTTTATTATTAGAATGTCTAGGATCAGCCAAGAGTCTTTCCAGTTAGAATGCCTGGGTTCACCCAGCAGTCTGTACTGTTAGAATGCCTGATGTCGCCTAGGTGTCTCTATTATTAGAATGCCTGGGGTTGGCCAAGAGTCTCTTGTTAGAATGCCTAGGGTGGGTAAGGAGTCTCTCCTATTAGAATGTCTGGGGTGGGACGTGTCTCTATCCTTAGAATGCCCATGGTTCCACAAGTTTCTCTATTATTAGAGTCCCTGGGGTAAGCCAGGAGTCTATCTTTCGAATCTCTGCTGTTGGCCAAAAGTCTCTCCCTCTAGAATACCTAGGGTGGACCGAGTGTCATTATCCTTAGAATACCCGAGGTCGCCCAATGTCTCTCTATCATTGGAATTTCTGTGTTCGGACAGAGGTATCTAGCTTTAGAATGCCTGTGGTCAGTCAAGAGTCTCTCCTTTAAGAATGTCTGGGGTTGGCAAAATGTTTCTCTCCTTAGAATGACTGAGTTTGCACAGGTGTCTATCATTAGAACGCCTGGGCTCAGACAAGGCTCTCTATCATTAGAATGTCTGGGTTCAGTCTGGAGTCTCTTCCTTTGGAATGCCTGTGGTTGGCCATTTGTCCTTATTTTAAAAATGCCTGAGGTGGCACAGGTGTCCCCATTATTAGAGTGCCTGGGCCAGGCCAGGCATCTCTAACATTAGAATGCCTGAGGTCTGCAAGGAGTCTCTCCCAGTAGAATGCCTGAGGTTGTCCAGGAGTCTCTCTCATTAGATGCCTGGAGTCAAATAGGAGTTTGTCCCATTAGAGTGCCTGGGGTCGGCCAGGTGTCTCTATCCTTAGAATGTCTAGGTCACATAGATATCTCTACAATTAGAATGCCTAGGGTAGGGTAGGAGTCTTTATCATTAGAATTCTGAGGATCAGCCAGGATTGTCTCCCGTTATAATGCCTGGGGTCAGCCAGGTGTCTCTATTGTTAAAAATGCCTGATGTCATCTATGTGTTTATCATTAGAATGCCTGGGGTCAGCCAGGAGTCTCTCCTATTAGAATACCTAGGATGGGCTAGGAGTCTCTCTCATTAGAATGCCTGGGGTCTGCCAGGTGTCTCTATCCTTAGAATGCCTGTTACCCCACAGGTGTCTCCATTACTAAACCACCTGTGGTAGGGCAACATCAGCCAGGAATCTCTCTTGCTAGAATGCCTGCGGTGAACCAGGTGTCACTATCCTTAGAATGACTCAGGTTGCCCAGTTGTCTCCATAATTATAATTCCTGGGTTTGTACAGGAGTCTCTAGCACTAGAATGCCTGTGGTTAGCCAAAAGTCTTTCCCTTCAGAATGCCTGAGATTGGCCAGGTGATTCTCTCCTTGGAATAACTGAGTTCACACAGGTGTCTATTATTAGAATGCCTGGGTTCGGACAGGGATCTCTATCATTAGAATGCCTGGGGTCGGCCTGGAATTTCTTCCGTTAGAATGTTTGTGGTAGGCCTGGGGTCTCTATCATTAGTAAGCCTGGTGTCGGTCAGTAGTCTCTCCAGTTAGAGTGCCTGGGGTCGACCAGGTGTCTCTAGCCTTAGAATTGCTGAGGTAGCACTGGTGTCTCCATCATTGGAATGCCTGCAGTAGGCCTAAAGTCTCTATGATTAGAAAGCCTAGTGTTGGTCAGAAGTCCCTACCATTAGAATGCCTTGGGTCAGTCAGGTGTCTCTCCCATTAGAAACCCTGGGTCGGCCAGGTGTCTCTATCATTAGAATGCTTGAGGTAGCCCTGTTGTCTCTATCATTATAATGCCTGGATTTGGCCACACGTCTCTATCATTAGAATGCCTGGGTCAGCCAGGAGTCTCTCCCATTAGAATGCCCAAAGTTGGCCAGGTATCTATATTTTTAGATTGCCTGAGTTCACCCATGTGTCTCTATAATTAGAATGCCTGGAGTTTCACAGGAGTCTGCCTTCTTAGAATGCCTTGGGTCGGCCTGGGGTCTCTCCTGTTAGAATGCCTGGGGTTTGCTAGGTGTCTCTCTCCTTAGAATTTCTAATGTCTCCCAGGTGTCTCTATTTTTAGACTGCCTACATTTGGCCAGTAGTATCTCCCATTAGAATGCCTGTGGCCACTCTGGTGTCTCTATCCTTAGATTGCCTGATTCTCCCAGGTATCTCTCTCATAAGAATGCCTTGGTTCATCCAAAAGTCTCTAACATTACAATGCCTGGGTACGGCCAGTGGTCTCTCTTGTTAGAATGTCTGTACTTGGTCCAGAGTCTTTCCGATTAGAATGCCTGTGGTTGGCCAAGTGTCTCTATCCTTAAAAAGTCTGGAGTAGGCCAGGATTCTGTATCATTAGCATGCCTGTAGTCGGCCAGTAGTCTCTTAAGTTAAAATACCTGAAATCGGCTAGGGGTCTCTATTTCTAAAATGCCTGAGGTTGCACAGATGTCTCTATCATGAGGATGCCTGGCATAGGCTATCATTAGAAGCCTGGAGTTGGCCAGGAGGATCTTTGGTTAGAAAGCCTTAGGTCAGCCAGGTGTCTCTATCCTTAGAATGTCTGAAATCTCCCAGGTGTCTCTATTATTAGAATGACTGTGTTCAGACAAAATTCTCCCCTGATATAATTCCTTGGGTCAGCCATATGTCTCTATCCTTAGAATGACTGAGGTTGCTCAGGTGTCACTATTATTAGAATGCCTGTGGTAAGCCAGGAGTCTCTATTTTAACCATGACTGGGTTTTCACAAGTGTCTTTATCTTTAGAGTGCCTGAGGTAGCTTAGATGATTTTATCCTTAGAATGCCTGAGTTTGCACTGGTGTCCCCATCATTAGAATGTCTGAGGTAGGCCAGGAGTATCTATCATTAAGAGTACCTGGGGTAGGCCACATGCCTCTCCCATTAGAATGCCTGTTTTGGCCAGGTGTCTTTGTCCTTAGAATGCCTGATGTAACCCAAAATTCTCTATCATTAGAATGCCTGCGGTTTGTCAAGAGTCTCTTCCATTAGAATGCCTGTGGTCGTCCAGGTCTCACTCTCCTTAGAATGCCTGATGTCCCCCATGTGTCTCTACCATTAGAATGCCTGGAGTGAGCCATGTGTCTCCCTTGTTAGAACGCCTGGGGTCGTCCAGTTATCTCTCCCATTAGAATGCCTGGGTCAACCAGGTGTCTCTACCAATAGAATGGCTGGCGCTGCCCAGGAGTCTCTATCACTGAAATGCCTGGGGTCATCCAGAGCTCTTTGTTATTAGAATGCCTGAGGTGGCACAGGTGTCTGTTATTAGCATGTCTGTGGTAGCCCAGAAGTCTCTACCATTAGAATATCTGGGGTTGGCCAGGATTCTCTCTCATTAGAATACTGGGGCCAGCCAGGTGTCTCTATCCTTAGAATGCCTGAGGTCACCCGGATGTCTCTATCATTAGAATGCTAGGGGTTGGCCAGAAGTTTCTATCATTACAATGCCTTGGGTCGGCCAGGACTCTCTCCCCTTAGAATACCGGGCTTCTACCAGAAGTTTCTCCTATTAGAATGCCTCAGTTCGGCCAGTTGTCTTTATCTTTAGAATGCCTGAGTTTGTCCAGGTATCTCTACCATAGGAATGCTTAGAATCAGCCAGAGGTGCCTTGGGTAAAAATGCCTGGGTTTTACCAGGAGTCTCTCCCATTAAATTGTCTGAGGTTGGCAATGTGTCTCTATCCTTAGAATGTCTCGTGTCTCAATGATGTCTCTATCATTAGAATGCCTGGGATAGGCCAGGGATCTCTATCATTAAAATGCCTGGGTTAGCTAGGAATCTCTCTTGTTAGAATGGCTGTGGGGTTGATGATGTGTCTCCATCCCTAGAATACCGGAATTCACCCAGGTGTCTATATCATTAGAATTCCTGGAAACGACCAGAAGTCTCCGTCATTAAAATGCCTAGGGTATGCCAGGAGTCTCTACCATTAAAATGCCTCGGCTATGCCAGGTGTCTCTATCCATAGAATGCCTGAAATTGCCCAGTTGTTTCTATTATTAGAATGCCTAGGTTTGGCCAGGAGTCTCTCCCGTTAGAATGCCTGGGGTCCACCAGGAGGGCCTCCCATTAGAATGACATGTTTTGATGACATGTCGCTATCATTACAGTGCCTGAGGTCTCAGAGGTGTCTCTAATCTTAGAATGCCTGACGTAGGCCAGGAGTCTCTCCCACTAGAATGCCTGGGGTCAGTGAAAACTCTCTCCCATTAGAAAGCCTGGTGTCGTCCAGGAGTCTCTATCCTTAGAATGCCTAATGTCGCCCAGGTGTCACTATCATTACAATGCCTGTGGTTTGCCAGGAGTTTCTCCCGTTAGAATGTCTGGGGTCAGCAAGGAGTCTTTCCTGTTAGAATACCTAGGGTCAGCAAGGCGTCTTTTCCATTAGAATGCCTGGGGTCAGCCAGGTTTCTCTAGTTTTAGAATACTTGAAGTTTCACAGAATTCTCTATCATTAGAGTGCCTGGGTTGGCCAGGAGTCTCTATCATTCAAATGCTTGGGGTTGGTCAGAAGTCTCTTTTGGTAGGATGCCTATGGTTGACCAGTTGTCACTGTCCATTGAATGCCTGAGGTCACAAAGGTGTCTCATTAGAACTTCTGAAATAAGACAAGAGTCTTTAATATTAGGAAGCCTAATGTTGGTCAGGAGCCTCTTTTGTTAGAATGCCTGAAGTTGGCCAGGTGTCTCTATCTTTAGAATGGTGAGGTTGCCCAGGTGTCTCTACCATTAGAATGCCTGGGGTCGTTCAGGAGTCTCTCTCATGAGAATGCCTGTGGTTGAACAGGAGTCTCTTCCATTAGAATCCCTGCTGTCAACCAGGAGCCTCTCCCATTAGAATACCCGTGGTCAGCCAAGGTGCCTTCATCCTTAGAATGCCTGATATCATGGAGGTGTCTCTATCATTAGAATGTCTTTGGTCCACCAGGAGTCTCTCCCGTTAGAAATCCTGGGTTCAGCCAGGTGTCTGTAACCTTAGAATGCCTGAGGTTACCCAGGTGTCTCTATCATTAGAAGGTTTAGAATCGTTCAGGAGTCTCTATCATTAGAATGCCTGGTTCACCTTGGATTCTCTATTGATAGAATGCCTGGGTTCGGCCAGGTGTCTTTATCCTAAAAATGTGTGAGGTTGCAGAGGTCTCTTTATCATTAGAATGCCTGGGTTAGGCCAGAAGTCTTTATTGTTAGTATGTCTGAGCTCAGCTGGGAGTCTCACCCATTAGAATGCCTCGGATTGGCCAGGTGTGTCTATGGTTAGAATGGTAAGGTCACCCAGATGTCTCTATCATTAGAACGCCTGGGGTCAGCCTTGAGGCTCTATAATTAGAATGCCTGGATTCGGCCAAAAGTCTCTGGTTAGAATGCCTGGGGTCAGCCAGGTGTTCCCATCTTTAGAATGCCTGAGGTCGCCCAGGTTTCTCTATCTTTAGAATTCCTGGGGATGGCCAGGAGTCTCTTTTATGAGAATGCCTGTGGTCAACCAGGAGTCTCTTCCATTAGAATGCCTATGTTCAGGCATGAGTCTCTACCATTAGAATGCCTGTGTTCAGCCAGGTTTCTCCATCCTTAGGATGCCTGATGTCGTCGAGGTGTCTCTATCATTAGAATGCCTGCGGTCGACAGGAGTCTCTCCTGTTAGAATGTCTGGGGTCGACCAGGTGTCTCTATCCTTAGATTGTCTGAAGTCGAACAGATGTCTCTATCATTAGAATGCCTGCTGTAGTCTTGGAGTATCTATCATGAGAAAGCCTAATGTCAAGCAGGAGTCTCTTCACTTAGAATGCCTTGGGTCATTTAGGGGTCTCTATCCTTAGAATGTCTGAGGTCGCCAAGCTGTCTCTATTTTCAGAATGCTGGAGGGTCGGCAAGAAGTCTCTCATTAAAATGCCTGGGGTTGGCCAGGAGTCTGTCCTGTTAGAAAGCCTGGGTCAGTCAGGTGTTTCCATTTATTAAATACCTGAGGTCACACAGGTATCTATCATTAGCATGCCTGGGGTCAGCCAGGAAACTCTCTTGTTAGAATGCTTGTGGTCAGCAAGGTGTCTCTATTCTTAGAATGCCTGAGGTAGTGCAGGTGTCTCTATCACTAGAATGCCTGTCTTCAGCCAGGAGTCTCTAGTGTTAGAATGTCTGATGAAGGCCAGAAGTCTCTCTTTAGAAAGCCTAGGTCAGCCATGTGTTTCTATCATTAGAATGCCTGAGGTTGCCCAGGTGTCTCTGTCATTACAATGCATGGGGTCAGCCATGAGTCTCTTTTATTAGAATGCCTGGAATAGGCCAGGAATCTGTCCCATTAGAATGCCTGGCATCAACCACGTGTCTCTATCCTTCAATTGCCTGAGGTCGCCAAGGTGTCTCTATCATTAGAAAACCTGGAGTTGGACAGGTGTACCTCTCATTAGAATGCCTTGAGTCAGACAGGAATTGCTCCTGTTAAAATTCGTTAGGAGGCCTGTGATTGGCTAGGGATCTCTGTTCTTATAATCCCTGATTTGCCCAGATGTCTGTATTATTAGAATGCTTTTTGTCGACCAGGAGTATCTCCCATTATAATGCCAGGAGTATCTTGGCAAGGTGTCTCTATCCTCAGAATGCCTGAGGTCTCCCAGGTGTCTCTATTATCAGAATGTCTGGAATAAGCCAGATTTCTTTATTACTGGAATGCCTGGAGTCGTCCAGGACTCTCTGTCATTACAGTGCCTGGGTACAACCAGGAGTCTCCCAGTTAAAATACCTGGGGTCAGTCAGAAGTCTCTCCCAGACTAAGGTTGGCCATGTGGCTCTATACTTAGAATGCCTGATGTTGCTCAGGTATCTCTATCATTAGAATGCCTGGGGTAGGGCAGGAGTCTCTATCATTAGTATGTGTGGTGTCAGCCATGAATCTCTCCTGATGAAATGCCTGGGGTTGACCAGGTTTCTCTACCCTTAGAATGCTTGAGGTTGCACAGGTGTTTCTGTCATTAGAATGCCTAAGGTCTTCCAGGTATTTCAATAATTGAAATGCCTGGTGTTGGCCAGGAGTCTCTCTGTTATAATGCCTGGGGTCAACCAGGTTCCTCACGTGTCTCTATAAGCACATGCCTGGGGTCAGCCAAATGTCTCTATTTTTAGAATGCCTGATGTCAAACAGGTGTCTCTATCATTAGGATGCCTGTGGAACGCCAGGAGTCACTTTCGTTAGAATGGCTGGAATGGGCCAGACGTCTCTATTTTTAGAATGCCTGAGGTCCCCCAGGTGTCTCTATCATAAGCATGCCTGAAGTCAGTCAAGAATCTTTCTGATTAGAATGCCTGGAGTCAACCAGGATTCTTTCCCATTACAATGCATGTGTGAGCCAGGTGTCTTTATCTTTAGAATGCCTTAGGCAGCTTAGGTGTCTCTATCATTAGAATGCCTTGTGTGGGCCAGGAGTCTTTATCATTGGAATGCTTGGGGTCACCCATTAGTCTTTTCCGTTAGATGCCTGGGGTCAGCCTAGTGTCTGTATTGTTAGAATGCCTGATGTTGCCCAGGTGTCTTTACTATTAGAATTCCTGGGATTGGCCAAGAATCTCTCCCATTAGAATTCCTGCAGTTGGCTAGGAGTTTCTCCTATCAGAATGCCTGGGGTCGGTCAGGTGTCTCTATCCTTAGAATGCTACAGGTCTCACAGGTGTCTTTTTCATTAGAACGCCTGAAGTAGGCCAGGAGTCTCTATCATTCTTATGCCTGTGGTCAGCCAGGAGTCTCTCCTGTTAAAGTGCTTGTTGTGGGTCAGGTATCTCTATCATTGAAATGCCTGAGTTCGCCCATGGGTCTGTATAATTAGATTGCATGCAGTCGGCCAGGAATCTCTCCCGTTAGAATGTCTAGGGTTGGCCAGGTGTCTTTCCTGTTAAAATGCCTGGGTTGGTCCGGTGTCAGTATTTTTAGAATGCCTGTGGTCTTTCTGGTGTCTCTATTATTAGAATGCCTGGAGTCAGCAAGGGGTGTCTTTTGTTAGAATGCCTGGGGTCAACCAGGTGTCTTTAGAATGCCTGGGATTGGCCAGGTTTCTCTATCCTTAAAATGCCTGAGGTCCCCCAAGTGTCTCTATCATTAGAATGGCTGGGGTTGGCCAAAAGTCTCTCTCATTAGAATTCCTGGGGTCAACCAGGAGTCTTTCCTGTTAGAATGCCTCGGGTCTGTCAGGGGTCTCTATCCTTAGAATGCCTTAGGTCACACAGGTAACTCTATCATTAGGATGCCTATGGTAGGCCAGGAGTCTCTATCACATGAATGCCTGGAGTTGGCCATGAGTCTCTCCCATTAAATTGCCTGGGGTCAGTCAGGTGTCTCCATCCTTAGAATGTTAGAGCTCTCACAGGTGTCTTTTTCATTACAGCGCCTGAGGTAGGCCAGGAGTCTCTATCATTCTTATGCTTGTGGTCAGCCAGGATACTCTCCCTTAGAGTGCTTGAGGTGGGAAAAGTGTCTCTATCCTTGAAATGCCTAGAGTCGCCCATGGGTCTGTATAATTAGAATGGATGTAATCAGCCAGGAATCTCTCCCGTTAGAATGCCTAGGATTGTCCAGGTGTCTTTCCTGTTATAATCTCTGGGTTGTCCGGGTGTCAGTGTTTTTAAAATGCCTGCAGTTGCTCTGGCATCCCCATCACTAGAATGCCTGGGGCAGGCCGAAAGTCTCTATCGTTAGAATACCTGGGGTCGGCAAAGGGTGTCTTTTGTTAGAATGCCTGGGATCAGCCAGGTGTCTTTAGAATGCCTGGGGTTGGCCAGGTTTCTCTATCCTTAAAATGCCTGAGGTCACCCAAATGTCTCTATCATTAGAGTGGCTGGGGTCAGTCAGCTGTCTCTATTCTTAGAATCTCTGAGGTCAGCCAGGTGTCTCTATCATTAGTATGCCTGGGGCTGGCCAAAAGTCTCTCTCATTAGAATGCCTGGGGTGGACCAGGAGTCTTTCCCATTAGAATACCTGGGATCGGCCAGGGATCTCTAACCTTAGAATGTCTTAGATCACACAGGTATCTCTATCATTATGATGCCTGTGGTAGGCCATGGGTTTCTCCTGTTAGAATGTCTGGGGTCAGTCAAGTGTCTCTATCCTTAGAATGCTACAGTCTCACAGGTGTCTTTTTCATTAGAGTGCCTGAGGTAGGCCAGGAGTCTCTATCATTCTTATTCCTGTAGTCAGCCAGGAGTGTCTCCCGTTAGAGTGCTTGGAGTGGGTCAGGTGTCTCTATCTTTGAAATGCCTGAGGTCGCCCAAGGGTCTGTATGATTAGAATGCATGCAGTTGGCCAGGAATCTCTCCCATTGGAATGTCTAGGGTTGGACAGGTTTCTTGTCTGTTATAATGCCTGAGTTGGCTAGGTGTCAGTATTTTTAGAATACCTGAGGTCTCTCAGGTGTCTCTATCATTAGAATTCCTGGGGTAGGCCAAAAGTCTCTATCATTAGAATATCTGGGGTTGGCAAGGGGTATCTTTTGTTAGAATGCCTGGGGTCGGCCACGTGTCTCTACAATGCCTGAGGTTGGCCAAAAGTCTCTATCATTAGAATATCTGGGGTCAGCAAGGGTTGTCTTTTGTTAGAATGCCTAGGATCAGCCGGGTGTCTTTAGAATGCATGGCATCGGCCAGTTTTCTCTATCCTTGAAATGCCTGAGGTCACCCAAGTGTCTCTATCATTAGAATGGCTGGGGTCAGCCAGGAGTCTCTCCCGTTAGAATGCCTGGGGTCAGCCATCTGTCTCTAAGAATCTCTGAGGTTACCCAGGTGTCTCTGTCATTAGCATGCCTGGAGTTTGTCAAAAGTCTCTCTCATTACAATGCCTAGGGTCAGCCGGGAGTATTTCCCATTAGAATGCCTGGGGTCGGCCAGCTGTCTCTAAGAATCTCTGAGGTCATCCAGGTGTCTCTATCATTAGTGTGCCTGGGGTTTGCCAAAAGTCTCTCTCATTAGAATGCCCGGGGTTGACAAGGAGTCTTTCCCATTAGAATGCCTGGAGTCGGCCAGGTGTCTCTATTCTTAGAATGCCTTAGGTCACACAGGGGTCTCTATCATTAGAATGCCTGTGGTAGGCCAGGAGCCTCTATCATTTGAATGCCTGTGGTCAGCCACGAGTGTCTCCCATTACAATGCCTGGGATCGGCCCAGTGTCTTTATTGTTAGAATGCCTGATGTCACCCTGTTGTCTATAGTGTTAGAATGCCTGGGGTGGGCCAGGAGTCTCTTATGTTAGAATGCCTGGGGTTGGCCAGGTGCCTTTATTCTTAGAATGCTTTATGTCTCACAGATGTCTCTATCATAAGAGCACTGGGGGTATGCCAGAAGTCTATATCATTCAAATGCCTGTGGTCAGCCACGAGTGTCTCCCGTTAGAGTGCCTGGTGTCAGCGTGGTGTCTATGTTTTTAGAATGCCAGAGGTAGCCCAGGAATCTGTATCATTAGAATGCTTGGGGTCGGCCAGGAATCTATCCCATTAGAATGCCTAGGGTTAGCCAGATGTCTCTCTTGTTAGAAAGCCTAGGTCGGGCAGGTGTCTTTATTCTTAGAATGTCTGAGGTTGCCCAGATGTCTCTATCATTAGAATGCCTGGGGTAGGCCAGGAGTCACTATCATTAAAATACATGAAGTCAGCAAGGAGTGTCTTTCTTGAAAATGCCTGGGGTATTGCCGGTGTCTCTTTCCATAGATTTCCTGAGGTCACCTAGGTGTCTCTATCACTAGAACGCCTGGGTTTGGCCAAAAGTCTCTATCATTTGAACATCTGGGCTCAGCCAGGAGGCTTTCCCATTAGAATGCCTGGGGTCTGTCTGGTGTCTCTATCCTTGGAATGCCTGAGGTCGCCCAGGTGACTCTAGCATTAAAATGCCTATGGTCGGCCATGAGTCTCTATCATTAGCATGCATGTGGTCTTCCAGTAGTCTCTATCATTGGAATGCCTAAGGTTGACCAGGTGTCCCTATTTTCAGAATGCCTCAGGTCGCATTAGAATGCCTGTGGCAGCCAGAAGTCTCTATCATTAGAATGCCTTGTGTTGGGCAGTAGTCTCTTACGTTAGAAAAACTGGTGTCAGCCGTGTGTCTCTATCTTTAGAATGGCTGAGTTTTCTCAGGTGTCTCTATTGTTAAAATGCCTGGGGTTGGTCAGGAGTCTTTATCATTAGAATGCCTGTGGTCAGCCAAAAGTCTCTCCCATTAAAATACCTGGGGCAGCAAGGAGTCTCTTTATTTCGAATGCCTGTGTTCAGTCAGGTGTCTCTATCCTTAGAATGCCTGAGGTTGCACAGGTTTTTCTCTTATTAGATTGCCTGGACTAGGTCAGGTGTCTCTGTTATTAAAATGCCTGTGGTTGTCCAGGAGTCTTTCTGTTAGAATGCCTGGGGCTGACCAGGTTTCTCTATCATTAGAATGATCAGGTTGCCCAGGTGTCTTTATCTTTAGAATGCCAGGGGTCTGCCAGGAGTCTTTATTGTTAGAATGCCTGGGCTTGGCCAGTAGTCTCTCCCATTAAAATGCCTGGGTTCGACCAGGTATCTCTATCCTTACAATGTCTGATGTCACACAGATTTCTCTTCCATTACAGTGAGTGCGGTAGTCTAGGAGTCTCTATAATTAGAATGCCTGGTTTTCACCAGGAGTCTTTCCCATTAGAATAGCTGTGGTCGGCAAGGTGTCTCTATGCTTAGAATGTCTGAGGTCTCTTTGGTGTCTGTATCATTAGAATGCCTGTGGTTCACCATGAATCTATCCCATTAAATGCTTGGGGTCGACCAGGTGTTTCTGTCATTAGAATGTCTAAGGTCTTCCAGGAATCTCAATCATTTGAATGTCTGGTGTCAGCCAGGACTCTCTCCCATTATAATGCCTGGAGTTGGCCAGATGTCTCTATTTTTAGAATGCCTAAGGTTGAATAGGTATCTCTATCACTACAATCCCTGCTGTATACCAGCAGTCTCTATCATTGGAATGCCTGCGGTCGGCCAGGAGTGTTTATCTTTAGAATGTGTGAGGTTGCCCACGTGTCTCTATCATAAGCATGCCTTGGGTTGACCAGCTGTTTCTATTTTTAGAATGTCTGATGTCGAACAGGTGTCTCTATCATTAGAATTCCTGGGGAATGCCAAGATTCTGTATCATTAAAATGCCTGGGGTCGGCCAGGAGTCTCTTCCATTGGAATGTGTGAGGACCACTAGGTGTCTTTATCCTTAGAATGCCTGAGGTTCCCCAGGTGTCTCTATCATTAGAATTCCTCGCGTTGGCTAGGAGTCTTTATTATTAGAATTGCTGGGGTCAGCACTAGTAGTAGCTCCCACTAGAGCAATTCTAGTGGGAATTGCTCTCTCGCTAGAATGCCTGGGTACAGCAAGGAATCTCTCCCGTCAGAATGCCTGGAGTGAGCCAGGTTTCTCTATCCTTAGAATGTCTGAGGTAAGACACGTGACTCTATAATTAGAATGCCTGGGGTAAGCCATGAGTCCCTATCATTCGAATGCCTGGGGTTGGCTAGGAGTCTCTTCCATTAGAATTCCTGTGGTTGGCCAGGTGTCTCTGTGCTTAGATTGTCTGATGTCATCCAAGTGTCTCTAACATTAGAATGCCTGGGGTTAGCCAGGAGTCTCTCTTATTAGAACGCCTTGGTTCGGCCAGTTGTATCTACCCTTTGAATGCCTGAGGTCGTCCAGGAGTCTCTATCATTAGAATGCCTTAGTTCGTCTAGGAGTCTCTCCCGTGAGAAAGCCTAGGATGGTCCAGGAGTCTCTTCTGTTAGAATGTCTGTGGTCAGCCAGGTGTGTCTATTCTTACAAAGCCCGAGGTTGCACAGGTGTCTCTATCATAATACCTGGGGTAGGCCAGGAGTCTCTATCATTAGAATGCCTGAAGTCTGCTAAGAGTCTGTCTCATTAGAATGCCAGGGTTGGCCAGGTGTTTCTACCCTTACAATGACTGAGGTTGGCTAGGTGTCTCTATCCTTACAATGACTGAGGTAACACAGGTGTCTCTATCATTAAAATGCCTGGAGTCATCCAGGAGTCTATATCATTAGAATGCCTGGGTTCAGCCAGTTGACTCTCCCGATAGAATGCCTGGGGTCGCAAGGTGTCTCTATACTTAGAATGCTTGAGGTCCCTTAGGTGTCTATACCATTTGACTGCCTGGGGTCAGCCAGGATTCTCTATCATTAGAATGCCTTGGTTCAGCCAGTAGTCTCTACCATTAGCATACCTGGGGTAACCTTAGAATGACTGTGGCCCCCAAGATATCTCTATCATTAGAATGCCAGGGGTCAGCCAGGAGTCTCTATCATTAGAAGGCCTGGGGTTTGCCAAAATCCTCCCACCTGAGGTCTGCCAGGTGTCTCTAACTTTAGAATGCCTGAGGTCTCACAGGTGCCTCTATCATTAGAGCACCTGTGGTAGGCCAAGAGTTTCTATAATTAGAATGCCTGGGGTCGGACAGGAGTCTCTCCCATTAGAACGCCTGGGTTTGGCCAGGAATCTCTCCCATTGGAATGGCTGGTGTCGGCCAAGTGTCTTTATCCTTAGAATGCCTGAGGTTCCTTAGGTTTCTCTAGCATTAGCATGCCCGGGATTGGCCAGGAGTATTTATAATTAGAATGCCTAGGGATGGTCAGGAGTCTCTCTTGTTAGAATAACTGGGGTCAGCCAGGAGTCTCTCCCATTAGAATGACTGAGTTCTGCCAGGTGTCTCTATCCTTAGTATGCGTGAGTTCCCACAGGTGTCTTTATCATTAGAATGTTTGGGGAAGGCCAGGAGTCTCCATCATTAGAATGTCTGGGTTTGACCAGGAGTCTCCATAATTAGAATGCTTGGGATCAGACAGAAGTCTTTTCCCATTTAAACGCTTGGGGACGGCCAAGAGTCTGTCCAGTTAGAATGCCTGTCATCGACCAGGAGTCTCTCCAGTTAGAATGCTGGAGTTCTTCAGGTGTCTTCATCCTTAGAATGCCTGAGGTCTTCCAGATGTCTCTATTATTAGTATGTTTGGGGTCGGCCAGCTGCCTTTCCCATTAGAATACCTGTGGTCAGCCAGTTAATGCCTCAGGTGGCCCAGGAGTTTCTATCACTAGAATGCCTGAGGTTGGCCAGGGGTCTTTATCATTAAAATGTTTGGTTTCAGCCAGGGGTCTCTTTCATTAGAATTTCCAAATTCGAGCTGGTGTCTCTATCCTTAGAATGCCTGAGGTGGCGCAGTTGTCTCTATCATTAGCATACCTGTGGTAGGCCAGGAGTCTCTATCATTAGAATGCCTATGGTTGGCAAGGACTCTCTCCCCTTACAATGCTGGGGGTCTGCCAGGAGTCTCTTCCATTAGAATGCCCTGAATTGGTCAGGGATCTTTATCTTTAAAATGTGGGAGGTTGCCCAGTTGTCTCTATTATTAGAATCCCTAGGGTCAGCCAGTAGCCTCCCCATTTAGAATGCATAGGTTCTGTCAGCAATCTCTCCCATTAGAATACCTGAGGTCAGCCATGTGTCTCTATTCGTAGAATGCCTCATGTCGCACAGCTTTCTTTATCATTAGAATGCCTGGAATGGGCCAGGATTCTCTATCATTAGAATGCCTTAAGTTGGCCAGGAGTCTCTCCTGTTAGAATGACTGGAGTTGACGATGTGTCCCCATCCTTAGAATGGCTGAGGTCACCCAGGTGTCTATTAAGAATGCCCAAGGACGGCCAGGAGTCTATCATTAGAATGCCCAGGGTATTCCAGAAGTCTCTACCATTAGAATGTATGGTCTATTCCAGGTGTCTTTATCATTACAATGCATGATGTTGCCCAGGATTTTTTATCATTAAAATGCCTGGGTTCGGCCAGGAGTCTCTTTCATTAGGATGACTGGAATTGGTGAGGTTTCTCCATTCTTAGCATGCCTGAGGTCTCAGAGGTGTCTCTAACATTAGAATTCCTGGAGTCGTCCAGGAGCCTTTTCCATTAGAATGCCTGGGGTTTGCCAGGTGTCTCTATCTTTAGAATGCCTGAGGTTGCAGAGGTGTCTCTAGCATTAGAATGCCTGGGTTAGGCCAGGAGTTTCTATCATTAGAATTCCTAGAATTGGCCAAGAGTACCTCCTGTTAGAATGCCTGTGGTTGTCCAGGTGTCTCTGTCATTAGAATGCCAGGTGTTGGCCAGGCATCTCTATAGTTATAATGCCTTTGGTAGACCAAGAATCTCTACCATTAGAATGCCTGGGGTCAGCCAGGTATTTCTAAACTTGGAATGTATAAGTTCTCACAAGTGTTTTATCCTAGAATGTCTGAGATTGACAAGGAGTTTTTTTATCATTCAAATACCTGGAATTTACCAGGAGTCTCTTTTCTTAGAAAATTGAGGCTCCACCAGGAGTCTCCCCATTAGAATGCATCAGTCACCCAGGTGCCTCTATTTTTAGAATGCTTAAGATCACACATTTGTCTCTATCATCAGAGTGATACCTGAAATCGGCCAGGTGTCTCTATCCCTAGAATGCCTGAGGTATCACAGGCATCACTATCATTGGAATGTTTGGGGTAGGCCAGGAGTCTCTGTCATTAGAATGCCTGGGTTTGGCCATGACTCTCTCCTGTTAGAATGCTGTCGTTCCACCAAAAGTTTCTACTGCTAAAATGCTAAAATGCTAAAATGCCTTGGTTCAGCCAGGTGTCTCTATCTTCAGAATGCCTGTGATTGCCCCAGTGTCTCTATCTTTAGAATGCCAAGGGTGTGCCAGCATTCTCTCCCATTAGAATGCCTGGTTTCGACCAGGTGTCTTTATTCTGAGAAGGCCTGAGGTCCCCCAGGTGGCTCTACCATTAGAATGCCTGGGGTCGGCCAGGAATCTCTACCATTAGAATGCCTGGGGTCGGCCAGGAATCTCTACCATTAGAATGCCTGGGGTCAGCCAGTAGACTCTCTCTACCATTAGAATGCCTGGGGTCGGCCAGGAATCTCTACCATTAGAATGCCTGGGGTCAGCCAGTAGACTCTCTTGTTAGAATGCCTAGTGCTGGCCAGTAGTCTCTCCTATTTGAATGCCTGGGGTTGGCCAGGTGTTTCTATCCTTAGTGTGCCTCAGGTCACATAGGTGTCTCTATCATTACCTGGGGTAGGCGAGGTGTCTCTACCATTAGATTGTCTGGGGTCAGCCAGGAGTCTCTCCTTTTAAAATTCCTGGGGTAGGCCAGGTATCTCTATCTTTAAAATGCCTGGGTCTTGCCAGGAGTCGCTACTTTTAAAATGCCTGAGTTTGCACAAGTGTCTCTAACAGAATGCCTGAGGTAGGGCACGAGTCTCTATCATTAGAATGCCTGGGGTCAGCCAGGGGTATCTCCCATTAGAAAGCCTTGAGTTGGTCATGTATCTCTATCCTTAGAATGCCTAATGTCACCAAAGAATCTCTATCATTAGAATGCTTGGAGTAGGCCTGGAGTCTCTATCATTAGATATCCTGAATTTGGCCAGGACCCTCTCCTGTTAGAATGCCAGGAGTCCTCCAAAAGTCTCTGTTGTTAGAATGCTTCAGTTCGGCCCGGTGTCTCTATCTTTAGAATGCTTGTACTCCCCCAGGTGTCTCTATCATTAAATGCTGAGGTTCAGCCAGGAGTCTCTCTTGTTAGGATAATTGAGGTAGGTGAAGTGTCTCTAGCCTTAGAATGGCTGAGGTCTCAGAATTGTCTCTAAAATTAGAATGTCTACAGTATGCCAGGAGTCTCTCCCTTAAGAATGCCTGGGGTCAACCAGGAGAATCTTCCATTTAAATGCCTGGATTAGGCAAGCTGTCTCTCTCTATCCTTAAAATGTCTGAGGTCGTATAGGTGTCTCTATCATTAGAATGCCTTGGTTGGGCCAGGCATCTCTATCACCAGAATGCATGGGTTGGGCCAGAAGTCTTCCCCGTTAGAATGCCTGGGGTCATCCAGGTTTCTCTATCCTTACAATTCCTGAGGTCAGTCAGTTGTCTCTGTCATTAGAATGCCTGGGCTAGACCTTGAGTCTCTATAGTTAGAATATTTGTTTTTGGCCTGGAGTCTCTCCCGTTAGAATGCCTGGGGTTGGCCAAGTTTCTTCATCTTAAAAATGCTTGAGGTCGCACTGGTATTTCTATCATTAAAATGCCTGGGCTAGACCCTAAGTCTCTGTATTAGAATGTCTAAAGTTGGCCGCATATCTCTCCCATTAGAATTCTTGGGGTCGGCCAGGTGTCTTTATTCTTAGAATGGTTGGGTCACCCTGGTGTCTCTACCATTACAATGCCTGGGGTCGGAAAGAAGTCTCTTTAGAAAGCCTAGGTCAAGCAGGTGTCTCTATCTTTAGAATGCCTGAGGTTGCCCAGCTGTCTCTATCATTAGAATGCCTGCGATCAGCTGGGATTCTCTACCGTTAGAATACCTAGGATTGGCCAGGAGTCTCTCCCATTAGAATGCCTGGTTCAGCCAGGTGTCTCTATCCTTAGAATGCCTAGGGTAGGCCAGGAGTTTCTATCATAAGAATGCCTGGGGTTGGCCAGGTTTCTCTATCCTTATATTGCCTGATGTTCCTCAGGTGTCTCTATCATTGGAATGCCTGGATTCATCCAAGAGTCTCTATCATTCGAATGCCTAGGGTTGACCAAGAGTCTCTCTGGTTAGAATGCCCAGGGTCAGCGAGGTGGCTGTCTCCTTAGAATAACTGAGTTTCCACACTTGCCTCTATCATTAGAATGCCTGGGGTCCACCAGGAGTCTCTAACGTTAGAATTCCTGAGGTCGGCCAAGAGTCTCTCCCATTAGAATGCCTGTGGTCTACCTGGTGTCTCTATCCTTAGAATGGCTGAGGTCCCCCAGTTGTCTCTATTATTAGAGTGTCTTGAATAGGCCAGGAGTCTCTACCATTGCAATGTCTGGGATTTTCCAGGTGTCTCTATCCTTAGAATGTCTGACGTCCCCCAGGTGTCTCTATTATTAGAATGCCTGAAGTCAGCCAGGTGTCTATCTTTAGAATGCCTAAGTTCACTCAGGTGTCTCTATCATTAGAATGTCTTAGATGGGCCAGGAGTCTCTATCATTAGAATGCCTTGGGTTGGCCAGGAATCTCTATCATTGGAAGGCCTACATTGGGCCAGGTGTCTCTATCTTTAGAATGACTGATGTTGCCCAGGTGTCTCTGTTATTAGAATGCTTGGGGTTGGGCAGGAGTATCTGTTGTTAGAATGCCTGAGGTCACGCCTGTGTCTCTATCATTACAATGCCTGGTGAAGGCCAGAAGTCTCTATCACTAGAATTCCTGGAGTCAACCAGAAGTCTCTCACATTAGAATGCTTGGGGTCTGCCAGCTCTCTCAGTCATTAGAATGACTGAGGTAGCACAGGTGTCTCTAATATTAGAATGCCTGAGGTCGACCAGGTGCCTTTATCATTAGAATGCCTGGGGTGGCCAGGGATCTTTATCATTATAATTGCTTGGGTCAGTCAGTAGTCTCTCCGGTTAGAATTCCTCTGATTAGCTAGGTGTCTCTATCCTTAGAATGCCTGGGTTTGGCCAGGGGTCACTATCATTAGAATGCCTGGGGTCAGCCAGGAGTCTCTCCCATTAGAATGCCTGAGGTTCACAAGGTGGCTCTAATTTTAGAATGACCAAGTTTGCACAGGTGTCTCTGTCATTAGAATGCCTGGGGTAGGCAAGGAGTCTCTCCTGTTAGAAAGTTTGGTGTTGGCCACGAGTCTCTCCCATTAGAACGCCTCGGATCGGGAAGGTGTCTCTATCTTTAGATTGACTAAGGTTGCCCAGATGTCTCTATCATTGGAATGCCTGGGTTCAACCGTGAGTCTCTATCATTAGATCGGCCATAAGTCTCTTTCAGTAGAATGCCTAGGATCAATGAGGTGGCTCTATTTTTATAATGATGGAGGGCATATTTTTAGAGATAGTTTGTTTCCAATTTTTATCGCTGAATATAGATTTTTCACTATAGACTTCAATATGTTCAGAAATGTCTCTTCATAGATTCTACAAAGGAAGTGTTTTCAAACTGGTGAATCAAAACACAGATTGCATTCTTTAAGATCAATCCATGCATCACAAAGCATTTTCACAGATAGCTTGTTTTTAGTTTTCTTCAAAGCATTTTCCTTTTCTTCACATTAGGCGTCAATGGGCTCAGAAATGTTACTATGTAGACTGTACAAAAAGAGTGTTTCTAACCTGCTGAATCAAAACACGGGTTCCGTTCTGTGAGATGAATCCACACATTACAAAGCATTTTCACAGATAACTTGTTTCTAGTTTTTGTCCCAGAGTATTTGTTTTTTCACTATAGCCTTCAACGAGCTCAGAAATGTCCGTTTGTACATTCTACAAAAGAGTGTTTTCAACATAGTGAATCAAAACACCGGTTCCATTCTGTGAGATAAATGCACACATCCCATAGGATTTTCACAGATAGCATGTTTCTAGGTTTTTTTTTTTTTTTCCCCCCACGGGGTATTTGGTTTCTCACTACAGTTCTCAATAAGCTCAGAAATCTCTCTTTGTAGATTATACAAAAAGAGTATTTCCAACCTGGTGAATCAAAACAGTTTTTATTCTGTGAGGTGAACACACACATCACCAAGCTTTTTAACAGATAGCTTGTTTTTAGTATTTATCACCAAATATTCGGGTTTTGACTATAGGTTACAATGGGCTCAGAAATGTCTGTTACTACAAAAACATTGTTTCCAACCTGCCAAATCAAAGCACAGGTTCTATTCTGCAAGATGAATACACCCATTACAAACCATTTTCACAGACAGCTTTTTTTCAAGTTTTTATCGCTTGATATTCGGTTTTTCACTATAGGCCACAACGGGGTCAGAAATGTCCCCTTTTGGATTTTACAAAAAGAGCATTTCCAACCTGGTGAGTCAAAATGTAGGTTTCATTCTGTGAGACGAACTGACACATCACAAAGCATTTTCATAGTTAGTTTATTTCATTTTTTTTAGTGGCAGGATATTTGGTTTTGCACTTAGGTCTCAATGGGTTCTGAAATCTCCCTTCGTAGATTCCACAAAGAGAGTGTTTCCAACCTGGTGAATTAGAACACAGATTTTAATCTATGAGATGAATCCACACATCACAAAAGCATGGCTTTTCACATCTATCACAAGCTGTTTAGCTTGTTTCC
Organism: Mandrillus leucophaeus; assembly: GCF_000951045.1. Taxonomy (NCBI): domain Eukaryota; kingdom Metazoa; phylum Chordata; class Mammalia; order Primates; family Cercopithecidae; genus Mandrillus; species Mandrillus leucophaeus. The sequence goes on along the minus strand of NW_012110308.1, from coordinate 561,178 downwards.
AGTTTTTATCATGAGATATTTCATTTCTCACTACAGGTGTCAAAGGACTTAAAAATGTCCATTTGTAGATTTCTTAAAAAAAATTGTCTCCAACCTGGTGAATCAAAACACAGGTTCCATTTTGTTAGATGAACCCACACATCACAATGGATTTTCTCAGATAGCTTATTTCTAGTTCTTATCACACGATATCCGGTTTCCCCCATAGGCATCAGTGGGCTCAGAAATGTCTGTCCGTAGATTATACAAAAATACTTTCTCTAACCTGCTGAATCAAAACACAGGTTTTAGTCTATGAGATGAATCTACACATCACAAAGCATTTTCACGCTAGCGTTTCTAGTTTTTATTGCAGCATATTTGTTTTTTTTTGTTTTTTTTAATAGGGATCAGTGGGCTCAGAAATTTCTGTTTGTATATTCTAAAAAAAAAAAAAAAAAAAAGAGTGTTTCCAAACTGTTGAATCAAAACACAGGTTCTGTCCTGTGAGATTAATCCACACATGGCAAAGGATTTTCACACACAGATGGTTTCTGGTTTTTGTTGAGGAATATTCGATTTTTCATTATAGTCCTCAATGGGCTCATAAGTCTCCATTCATAGATTCCAGAAGAAGAGTTTCCAACCAGGTGAATAAAAACCTAGGTTACATATTGGGAGACGAATCCACATGTTACAAAGCATTTTCACAGACAGGTTGTTTTTAGTATTTATTGAGGGATATTCAGTGTTCACCATAGGTGTAAAAAGGCTCAGTAATGTCCCTTGATAGATTCTACAAGAAGAGTATTTCCCACCTGGTCAATCAAAACACAGGTTCCATTCTGTGATACGAACCAACTTATGACAAATCATTTTCACAGAGAGCTTGTTTCTGATATTTATCCTGGAATATTTGAATATATGAATCCATACATAACAAAGCATTTTCACAGATAGCTTGTTTCTAGTTTTCATTGTGGATATTTGTTTCTTTACTATGCCCACAATGGGCTCAGAAAGGTACTTTTCTGTATTCTACAAAAAGAGCATTTTTAACCTGGTGAATTGAAACACAGGTTCCATACTGTGAGATGAATCCACACATTACAAAGCGTTTTCACAAGTAGCTTGTTTTTTCATATTTTTAGCTGATATTTGGTTTTTCACTGCAGCCCTCAGTGGGCTCACAAATACCGTTTTGTGAATTTGACAAAGATAATGTTTGCAATTGATGAATTGAAACACAGGTTCCATTCTGTTAGATAAATCCACACATCACAAAGCATTTCAACAGAGAATTTGTTTTTAGTTTACATAGTGGTGTATTCAGTTTTTCACTATAGACCTGAATGGGCTCAGATATGTCTCTTCATATATTCTACAAAAAGGGTTTCCAACCCGTCGAATCAAAACACAGGTTCCATACCGTGGCATGAATCTACACATTTCAAAGTATTTTCACAGATAGCTTGTTTCTCGTAGTTATTCAAGAGATTTTGTTTTTCACTATAGGCACCAGTGGGCTCAGAAATTTCCCTTTGTAGATTTTACAAAAAAGTGTTTCCAACCTAGTGAATCAAAATGCAGGTGCCATTGTTTGAGATGAACCCACGCATTACAAAGCATTTTCACAGATATCATTTTTATAGTTTTTGTTACAGGAAATTTGGTTTCTTAGTGTAAGCATTAATGGGCTCACAAATGTCCATTTGTACAGTCTAAGAAAAAGAGTGTTTCCAACTTGGTGAAACAAAACACAGGTTACATTTTGTGAGATGAAACCACACATCACAATGGATTTTCCCAGATAGCTTGTTTCTAGTTTTTCTCCCTCAATATTCGGTGTTCCACTCTAGGAGTCAATGGGTTCAGAAATGTTTGTTCATAGATTGTAGAAAAGGAGTGTTTCCAACCTGCTGAATAAAAATACAGGTTCCATTTTGTGAGATTAATCCACACATCACAAAGCTTTTTCACAGATAGCTGGATTCTAGTTAATATCCTGGGATATTCGGTTTCTCACCATAGGCATCAGTGGGCTCAGAAATGTCCGTTAGTAGATTCCAAAAAAAAGTATTTCCAACTTGGTGAATCAAAAGACAGGTTCCATTGTTTGATATAAATCCAAACATAACAAAGAATTTTCACAGAGAGCTTCTTTGTAGTTTTATTGCGGACTATTTCGTTTAATGACTCCATGCGTGAATAAGCTCAGAAATGTTCATTCGTAAATACTAAAAAAGAAGTGCTTTTAATATACGGAATCAAAACACAGGTAATATTTTGTGAGATGAACGAACACATCATGAAGGATCCTCACAGATAGCTTGACTCTAGTTTTTTTTTTAAATTTATTTATTATTATTATACTTTAAGTTGTAGGGTACATGTGCATAACGTGCAGGTTTGTTACATATGTATACTTGTGCCATGTTGCTGGGCTGCACCCATCAACTCGTCATTTACATCAGGTATAACTCCCAATGCACTCCCTTCCCCCTCCGCCTTCCCCATGATAGGCCCCAGTGTGTGATGTTCCCCTCCCCGAGTCCAAGTGATCTCATTGTTCAGTTCCCACCTATGAGTGAGAACATGCGGTGTTTGGTTTTCTGTTCTTGTGATAGTTTGCT